>NC_133774.1:9386666-9415885 GCF_003597395.2 Chelonoidis abingdonii
AGATCAGCCACACCATAACCGGTTCATTCACGCTGCACATCGCACAATGTAATATAATGCCATCATATGCCCCTCATCCTCCCTGATTGAACTAACCTCATTATCTCTAGCTTGCTTCTTGCTTGCATATATATACCTGCCCCTGGAAATTTCCACTACATGCATCCGACGAAGTGGGTATTCACGCACGAAAGCTCATGCTCTAAAACATCTGTTAGTCTATAAGGTGCCACAGGATTCTCTGCTGCTTTTACAGATCCAGACTAACACGGCTACCCCTCTGATACTGGGTCAGACTAAAGGTCCATCTAGCCCAGTATTCTGTCTTCCAACAGTGACCAATGTCAGGTGCCCCAGAAGGAATGAACAGAACAGGTAATCATCAAGTGATCAATCCTCTGTTGCTCATTCCCAGCTTCTGTACTCAACCACATGTGCCTGCACTCATTTCAGTAAATGGGAAAACTCTCATTAATTTCAGTGGTGCAGGATCAGGCCTTAAGAGTGTCCACATAGGGATTTGCAATGGTTTATCTAAAATGGTGTACATTTGAGTGTACACAAACTTATCATAGCAGACGTCCAAGAAGTCAATGAAATTGCACCCATGAGTAATCTCAGTTTGTGCACAGCACTCAGAGTCTCTCAAGTGAATGGTACTTCCTAAGTGCAAAGCGTCAGGATAACTGTACTTGAGGTCAGGCTTAGCCAAATTGGTCAGCTCCTCTGGTATAAATGAGGATAGCGCTATTCAGAGCAATGGAATTATGCTGATTTACACAGATCTGGCCCAGAAGAACCACTCAGGTGTTGTGGAACTGCAGGGTTCTAGCAACACTGTTAAGTGACAGCTTCAGTTTATCCACAGGCCAATGTTATAATGTGGTTTGCAACGTATCTAGATCCTGTTTGTCTCACTACAGGTTTTACGCATTCAAACGTCTTATGAAGCTCAGGCATGAGGACTGTAAATGAGTTCACTCACTGCTAGGCACCCCTCCGTGGCCAGGCCTGGAGTAGAGCGACAGATTTACTTGTTATGCGCCCCTAGGCACAGCATTTTCAGCACGCCCTCCTGCCTCCTACGTGGCCCTGCCTGGAGCCACCAGCAGCTCTGTGTGCCCCACTCTGCCTCTGAATCTGGCTCCAAGAAGGCTGCTGAGATTTTTCATTTGATGAAACAATGCACCTGCCACCCACCTGCTAGCTGTTTGCTGCTGCCCCCTAGACCCATCAGCCTCAGTCAGCTCAGGTTTGCCTGGTGCCACGGCGGCCACTGGTGGATGAAAGGTGGAACTGCAGCACATTTCCCGCACACACACACAAAAATTCTGCCTCTGTCGCAGAAGAATTCTGCGCATGCTGCAAATATCACCTAAGGGGAGGAGGCGTGATATGCGACAAGTGGCATGTGCGGCATCTCGGCAGGGGCCGGGGGGATATCAGGAGGCTCTCTTCCTCTCGAGAGCTCCCAACCTGTGGGGATTAGTCCCAAGCTTTCCAGCCTACAGAAAATCCACCCTGTTACAAGGACATTCAAAATTCTATCGAAGGCAGCGGTTCTCAACCAGGGGTCTGGGAACACTACGAGGGTGGGGGGTGGCAGCATGCAAGCAGATTTCAGGGGGTCTACCAAAGTAAACCAGAGAACAGAGTTGGTGTTACACTCTCTGGGGCCCGGGGCAGAAAGCTGAAGCCTCATCCCTGCCACCCAGGCCTGAAGCCAAAGCCCAAGCAACTTAGCAATTGCCCTTCTTTCTACCCTCTCATGCTAACCCTGGCTTTTAATCTACTGTGTACGCAGAAAAACCATTAAACACAGAAAATATTGTTTTGCTGGGCAGGAGGCTTGTATATGAAGACGTCTAGTGACCTCATCAAGGTCTCATGGCAAGCCAGCAGTGAAGCCACTGCTAGACTCCAGTTTCCCTGATTCCAAGGACAATACAGTACTCCTAAGACTATGCTGTCCCTTCAGGTCCCCTTCTTCTGCCTCCCTAATGAGTAGATATTGCCACAGCTACTCCACCAATGCCAGTAGCCAAATCCTGGCTATTTCTTTCCTTTTCTATGTTTCCTCGAGCCTTAAAAGGCTTGAATAGACACAGTGATTGTCATCTCTTCAGGGCTAGGTATATGTTTGTGCAAAGCTAGCACCAGGGATGATCTTGCTGCATACTGGTTGAATCAAGTGGTATATGGATGGGGCTTTCCATATAGAATATTTCTTCCTTTGAAGGCCATCTAGCATTTTAAATGTGAATGGTAAGTTTTGTTTGATGAACAAGTGAGCTACCAACTCACTCCTCAGATGCCTACTATAGTGAGTCAATGATTAATCTGCATAACTAATGAAGGCATATGGATATTTTATGCTAACACATTTTATGCTGCATGACATGTTCAATGCAAAGGAAGATGTCTTACAGTTGGAGCCCGCATGGCTCAGCTGAGATCACTTTTGTCACTAGGGAAGAATGTCTTGGGCTCACAAATGCAACCGCGAGCTGGACCGATACAATTAACATGGAAATGTCAATGCAGGAAAAGAGGAGAGGGTGCTGAATGGTTCTAAGGGCTACTTTTGGGGTCCTGATTTAGCAAAACATTTAAACCCAAGTGTAAATCCATCCTTATTTGGCAAAACACTTAAGCACGTGCTTAGAATTAATGTACTTAAGCATGTGCTTATATTTGTAGCTGCTTAGGAATGGACTACCAATTCTAGGTCTGGGAAAGCATCTTTAGCTGTTCTGAAAGTGGAAGTTAGTTTAAGTGCTGTGACAGCATTAACAAAATAGAGCACCTGGTCACCATTGACTCAAACAGTTTCTTACATCCAAAGCACTGCGTGAGCTTTTTTTTGCAGTGCATAATGACTATTCCAACTGCCTCTTGTACACAGTGTCACTGTGCTATCAGGATCATTGCTTTTGAGAGCTCTTTGAGGTACTTTGCAATTGAAAGTCATCTTCTATTTTAGCATACTAAATCCTGAGGTCATTAACGCTGCCCCTTTTTGGAGAGTTATTGCCAGTTCCAGTCCCTGACCTGCAAGATGGTATTTGCTCAGAAGCGAATATTGACAACAGTTCAGAGATCCATAAACGCCTTCCCATCACAACACCCTGAGCCACTGGAGGTATCGGCAACAGAGATAACCCAGCTGGTGCTACTTATTTCCAAAGCTATAACCCTAATACAATCCAAGGGGAGAAAATAAAAGAGATTTGTTACTAGCATTGGACTTACCCTCAACCACAGGCAAAATTCTATGAAGCTGATGCCAAGGAGATACAGGCTGTCCAAGCAAACAAGCAAACAAACCAAAGCCTGGAATATGCAAGGGAAATCCTGAAAATTGTTTCTTCTTTCGTTCGTAAAGTATCCCTCATGGCTGCTAGTCCTGCTGCACCATCTGTTAGCTGCATTACTGACCTCACAAGGCAAGTGACAGTCCTGTAAAACAAGAAATAGAAGAATTAGGAAAGCCAGGCATTTCAAAGTTGTTGTTTTTTACTTTTTATTTATACAGCTAAAGAAGTTTACAAACAACCCTATTCTCCTCCTCCACTACCTCATCCCCGAACCGTTCCGTATTTCTAAATACCCAACTTGAAATGAACATCTTTAAGGGCTGTGAAAAATTCAGTTACCTTTTATGTATTCTCACTAGTTTCCTGTTTTATTGATTCTCTTGATTCCACCAGGACAGATAGAAATTGCTGAGATATCATGAGACAGGATCTTATTGTGGTATTCTTATGTCATCTAAAACAGTGGTTCTCAAAGCTGGTCCGCCACTTATTCAGGGAAAGCCCCTGGCGGGCCAGGCCAGTTTGTTTACCTGCCATGTCCGCAGGTTCAGCCGATCCAGGCCAATGGGTGCTGCGGGAAGCGGCATGGGCTGAGGGATGTGCTGGCAGCCGCTTTCCACCACCCCCACTGGCCTGGAACGATGAACCACAGCCAGTGGGAGCCATGATCGTCTGAACCTGTGGACGTGGCAGGTAAACAAAGTGGCCCGGCCTTCCAGGGGCTTTCCCTGAACAAGCGGTGGACCAGCTTTGAGAACCACTGGTCTAGAAGGTTCAGAAACCTAATAAGAAAGCCTGTTCTTGCAAAATTTCCTCTTTGACACAATGACTATATTTTTGGTAAGTATTTGTACAGCTTCTAGCACCCCACTGGACTCCCAAAATGCAATAATAATAGATCGCAGACACATTTTGCAGACTCAATGGTTACGGATATAGCCGCCCCTGATAAATTTCAGATAAGTATCCAAAGCCTGGAGGCCAAACGCTGGAACCCTCACTCATCTTTGCAAGGAGTTACTCATCTGAGTTGTCCCCCCTGAAGTCACTATTGAACGCAGAGCGGTTCTCTAAGGTGAAGTCAACCCAGTGAGATTTTTGGTCCATCCATAATTTCACTCTACCTCTCAAGCATCACTGAACATATCCCCTTCCTTTCATAGCCCATCACCAGCTGAGTCAGAGCACAGATTCACTAGATCAGTGGTTTTCAAACTTTTTTTTCTGGCGACCTAGTTGAGGAAAATTATTGATGCCTGTGACCCAATGGATCTAGGGATGAGGGGTTTGGGGTGTCAGAGGGGCTCAGGGCTGAGGCAGAGGGCTGAGGTATGGGGGTGAGGGCTGTGGAGTGGGACCAGGAATGAGCGGTTCAGGGTGTGGGAGGAGGCTCTGGGCTAGAACAGAGGGTTGGGATGCAGGACAGAGTCAGAGTGCTAGGCTGGGGATGAGGGGTTTGGAGTGTAGAAAGGGTCTTTGGGTTTGGGGGGGCTCAGGGCTGGAGCTGGGGATTGGAGAGTGGGGTTGGGGCACAGGTTTAGTTTGGGTGGCTCCTGGTCAGTGGCACAGAGAGGGTGCTAAGGCAGGCGTCCTGGCACCGTGGACCATGCTGCACCCTGTAAGCACCCAGCAGCAGGTCTGGCTCTTAGGTGTGGCTTTTCACAGCTCTTACCCACAGGCAACACCCCCACAGCTCCCACTGGCTGGGAACTGGCCAATGGGAGTGCAAAGCCAGTGTTCAGGGCAAGGGCAGTCCTCAGACCCCCATCCCTCCCCAAGACACACACACCTAGGAGCTGGACGTGCTACTGGATGCTTCTGGAGTGAAGCGCAGTGTCAGAAGAGGTAGGGACTAGCCTGCCTTAGCTGGGCAACACCACCAATGGGACTTTTAACAACCCAGTCACTGCTGTGGGAGGGATAGCTTAGTGGTTTGAGCATTGGCTTGCTAAACCTGGGGTTGTGAATTCAATCATTGAGGGAGCTAGGGTGAAAAATTGTCGGGGAGTTACTCCTGCTTTGAGCGGGGAGTTGGCCTAGATAACATCCTGAGGTCCCTTCTGACCCTGATACTCCATGACCCAGTGCCTTACATTCCACAACCTGGTACTGGGTCATGACCTGCAGTTTGAAAACCACTGCACTAGATGACCAGTGTGAAACCCTGGCTCCACTGAAGTCAAAGACAGTTTTGCCACTGATTTCAACAGAGTAGGATTTCACCCTTGGCCAGGAAGCAGGTTCATTTTTGGGCTAATAGCATTATCCCATCAGCAGTGATAAGACTATGATACCATGCATGGGAACTCCCTTTTATAATGCTAGGATGATCAGCAATGCTTTACTTCAGCTCCCCAAGGCTTTAACCAAGTGTTAATCAAACACACCCACCTGGCACTGAGCCAGAACTCACTACAAATGTGATAGAAGCAACATCATCATTGCATACAAATTCCATATATTGGTGAAATTAGTTTGATCAATATGATGTTCAGTACAAGAAACATAACTAACTGCTCATTTTTTTCCACCTGAGGCTTTTAATTAATGTTTATAGGTTTTTCTATGGTGCTCAGCACAGTAGTTTCTGAGCAGTGTACAGACATTAATGAATTAATCCTCACAACACACCTCTTAGAGAAGGAAGTACCATCATCATCCCACTTTTATATATCAGAAGTGGAGGTGCATGGCAGTGAAGTGGCATGCCCAAAGGTCACAGATGAAGTGTATGGCAGAACTGTCATCTCCTGTGTCCCAATGTCATTCGTTAATCACAAGACCTTAAAGCTGCTGTTTCATTACATGTGTTCATCAGTTAAAAACCACAGCTGGGTCATTATAAATGAGTTACACATTTACTGATCACTGAATTATAAAACGAACAGCTCACTGTATTGCATATCTGAGCGTTAGCCCCGAGAAGGGCAGTCCCTTTCGTAGCTTAGGACACAGAAATTTCTTTCACTTCCATTATATTTATTCCCCTTTGTCTTTACTTGTGCATGTGATAAACTAGGGGGAGATGTTCAGAGACATCAGCAGGAGCAAGGCTTTTGCAGTAGGAGTTGGGTACCTAATGCCCATCAATTAAAAAATAAAAAATCTACCCCCCAATCTGTAAAGCTTAGTGTGATGACGCAGTCCCTGCTGATCTACAACAGGAATATTTTTCCATGATGAGTTTCACATAAGAAATTACTAGTAAATATAGTTTCACAGTGTAAATGAGCCTATAGGGAAACAGCTTCTCAGAACTGACCTTCTCTGGCCCCTGAATACAGCCATTCTCATCGAGGATCATTACACTCAGAAGGGAGTAGAGAATGTGATTTTCCTGTTTATATTCTCTGTCAAAATCCTCATGCCCTGTGTGTTTTTCATCTGACTATGTGTAGGAAGAGGAAGGATGAGCCAGTGGTTGCTACACGAGGTGAGAACCTTCCAGATCTAGGTACTGTTCCTAGCTGTGTCACAAATTACTTGTGCTATCTGGCACTAGTCACTTAGTCTCTTGGTGCCTAAGTTCACCATCTGTAAAATGGAGTTAATAGTGCTGCCCTACTGTTACCTGGGGCTTTCAGAACACCCAACAGGGGCAACTTAACTATTTCCCTCCAGACGTTGTAAGGAGTTAATCAACAGGAACTCACTGATTCCGTTTGATCAAGGAGTAATGCAAGTCAGGCTGGTCTCGTCTAACACAGCTGTTGATTAGATTTAAGCACACACAAACATAAGCAATAGGTTTAGAACATCCCAGATATTTACTTAACATCTGGAACAATATTGCCTAACTAACAGTAGGTTCTCACTGGCCAGTTGCTAACCCACCAGGGAGAAAGGATGTCAGGAAAAACATTTCTCAAGATGGCTTCAGAGGACGGCTCCAAAGTACACTCTATTCGCTAATCTTTTATAACTAACTTCCACAAAACACATAGGTCATAATGACCCCTTCTGTGTCCCCATTTTTCTAACTTTCAATAAACTTTTAATATCAGAGGTGTCTAGACAAGGTTTTCCAACCACTAAGGTTTTCAGACTCAATTATTTACATGTCTACCCCCTCCTCCCATTCTGATTAGCAGAAACTGCCAGCTAGATATGACCTTGCTTCTGATTTGTCTCCAAATTAACCCTTAACTATGTGGTGTTCTATTTCATTACTTCAGAGTGGTTGAGCGCTCATAATACGGTTGCAATTAGCTTGATCACATTCTGGGGTATACACACTCCTCAAATCCAGGGCAACACCTCATAGGGATGTTGTGAGGAATATATACATTCAAGACTGTGAGGTGCTCAGATACTGCAATGATGGCATGGGCAGCGGGAGCACCACTGGCTCAGGGAGGCTAGCCCACAGCCCTGCCTCTTCTGCCCAAGGCCATGCCCTTTCCACAACCCCCACACCGGAGCCCAGAGGCCTACTGTGGAAGCTGCTGGTGTCATAGCTTTCCTACTCAGATTTGAACCTTAGCGTTCATAACCTGAGAAGCTAGCATGAACCCTCTAAGCTTAATTACCAGCTTAGATCTGATATTGCTGCCACCAGCCAATTTCCAGTGTTTGGCTCACTCTGGTCTCCCCAAAACCTTCCCTGGGGAACCAAGACTGAGGAGCTTGAGTCTACACAAAGGAATAACCATTCCCCCCTCCCACCTCTCCCACAGAATTTCTCCTGGGCTAAACCTTGAGAGTCTGATGCACCTCTTGTAACATCAACAAGTCCAAGCATGTCCTCTCTACACAAAGACAAACCCATAAACACAGGAACAGACAAGATCATCTCTCTTCCTCCTGTCTTTCTTCGCACAATTCCTGGTGGGTCAACTAAAACACAAAATCAAGGTTGAAAAAGCCAAAATTTTAATAAAAAAAGAAACGAATAAGAATAAAGTCAGTCTTCTGTAATCTAGATGGCAATGATACGGTTTTCAACTTATAGGAAATGTATAAAATACGAAGGGATAAACACCTTACCAAACAATACAATTTAAAGTACTTATAGCCAAATACCATAAAGACTCACCACCAGATACACAGATGAAATACACCAAAAAATTTAAAAGACATTACTTGCTAAATTGTATTACAACTGGGAAACAGAAGATTAGAAGGACTGGAAATAGACCCTCTCATAGCTGAGAGAGCACAGAACAGACAAAGACCCAAGACCAAGAAAAACCCACAAATTCCCTCCCTTAAGCTTTGAAAAATCCGGTTTCCTGATTGGTCCTCTTGTCAGGTGTTTGGTTCCCTTTGCTAACCCTTTACAGGTAAAAGAAACATTAACCCTTAGCTATCTGTTTATGACAGCTGGTCCCCACCCCAGACTAGCTCACCCAGCCCTCAGAGGCTGGGCAGCATGGCCCCAGCCCTTCCCCTAGCCCTGGAGCGCCAGGCAATGTGGTCCCAGCCCTCTCCTTAGCCTCAGAGCACTAGGCAGTGTGACCCCAGCCCTCCCCAGCCCCAGAGTGCCAGAAGGCTGGGCAACGCAGCTCCAGCCTTCCCAGCCCTGGAGCGCCAACTGGGGCAATGGCACAGGGGAAGAGTCACCCACAGAGCGGGAAGCAGGAGGGGGCTGCCTGGGGACAAAGTGTGGGCAGTGCCACACCTGGCTGTTTGGGGAGGCTCAGCCTGTGACACCCATCACCCATGATAATGGGATCTATATAAATACCTAAGATAGATGATTGCAACTCATTGGCACATGAGTGTAAATGCCACATTACTCACAAATGTGATTTTTCTTGTGTTAGCATAGCCTCAAGGACAGGCTTCCCAACACACACACACACACATCTTGAGAGCCTTGGTACCAGGTTAAAAAATTAGAGTGGACAAGGATCTACACTCTTTGAATACAGAATTTCACACACACAAATTCACTATGTGTAGGGCCCTACCAAATTCACTGCTCTGAAAATTGTATCACAGACCGTGCAATCTGCGGTGGAGTGTCAGGGCTGGGGGTGCCCCAGCTGGAGCTCCTACCACGCACAGGGCTATAGCTGCTAATTGTGAAGAGGTGAGGAGGGTTTGGACTTCCTCATCTCCTCCCATCTCCGGGAAGCTCCCCTGACTGCAGGAAGCTCTGCATCTCCGTCCCGCTCCCTGCCCTCTTCGCTTACCAGCCATGGAGGGAGGGGTCAGTATACAGTGAGCAGCCGTGGAGCTTCTTGCAGCTGGAGGAAGTTCCCAGGGATGAACTGGCCCTGGGAGTGGCCCCTGAAGGAGAAGAGGGAGTCCTGTTCCTTCCCAGCCGCTGGGACTAGCAGCTGGAGTTCTGCGTATGGGAGGAACCCCTGGCTGCCACACCCCCCAGCCTACAGCACTGCAACTGGGGATAGGTGGAGGCAAGGGGCCATGCTCCCCACTTTTTAATATTGTTGTAGAGTAGGGAGAAGGGGGTGGCATTGCACCCCCAACACCCATAAACTGCAAGCCTTGGGCATGTGTGAAGTGGTGCTGACAGGGGCTGCACTTCATGGCAGGAATTATCAGCTCCCCCATTGCGAAGCACAGCCTCTGTTGACCCTCTACTGCCCAATATATGCCCTATGTTAAAAAGTAGGGAGGGCAAGGATCCCAGTCCCCCTTTGATTCTGCCACCGGTGCCTCCCCACACTACAAAGGTTCCGGTGCCCTTGTCCCCAGCCCTGCCCCTCCCTGGCTCTGGGCCCAGCACTCAGAGGTTAAAGGGGCCTTAGACTGGCTATGCGGGGGGACCACAGTGTCACCTGCGCCACAGGGTCCTGGGTGGTCACTCACTCATAATGCTAGCTCTGCCACCCCAAAATATGTGATGACGCCCCCCATACAACGTAACCCTCACAGCTGCTCTGCCCGCTGCTCTCCAGCTGCTCAGCTCTGAAGGCAGGGCCCATCAGCAGCAGCGCACAAGTAAGGGTGGCCATACGGCGACCCCTCTTGCAATAGTCTTGTGACTCCCTCCCACAATCCTCTTTTGGGTCAGGTCCCCCATAGTCATAACACTGTGACATTTCAGATGTAA
The DNA here is from genome assembly GCF_003597395.2 of Chelonoidis abingdonii. Classification (NCBI taxonomy): domain Eukaryota; kingdom Metazoa; phylum Chordata; order Testudines; family Testudinidae; genus Chelonoidis; species Chelonoidis abingdonii. The sequence continues at coordinate 9,397,005 of NC_133774.1, forward strand.
ATAGCTGAAACCATGAAATTGTGATTTTTAAAATCCCATGACCATGAAATGGACCATGAATTTGGTAGGGCCCTAACTATATGTTAGTACGACCAAATAAAACTGCACACAAAAAACAATTTCAACAGGCAACACTAGCTGGTGTAACAAGAAGCATGAGTTCTTGGGTCAGAATGGCATATGTGGATGACATATGTTTACTGGCAACTGGATCTTGTGTCATCAGTTAATGGTAGCCAAGCAAGGGACTCCAGCTCTCATGAAGATAAATAAAGCAATCAGTGTCACCCTGGTTTTCAGTGCCTGGTTTAAGTTACCCAGGACTCTTTGGCTACAGCTACGCTGCACACTTCTTGTGCTGGCATGTAGGGGATGTGTAACTACACACCGCAGTGAAAAGCACTGGTAGCTATACACTTCAGTGTGTAGATACATATGTCACTGAAAGGCTCTGGCAGTGGGAAGGTGGCAGGGACAGGCTTCAGCTTTTTCCACATCATCTGTAACTAGGTTGCCTCCCCCTTTTAGTAAGGGTCCCGTACTTTCCCTGAGGTTGTTGCTAATATACTTGTAGAGACCCTTTTCTTACCCCTTCACATCTCTAGCTAGCTGCAACTCCAGTTGTGCTTTGGCCTTCCTGGTTACACCCCTGCATGCTCAAGCAATATTTTTATACTCCTCCCTATCATCTGTCCAAGTTTCCACTTCTTGTAAGTTTCGTTGTTGTGTTTAAGCTCTCTGAAGATTTCTCTGTTAAGCCAAGTTGGTTGCCTGCCATATTTGCTATTCTTTCTGCACATCGGGATGGTTTCTTCCTGCACCCTCATTATGGCTTATTTAAAATACAGCCAGCTCTCCTGGACTCCTTTCCCCTCCTCATATTAGCCTCCCAGGGGATCCTGCCCATCAGTTCTCTGAGGGAGTCAAAGTCAGCTTTTCTGAAGCCCAGGGTCCATATCCTTCTGCTCTCCTTTCTTCCTTTTTCTCAGGATTCTGAACTTGACCTCTCATGGTCACTGCTGCCCAGGTTGCCACCCACTTCTACTTCCCCCACTAATTCTTCCCTGCTTCTGAGCAGCAGGTCAAGAGAAGCATGGTTCCTAGTTTGTTCCTCCAGCACTTGCAACAGGAAGTTGTCCCCAACACTCTCCAAAAACTTCCTGGATTCTGTATTGCTCTCTCAGAAGATGTCAGGGTGATTGAAATCCTCAATGAGAAGCAGGGCCTGTGATCTGGAAATTTCTGTTTGTTGTCTGAAGAAAGCCTCGTGTTCCTCATCCTCCTGGTCTGGAGGTCTATAGGAGATGTCTCACCATGACATCACCCTTGTTGCTCTCACCTCTAAACCTACTCCAAAAACCCCCACAGGCTTTTCCCCAGTTTCATACTGGAGCTCTGAGCAATCATACTGGACTCTTATATACAGTGCAAATCCTCTACTTTTTCTCCCCTGCCTGTCCTTTCTGAACTGTTTATAACCTCTGAAGCAGTCACTTAATTTACCTATGTCTATAAAATGAAGATAATAATATTTCCTTGATATTTCCTTGGTCTTGCCCATTTAGATTATAAGCTCTTCAGGGCAGGGGCTGTTTGTTAGTTATGTATATGTCATTCATCTGGGGGCCTGATCTGCAATGAAACCTCTAGACACTGCTGTAATACAACTAAAATAATTTTAAAATTAGGTAGAATCCCAAGGCCACAACATATTAGAAACTGCAGTTGAAAAACTTGCCTGTGAAAGCTCATCTTTGCAGCAGGCTTACTGGTATCCATAAGTTTCCTTATTAGCTGCAAAGAAAGAGGACATAGAAGTTAAAACAGAGACAACATAAGTATTTGTATGATACTGAAAAATAAGTTTGAAGCCTTGAATGCTTAACAATGTGGCCAAACTAAACTCCTTTGGATAGCTCCACAAGTGAGAATCAAGCCCTGATCAATTTGTTTGGATATTTTCTGAAAAAACATATTGCCAAGACAGAAAAGTACCTTCATGTGTGTGGTGTTTGTATACAGATTTAGATGTGGATATGGGATATTATTAATGGGAAAAAAACAGTTCTGTAGCATACAGACTTCTCCACTGAAGGACAGATTCCTTAAGGTAAGCTGACCTGGCCATCAGATCAGTGGCAGGAAAATGGACAGGAGGACCAGGAAAGCACTGCCACTGCAATTGTGTAAAGGGACAGTGTGGGCTTGACATGTTGATTTGCAATGGAATTCAAATGAAATAGCTGTTCATTCATGGCAAGGACATTCCCTGTGAAAGTCAATCATGCCACTGCTGCTGTAGTGGAGAAGCTTTCATCATAACTATTTTTTTCATATCCTTCCCCACAGAAATCCTAGTAACCTTATTCTCTTGAGTCTCACTTTGCGACACAGAAACATAGCTAAGAAAGTATAAACTTCCAAAAATGATCATAAACCAGTTTGCAAAATGTTTGACTTTTATAATCTGGATAACTCCAAATCCAAGAACAGAACCAATTCTTCTGTGTCCCAGTAGAGCAATGGAAATCTTCCCTTTGCAAGGATATAAATATCTCATTCCTAGCTCTACAGTGCTGCAAGATACTGGATTTTCGTCAGGTCCAAGGTTCAATACTGCTCATCCTAGGTTTCAGCAAAGTAAATGTTGGGGGGGAAGTTCTAAATTTGCCCAGGAAAAAAAGCCTGCAAGCATTTTTGTGATGGGTCAATTAAGAACCAATGGCAGTTATTAACAGCTATTCTAGTGTTTGGGATATTGGAATAATCCTTGGCATTGATGCATTAGTTGTCAGAGTGCAGGAGAAACAGTCAACGCATGATAAATTGCATTTATCACATGACAGACTTTTCACCCCCTGATGTCACAGTCTTCATATCACCACTCCATGCAGTGCCTGCATAAGGCATGGAAGTTATTTAATGATTCTCAAATGTGCTATGCTATTAAAGCTGGAAGTGATGCCTACATTGTTAACAATCTATATGTGGTTAGGGCCTTGTATGTTCATAGTTTGAAATTTTTAATAAAAGATACACTGCTATGTACAAATAGATTTGATATTGTTAAAGGCAACTTTACATCTGAGCTTCTCATCTTCCCAACAAGGGACCTGAGCTCATAGAAGCAGGTCTTTGCCCAAATAGAGAGTTTACCACCTTTGAATCTTGCGCCATCTAAGATCCTACTTGGCAACCTATCCTACCTGCCTCCCCACACTGAGAAATCAGACTAATCTAGTGACACAGCAAGATCACAAAGGCCTAGCCTTGTCAGAGAAAATGCCTCTATGGTAGCCTTTCATTTCTATCAGGTCTCCACTTTGCCATCTGGGTTTTAAAATGTGTGCCCAGATATCCTGGTGATGAATGCAGTATTAGAACCTGAATAGAATGGAATTTGCTATCAATAAAAGAAGACAATAATAGAGATGTTAAACTCATAAGCATTTTATTCATCAAAGGCCAGGTTCCAATAGTTATGATAAATAGCACCTTACTCCACAAACCACTACCACCATTAAAGTCAGTGGGACTATGGCATTGTTTATATGGTAAGATGGTTCCTACTGTTAGTAAGAGTGACAGAACTTGCCCCACAGTGTGGGCTTTGCATGCGATCGCCTGACCCAGGAATTCTACCCAATATCTGCAGTGGTCTAATTTGATCACTATATCAGAATCACTGGTATATTTGTGAGAAAGTTGCTGGTGATACAAAGAGCAGTTTGGGTCTCGCTCATAAATATTACTAAACAAGATTGGATAAATTTTTCCACCACAAACTTTCAGTAACAATCACAGATGTGGTCAGTCTTAGAATTGGAACTGCTAATAATTTGGTCCTAGCACTACCATGTATAATCCTCCTTTTTATAGTTGTCATTCCAACAAAGAAGGAAATGAAGTTCATAGCTTTCTATTGATCCTAACTGCTGAGATGACCAGAGTTGAGAGATGATCTTCTGGGGATATTGGAATCACTTTGATAAGATTTTATGCTCTTATAGATCCCTGTATTACTTTAATTTAGAGAAGTTAAATGTCTGTTGTAGGAATCCTACTTATATTTTTAGCAGATCTCACTAAACTATGAACACATAGGTGAGAGACCATAGAACTCCCAACTGTACTTTAACTCTGATCCTCCAATTAACAATATCTGATACTACTATAGAAGAGAATGGGGCATAAATCCTCATGTGTTGTGGTATACATCAACCACTAGCTTATGTAAGTTAGGAAGAAACTTCCCTTGTGGGTAGGTTATACAAGAATTATCCATAAGGGGAGAAAGAATTTTATCATATATTATATCATCTACAGTCTTCCATTGTATCAGATGTGAACATCATGAGGTTAATATATGCTGTCAGTCATTAAAATGAGATACAACGCACTAGCAGATCAAAGATTCAAAGCTTCAATGTCCTATCTGTTGTTTACTATACAGATATATTGCTGACAGCCAATATTTTTTATCTACACAGTATGTAGATAAATGTTATGGACATATTTAGAATGTACTTTTCCATTTCACAGTTGTATAAGTTTTGAAAACCAGTAAACAGAGAAATTATATAAAGCAACTTAGACAGATTAGAAATATGGGCAGAAAAACAACATGACGTTCAACTTGGAAAATGCAAGCTAATATATCTGGGGACAAAATAAATCCAAAACATGTATATTTAATGGGAAAGAAATACCTGATAAGCATTAATGATGCAAGAGACCTACAGGTAAAAGTGGAAAGCAAATGAACCATGAGTTTACAATACAAGGTGGCAGAAAAAAAATGCGTATAAGGTCTGTGCAAGTACAAGTGTCATTTCATAAAGCTAGACAGGAAGTTTCCCACCTTCACAGTGTGGTGCAATTTCATCTGTCCAATTGGTCCTGGGCAAAACTAGTTGAAAAAAAAATTTGCATCCAACAAAAAAACTTCAGGGGAGCTCTCTCTGCCAACAGCTCCACTCAGTTCCGTGATTCCAACCAGGTTTTCTTCACTAAGTGAGCACCAGCCAGCCATCCACTTATCCTGCTTGCTAGTCAGCCCTCACCTTAGCCAGGTCCAGCCCTTCTAACTCTTCCCTCTGGACTTGACACCTACTGCAGGTGTAGTGGGGTGGATCGGATTGAACCCTCAGATTCTCATTATTCCCTTCAAGTCCATCACATAAGGGTATTGACACTACAGTGGTATTAATATATACATTGAGAAACAGAGATGAAGATAACTTATTAGGGTTTAATTTACTTTTTATAATCCTCAGCAACATGATGCAATGTTTATATTAACAACTAACGTCACTTAATCTATTATTTAATTATGGTGTATTCATTTGATCACTGGGATATTTCTCTATCAGTCCTGCCATAAATAAGGGGACTTTGAAAACTTCTTGCTGCTACTGTCCGTGCCCTAATGCGGGTTCGGTGAATTTTTAATTGAGGGAGGAAAATTAAGACCTGACAGACTGAAAGTTCAAAACACCACGTGGCCGTTTATTAACAGGGAGAAAATCACAACTTGGGCTGGGGAGGAGCACTTTTACCAACTAACAGTACTATTGGAACAAGAAACCTCTACACAACATGAAACAAGCTATTTACATTCATTAACAGGGAACCAAATACTTCAAATTGACTGCTCTTTAAGAGAGTAAACGAAACATCAAATTATATAAACTGTGTGCACACTTAACCAAATACTATTATCAAATACACCAAATTAACTTCAATAGCAGTTATTACAACAACTCAATTCTTCTATACCATATATACACAGCTTTATATCAGATAACAGTATATACAGTTCTATACCAAATAAAAGAGAGAGAAAGAGAAGAGGCTAGGCAAAGCACAGAAAGTTGGAGAGCAAGTACCGTACTCCAGGCGCAGCTGACCAGCAGTACAGACACCAGGAGCATACCGAATCTGTGGAAGATACCGATGAAAAAAAAAGGAAGAAACAACACGTCCCGAGCCAGCTATATCTGGAGGAGACCCCTGGCTGAAGGGTTGATCAGGTCCTTCAGTCAGCACGTGGATACTCTGACAGATCCTGGCACGAGGTGTGGTTTTATTCCAAGGACTCTTTTACACTTGCCAAAATCTGATTGGTCCCTAGCTCCCTTGCCCTCCAGGTTCCGAGCTGTTGCCCCCTACGTGGGCAGAGTTTGCACATGGCACACTAGAAGCTACTAGAAGCTGCACCCAGCACACTAGCATGGTTTTGCACACAACCCTAATCCGACCCTTTGAACTGAACTACGATTGGTCAGATTGGGCCCCTTTGCTCACGGCACGCTGGTGTTATGCACACAGCACTAACCTGACCCCTGGGTTGCTAGGCAGAAGAGCAGGAGACTGCACACGGCACTAGCCTGACCCCTAGGTGACCAGGGAAAAAGAGCGGGGAACTGCACACGGCACTCTAATGGTGCACACCGCACCACGGTGCTGCACACAGTACCAGTGTGACCTTTAGATGATCAGCAATTGGCCATACAGACGCCATGTTAGACCAGAGGCCTTAGGGCTGCGACAGCTACGAAGTCAATTAATCCTTTAAAATATTTAGCTCTTGAATCTGTTCTCAGATAGATGGATTTGCATCACTCCACAGCTCGTAAAAGCCAGCTACTGCTCATGCATGAAGTAAGTAGGGGAAGACCAGGAGCATACCCTTGGTGTTGTAAGCATGATATTCTCAATCTGTAACCATATCTTCTGCCTACTTATATATTGTAGACATATAGCTGTACACATATACTCTTAACAGAGTTGGTCAAAATATCAAGACGTGGTTTTGACAAAAAAAAAGACTTTTCAAATCATGTGCACATTTTTGTATTTTTAAATATATATTTATTTATTGTAATATAGAAACAGAACACTGTGGGGGTATTTTCCCCTTTCTTTCCATTGTTTTCTTTTTTTTCTGCTCTTCCAGTGAAAAAAATGGAGAAATGAGAGAGACAGAAAATAAGTAGTTGTTTTTTTCTATTCATTTTCACTCAAACTGAAAGGCTTTTTTTTTTCCATTTCTTTCTGTTGAAAAATTGAAAATATGTGAGAAAAACTAAACCAAAAGGAGTTGGTTGGTTGGTTTTGAAAACTTTCGTGGAAAACGCTTAGTATTTTGAGCCACCATATCTTGCTCCACCATAGTTAAGTTTGCTCAACATTTTCTTTTATAAGACCCTATTTTCAGGTGCTTATAACTCATCGATACATAGAATTTAAGTAGAGACAGGATATTAGATCATCTAGTCTGACCCCCTGTATATCACATGCTAGAGAATCCCATTGAGTGGCCCTTGCACAGAGTCCAATAACTTGTGTTTGACTAACTAATATCTTGCAAAAAGGCTTTGTAACAGAGTGAGTTGCCCATAAGCTGGAGAGCCAGTTCCTAGGCCAGTCATGATTACAGGATGAGCCACATCTGGGCTGCATCAGCTGGTTTAATATAAAATGCAACAAAGGTATAGCTGGTGGAGAAAGTAGCAGAATGCTAGAGGTAGGATGCTGGACAAAACAAGCAAACAAAAAAACAGGGGAAAGTGCACCTGACAGCGAAGCTTAATGAAGACCCTGACTAAGAAGCAGGGCTGAGACTAATAGACAGGCCTCGGGAAGAAGGGAGCTGTACTCAGCCAAAACTAGGATAAAGACTACAATGAATTGGTTTTGTTTCTCAAAGACTTTGTGTTATTTTGGACTATGTGGATGAGACAAAACTGTGGTTGGAGCTTGTAAAAAAATGAGCCCTCTCCTAAGGATTGTGTTGAATTTCTTTAGGACTTGGTGAGTTCTTAAGGACCTTGCAAAGGGGAAGACAAAAAAAGGATGCTGCAGAGGCACCTGTAGCCAGGAGGGAGCGCTCAGGAGTCAGCTGTCTGTGCTGCTGTCATTCACGCTGGAGCTGAAAACCCCAAGTGTTGGAGAATCCACCATGTCCTTTGGTAGTTCTAAGGATTATGTCACTCTCACTGTTCAAGATCAAAAAAGCCTCTGCTTTGTTTCTAATCTGAATTTCTTTGGCTTTAATACACTTAGTCAAATGTTAGGGTGCTGAAATGTTTTATGCTGAGTGGCTGCAGCAGGCGTATGGTTGTTTTTTAGGGGAGGGGGGAATTTTAAGCAAAAGATAGTTCACCTGTTTGAGAACAAAATTAGGGGACAATATCTTGCTCTGCTTAGAGTTCCCACAGAGTCCCTTTGGCGGGAAAAATAGGATGTGAGCATGTAATTAAAGAATGTATCTTAAAGTTTGCACAAAAGGGCCAAATTAAAGGTGCATAGACCATCTTAATTTGGCTATTTCCTGCCTTTTTGAGTACTTGATTTGCAACCTTAAGCTCTTTAATGTAGGTTTGTTTGTTTTTCAATAAAATGACAATTTAAAAGCTGAAAATGGGACTCAGTATACCTGTACTTTGAGCTATTGCAATGGACCCAAGGCTGTACTTTACAAGAATTTGCCAGGAAACCAGGTATCTTATATAGATTTAACTAGAAAGGATCCGCAGTTAAACAACCCCAAAGTGATGATTTCAAGACACAGATTTACTTCTGAAACTTGCAGCTTGGACCCCTCTTTAGATTTAACAGTTATATCAGAGGTCTAGTTTCAGATATAATGGCAAGGGGAAAAGTCATATTTCATGGCTACACAGTCACCAGTGGGAAATAAATCACAATAAGACAGTTACAGAGGCCACGTCTACACTACGGGATAATATCGAATTAGCTAAAATCGGTTTTATAAAACTGATATTATAAATTCGATTTCATGCTGCCACACTAGGCACAGTAATTCGGCGTTGTGCGTCCATGGTCCGAGCTAACGTCGAAGTTCAACCTGCATTGTGGGTAGCTGCTCCGTAGCTATCATAGTTCCCTGCAGTCTTCCCCGCCCCTTGATTCTGGGTTGAATCATATGGTCGCGGGTGGTTCTGGGTAATATGCGTCGTTCAGTCCTCCTCCCGGAAAACCAGTTAAACCTTCACGACCGTTTTTCCTGGATGCCCGGCAGACCGCCATGAGCCGGCAACCATGGACCGTTCAGCTTTGTTCCGCAGCCATAGTGTACTGGATGCCGGGACAGAGAGGCGATACTCCACGAACACAGCAGCATTCACTTGCATTGCAAATGATAGCAAAGATGGTCTGGTTTCTTACCGTTACTGCCGGAGAAAACTCAAGAGATACGGTCCCCCCCTCTGTACTGTCCACTTGCTATCAGGAGTCCCCTGCTGAAAATCGGCCGGGGCAACACGCAACAAGCAAAATTGGGATGACCACTTGGGACTGCTCAATCCCCCTTATGTGTCTAAAAATAGATCAGTCCTGCCACGAATAAGGGGCACAGGGTATTAGAGACGCAGGTCAGCACAGCGTCCGGTCAGTTTCACAGGTCCCTGCAACAACTCACCGTGCTCCCCGCTCCCCCAACATTGCCTGGCTAGCCGGGGCAGGTCCTCCATTGTTCATGGAAGTATAAAGAATGCAGGAAAAAGAACACTGAGTGTATGACAATAAAATGAGGGGAGGCAGCCCGCCGCACATAAGTAAGGCAGGACATGAACGGTGGGGAGAGACCCAGCATGCTGCTGCTATGACAGTCCAGCAGTACAGAACTTTTCTTACACAGAAAGGGAGGGGGCTGTACCCAGTTGCTATGATGAAGCTGGTATTAGCCATCTGGTCCCCCGTCTAGCAGTAAAAAAACCCCAGGCAAATGTGGCCCGAGTCAACATGTAGAAATTTCATGTAGGACGGTACTAGTCTACTGCCGTCCGTCACCACCCCGGAGGGGAGGGAAGGAGCGGATACGCCTCATCTGCTGCAGATCGCGTCTACCAGCAGCATTCAGTACAACATAGGTGGACATTGAAAGTAGTCAAGAAATAATGCTCTTTCCCTTTCTTTCAGTGGGGTGGGGAAGATACTGACAGAGCATCCGAACCACGCCAACACTGTATTTGAACCTACAGACCACGGGGCCAGTCCAAGAATGCATACTTCAAACTGCTGTGGACTGGGATAGCTGAGTCCCTCATACCCCGTCTACATCCCTGGAGCGTCCATTGATCCTGCTTCCCGTTACGCTTTCAATGCAGCGCGTGTAACCCTGAAGATTTTTTTCAAGAACCTTTGGCTCGGTTCTGTAACGGAGCATCTGAACACAATTGTTTCCCCATGACAGCGATCAGATCAGTATCTCCTGTATGGCAAGCTGCTGAGCTCTTTGGATTGAGACGCATCACCCACCACAGGCTGATCAGAAGCTCCAAGCGGCAAACAGGAAATGTATTCAAAATGTCGAAGAGGCGTCCTTTTTACCTCCCACGCGCATCAAGTCAGATGGCGTCCCAGAGTGGCACAGTGGTGCATGTGAATCGCCGGAGGCCAATAAACATCGATTTCAATTCACACTAACCGAATCGATATGTTAATAGCAAATTACGCTACCTCTCGTCGGGGTGGAGTACAGAAATCAATTTAAAGAGCCCTTTATATCGATATAAAGAGCGTTGTAGTGTGGATGGGTACAGCGTTAAATCTATTTAACGCTCTTTAAATCGATTTAAATGTGTAGTGTAGACCAGGCCAGAGAATGTGACATTTTTCACGTATTAGGAAAGTATCACTGTCTACAATTGGAAGATTATAAAGTGCTCGTATGAACCATGGCTGAAGAATCCTTAAACTGTATGAATAGCTCACTGATGTGCTGGTAAAAGCTTTATTTGGCTAATGCAAGGATAGGAGACAGTCGCAGAGAAAACCACATATTTGAAACCCCCGAACTTGGGCAAAGTTTGGGATCCAGACTTTGCACCTGCCACTTTCTTTGGCATAGGCCAAACCAAAATCCTGGATCCAAACGCTATAGAAGTGTCAGAACTTTCCTCTTCCTCTTTTAGTTAAGTTATATTGTATTCCTCTTACAGTCATTGGACAGTGGACTTTTAAAGGGCCAGGACTGTAATCAATAACGTCGGTATCTTTAAACTTAAATGACTGGTTAGCCAATCATTTCATAATACTAGCCCTCATCAATCTGTTCTATGAATGCCTTCACCAACCTGTGCTCTTGATTCTTCTCTCAGTAATGCCAATGTAAAATTACCCAATCTGAGAGGAAAGTTTGGCCTCAGCAGGATAAACATAAAAAGTTTTACCCTTTTACCCTAACAGAGAATCTTTCATGAAATAGGATATTGCAAAATAAATAAACATCAGTAAACAGGCTGGAGACCAGAAGGACATGTTTATATTTATATGATTTTAATAAAAGATGTGTTTTGAGTTAAATCTCTGGGTGAGCTATCTAACATAGAAAATGCAGCACAAGAAAGGGGTGAACGAGTCTGTACATGGTGCTTTCAGTTCACTAGGAATTTTATGCCCTCTTCTTTTTTTTTCTTTTTCTTTTTCTTCCTTCAGATCAGATCACATGGAACAACAAAGAAACATCAGAATTGCCAGACTGGACCAGACCACTGGTCCGTCTAGTCCAATGTCCTGTCTCTGACAGAGGACAGCATCAAATGTTCCTGAGAAGGGTGCAATGAACACCTGAGTTGGTAGATGCAGGATCATCTTTTTCCCCTGTAATATTCTCAGCCTAAGCCCTAGTAGTTAGACTGGTTTAATCCCTGAATCATGATTTTTTTTCCTTCTTCCAAACATTTTCTTTTAGATATTATATCAGTGGAAATTCTTATTATCTATATGTGTGCAATCCCTCTTAGAACCTTGCTAAGTCAATATCTAATAGCAATGAGTTGCACAGTCTAATTACATGTTGTGTGTAAATATATTTTCTTGATCAGTTTTTAATTTGCCAGCTTTCAGTTTCATTGAATATCTCCTTGTTCTTATGAGACAGAGAGAACAGGGTTCCTGACCTACCTTCTCTAGACCATTAATATTTGCTATGTTTTTATCCTATCCCTTTTTATTTATCTCTTTTCTAAGGTCCTTTTCTAATTCCTCTTCATATAAGTGTTTTGCTAATGTCCCTTAGCATTCTTGCCACCTTTCTCTGAACCTTCTGTAATACCCTTTTCTGATATGGGGTTGTGAGTGGTACTGCACACAGCATCCCAGTTGAGGGCCAACTTTTAATTTTTGTCCATATTTTTCTTTGATTTCCTCCTCATTTTCCCCACAAACCTAAACACTCTTTTTTAATGAAAATGGAAATTTCCATTTAATTAAAAGCCTAGTTTTCATAGGAAGAATTTGTTTTCTTTCTCAAATAAACATAAGGGGTTTGACATTTTTGCATCTTGAAGTATAGCAGAAACCAGTATCTTCCCACTAGTTCCAGGCAGACATTTCCTTAGGATCACCTACTATTTAAAATGTTTCATTTGCTGCATGGTACAAGCAGAAACCTCATCAAAACTGTGAATTTCAGATAAGCTTTTATCAGACTCTTGCTGTAACCATCTCAGAAATGAGCTGTCATCAGCAAATTTAATCTGTCTCTGACTGGTTTAATTGTTAGCACCTTCCCTGCCAAATCCTTGACGTGAAAAGTTTTGTTAAGACTTTTAATTCAGTTGGAAGAGATTGTACATCTTTTTCTTTGCAACCGACACAGTTAAACCTGTAGAGAACCTTGACTGAATACTTGAATTATGGAAAGACAGCTGCATCTGTACTATTTTAATACTGGGGCTGGAATGTGCAGCTGGGAGAGCTTTGGAAAAGCCCTGCCTAAGAAATAAAACTCTTGGACCTGTTTTATTTTTATTTGGCATGGAAAGTGTGACTAAATAGAAAGAGATTATCTCTGATCTAGTGTGTCCTAGAATTGGTTTTCTTCACATAATTGCAATAGGCCAGATCCTTGCCCCAATCTTTGGAGCCTACAGAGGTGAGGAAAGATGGGCCTGTGGTTAGCACCACTGAACTAGGCTTCAGGAACCTGGGATTCAATTTTTACCTTTGCTATAGGCATCCTGTGTGAGCTTTGCAAGTTACTTAGGGCTCATTCTGCAAAGGGATTTAAGCATTGCAATGCTCATGTAGCATCTCCTAGGCACCCTGCCAATTTGTGGAATCCATAGTCCTGAGTTAGGTGCCCAACTTCTCCATGCAATGCATGGGGAGAGTTCATCACCTCGCTAGCTTTGTTGATCTAGTCTTTAGTGTTTGATCTTACTCCACTGAAGTGAATGGGAGATTTACAATTCACTGTGATGGGGCAGGCTCAAGACCTTAATCTCGCTATAATTTACCTTAATCTCTTATAAAATGAGGAACTGAGGCCAAGAGAGATTCCTTTCCTCACAGGAGTGTTGTGAGGGTAAATTCCTAAGTATTTGTGTGACACTCAGTTATAGCTGAGTGTGTAAACAGTGGCCACCTTCCTCATGCCTCTGTTTCTCAGACCCAATAGACAGCCCTTGGCAGGGAGTTGTAGCTGACCCCCAGGGCCGGCTTTAGGCCTATTCCACCAATTCCCCCAAATCGGGCCCCGCGCCTAAGAGGGCCTTGTGCCCAGTGAGAATCCCTTCCCTGACTAGAGGCGCCTTTTTAATTTTTACCTACCTGGCAGCGCTTCGGGTCTTCAGCGGCACGTCCTTTACTCTCTCCAGGTCTTCGGTGGCACTTCAGTGGTGGGTCCTTTAGTGCCACCGAAGACCTGGAGTGAATGAAGGACCCACTGCCGAAGTGCCACAGAAGACTCGGAGCACCGCCTGGTGAGTACAAGACCCACGTGTTTTTTTACGTGTGTTTTTTCTTTTCTTTTTTTTTGTAGTCATCCCTGGCGGGGCCCCGTCGAAACTGTTTGAATTGGGCCCTGCACTTCCTAAAGCCAGCCCTGCTGACCCCACTGTGTGTGTGTGTGTGTGTGTGTGTGTTCATTTGAGAACAACAAAGACAGGAATGAATAATTCACAGCCAAAAAGTTATTTGCTGGATTGTGCCTTTTTGTATTCATTACTCAAAACTTCATTGTGGTTCTCATGTTCCTACATTAAGATCTTGCAAACAGTTCATTGAAAATGTTCTTTACCTGAATTTCACAAGCTGTGCTGCTTTGGTTAGTTATGCCAATCATGTGATATTGTTTCTGTTCCCTGATTGCATGGATTTTAGAAGTAACTAAAATGGCACAAACTTGAAGTTCCTTTGGCAAATATTTTGGCTTCCAAGCTTAAAATGTGCTTTTACACTTATACTAGTAAAGCTCAAATGCTTGAATATTCAAGAAACTATGCACAAAAGGGTAGTGGAAACTGTCTAAGAAAAATTATCTTAATTATTTTTCTGCTTCGAATGAATATTGTGCAGAATCTTTTCCATGTTTGCTAATCTGTTATTTTTTTCAAATAGGGGTTATGCTTAGAGTTGCTTTAAAAAAAAATGAAAAATAGTTTTTCAAAGAAACCAAGATTTAAAGAAAAAATTGTGTTCCCATCTTTTATTTTTTAATTAAATCAAAATGAAAAATTTTGCTGCATCTTGAATGGAAAATTTCCCCTTTGTTTCAAATTTGAAAAAAAAAAGTTTTCAATTTGCATTGATGTGAACTGGAAGTTTTTTATTTAGAATCATACTGGATTTTTTTTGTTTTTGTTTTAACAATTCCAGGGTGGGGTTTTTTTGTGTCTGTTTTTTGTTGTTGTTGTTGTTGTTGTTTTTCCCCAATGGAATTGAAGCTTTTGTTTCGCTGGAAAATTTTCACAGAAAATGTTTTTTGAAGGACTATCTTGCACCACAGAAATCAGTGGGAATGTTCCTGTCAAGTCCAGTGGAGGGCTAACAGCCTAACTAGTTTTAAGATGGAGCTTCATACTTTTCTGAAAAAGATTATGTGATGTCTCCCATACCTTGCTGTCACATGGAGTTCCAATTACCCTGGGGCACACTTCCAGGCCTGTGTCCTATTGGCTCACGGGTAGGCACAAATTGGATGGTGCAGAATTTCATGCCCAATAGAAACACTGTGTTCTTTATAACTAGGACTTATTTCCCTTCTTTATTGACTGGAACCACGTGTCACCAAATGTTTGGATGCCTGGACTATAGCAGAATCTTTCAGTGTTTGCAATAGGGAATTAAAAAAATGAACAATCTGTATAAACTATATGACTGTATCAACAAGCCACTATTTTATAATCATGGTCACATGCTACTTTGTTTCTGGGAACGTATCAACATTGAGACAAACAATTCAGGCAAACCAAGGCACTCTAGACTCAGCTGCAAAAATGGAATAAAGTCCAGTACAAAACTTCATGAAATCACAGAAGCATCAACAGTTAATAAAGTCCCAAAGAAAAAATCCAACTAGCAGTTTTAGCAAATTCTGAAAATTTCCAAAATAGATAACTGGGAGTTAACAAAAGAATTGTGGATGTTTATCTTGTATGAGAAGGTGGCAAGTAGGGAGTGGTGATGTCATTACAATTTGTTTATATCTTTATATTTATGTTTGGAAGGATTAGATTTATTTGGAAGTGTCGGTTAATGTCAATTTCATTGCACACACACAAACCAAAGACAAAAAGCTTCCATCAATAATGATCAAAATTTGCAGATGGGCAAAGTAAGAAAACTGCTGCTTGAGAACTTATTAGTTCCATTTTAAGGATATTTACTTTGTATATTTTGACATGTGATGTTGACAATTTGTGTTTTAACAGTTTTAAAACTTTAACTCTTTGAATCACATCATCTACTGTCATTAAATGTTTACAGTTGTGGAAGGTTATAATTTAAATAAAAAATCTTTAAAAAATGCTTAAAATAACGATCAGCATTATTCATCAAAATTAACAAAAGAAATCTGCCAAGCCTATGTATATTAAAACAAATACAGAACTTTATTCAAAGCCCACAGAAGTCCACTGACTTCAGTAGTCTGTGGATCAGACCCATAGAGCCTATCTCTGGACTGGTCTACACTGGGGGTGGAGGGAATCAATCTAAGATACGCAAGTTCAGCTATGTGAATAGCATAGCTGAAGTCGAAGTATCTTAGATCAATTTACCTCTCGTCCTCACAGCGCGGGATCGACGTCCACGGCTCCCCCTGTTGACTCCGCTACCACTGTTCGTGCTGGTGGCGTTCCGGAGTCAACGGGAGTACTTTTGGGGATCGATATATCGCGTCTAGATGAGACGCGATATATTGATCCCCGATAAATCGATCACTACTCGCCAATACAGAGGGTAGTCTAGATGTACCCTCTGTTTTCTTCCTCCTCCATTCCTTCTGTCATGTTTGTCACAGTATTTGTCTGTATTTGGCCTGTAAACTCTTTGGCTCTGATGCCAGACAAGATAATCTCTTACTAGGTGTACACATCCCAGAACAATAGAACCTAGGCGAGTTGAAGTTTTCTCTTTCTTGAAATGGAAGAAGAGAGAATAACTAGTGAAAGCAGACAGAGCTTAACAAGGGAATGTGCATGAAGGTTGGAGAAATTATTCTACCTTGTGACAGGGTCTATAAGGCATTCTCTTCCTCCTGCTGGAGGTGTTGGCACTTCACCACCCCATCTCAAGGAAAACCCACTCAAGCTAGGCTACCAACAAGACACAGTCCTCCAAAGGCCTAGAAGGACCAAGAGTAGTCATTGACCAATCAGGAGCCATCAGACCAGTTAAGAAGGCTTGCCTGCTTCTGCTTAGGGACAGTGTGGGGTGAGACTAGGATAGAGGTGGAGCTCCTCAGTGCAAGCCCATGGCCAGGTTAGAGGCGTGGCTTCAAGTACTGCCACTAAGGGCTTGCCTTTGAGGTTTGCTTATTTAATAATGCAGACAGAAAGATTCTGAGTTGGTTCTTTTTATTTAACTGTTTAGACATTGCCACCAAGCTTACAGCACAGGCTGCCCTGCTCTGAACAGGCTTCTGCAACTTGTAGAACAAGAAAGGGAGCCCCCACAGATCTACTCTAGGCCCTGCAAGGTGTGCCAGGGAACAGCCCCAGCTGTGACATACCATGTGCACTGACTTGGACCAAATGCATAGTTGATATAGGAAGGTGAAACACCAATGGACTCAATAGTCTGGCATGTTTAAATCTCTAGGGAGAGAGTGGGTGAGGAATGACAATGGGGGTTTGGCTGTATTCTGGCCTATGCTAAGGTCCCTTTCCCTATACTGGCTGTAGAAAGGGGCTGGAGTAGCCTTACCATTGTGGAGTACCCCTTTTCTCACTATTTCAGATGGCCTCCTGAGGTTGAGACCTGTCCTGCCAGCCACATAACCAGCCAGATAACCCTCCACCAGTATAAAAGCCAGTATAGAAAACCCCAAACAATCATCTGCCTCTTCTGGAAATTCCCTGCAGTCCATCTCTCCAACAAAAATCAAGTTTAAACCATAAATACCTCTGGACATCTGACTCCTGCCGGGTTTGAGGTTTCAGCCTCTCTTCCTCTTCCCTCTAGATCCCAATCCTTTCCTCAGAACATTAACTTGTGGGGTCACATCCCCAAAATCCTGTGCTTCACAAGGATCCCCCACAGGGGGTTTGTCTGGGCTCTTGCAGTTCTTCTTTTCCTTTACCTGGATCCTTATCCAGCCTCTCCTCCCACAAGAGGACTTCCACCCATTCTCTCCCCTGTGCTCCCTCCTTTCACTTCCCTGAACATGTTCTTATGAGTTCCTCCCTTGGCCTGACCCCAAGAGTATCAAGTGAGGTGAATAGAGATGTCAGATTCCGTTTAACCCTTTCTAGGCACATGTGGAGTTTCTACACCCCATCACAGGGGTCTTCATAGATGTTAAGGCCAGAAAGGACCATTGTGATCTTCTAATCTGATCTCCTGCATAACGCAGGCCATGGAACTTCCATGAATTAATTCCTGATTTAAATCCAACAGCTGTGATTGAACTAGAGCTTACTTTTTTTTTTCTAAAACAAATGATCCGCATTTAAAGATTTCCACCACAACCCTCTGTAAAATGGTTCAAAGGTTAATCACCTCACTGTTAAAAATGCATACTTTATTTCTAAGTCTGAATTTGTCTTTGGGACTTAAAGGTGCCCAAAACAGGTAGTTGAAGATTGCTCCAGTGTGAAATGGCATTTGTTCCCTCTTCACCCCTCTGCATCCCCCTCGTACAGTGGAGAAAGGGACAAGAGCTGATGTTCCCAGGCCCTTCCGAAAGGTGAGGTCCGGAATCAAGCTCAGAACTAAGATACAGATTTTGATGCACACTAACGGGGAACCAGGTTCCTAGCTGATATAAATTGGTGTGGCCTCATTTAAGTAATTGATTTACATCAGCTGGGTCTCAATCTGGTTATACTACCATTTAACCGTTGGACTAATGCCCTAAAGCAGGGGTCGGCAGCCTCTGGCACATGGCTCACCAGGGTAAGCATCCGGCGGGCTGGGCCAGTTTGTTTACCTGCTGCGTCGGCAGGTTTGGCGGACCACGGCTCCCACTGGCTGTGATTCGCCGTTCCAAACCAATGAGGGTGGCGGGAAGTGATGCGGGCTGAGGGATGTGCTGGCCGTGGCTTCCAGCCACTCCCATTGGCCTGGGATAGCGAACTGCAGCTAGTGGGACCCGCGGTCTGCCAAATCTGCTGATTCAGGAGGAAACAAGAGGGAGCGTGGGCTATAATGGCAGAGAGAAAGGAGGGTCAGGGCAAAACAGGGAGACAAGATCAAACCAGTATCTTAGATGCCTATATACAAATGTGAGAAGTATGGGTAATAAGCAGGAAGAACTGGAAGTGCTAATAAATAAATACAACTATGACATTGTTGGCATCACTGAAACTTGGTGGGATAATACACATGATTGGAATGTTGGTGTGGATGGGTATAGTTTGCTCAGGAAGGATAGACAGGGGAAAAAGGGAGGAGGTGTTGCCTTATAT
>NC_133774.1:9418287-9487391 GCF_003597395.2 Chelonoidis abingdonii
AATCTCCATCTCTGGAGATATTTAAGAGTAGGTTAGATAAATGTCTATCAGGGATGGTCTAGACAGTATTTGGTCCTGCCATGAGGGCAAGGGACTGGACTCGATGACCTCTCGAGGTCCCTTCCAGTCCTAGAGTCTATGAATCTATGTGACAGGTAAACAAACTGGCCCGGCCCCTGAGCTGCGTGCCAGACGTTGCTGACCCCTGCCCTAAAGACACATTTTCTAGCTTCTAAGATGATATTGCAAACAAGGGAGAGTGAAAAGAAATAAACCTCATAGAAGCAATTGTTTGACAGTCATTTTTCAACAAAATGTTAATCTAAGGATTTCAGCTCTCTATTTTTATAGACCTCCTGGCTGCCGATGACTTATTCACCATAACAAACAGTCCTTAGTGTCTTAATTCTATTCTTTTCTTTCTTGAGTCTCATCTTCTGGGAACATTTTCGCACTAGACAATGCAACTCAAAAGTTTTCATGTGTCTCCTTGACAGATGCAAACATTATTCCCATTGTGTCCTCACTGAATGAAAAATTGAAAGTGCAGAGCTGGCCCAGGGAAGATTGACTGGATTCTAAATGAACGTTCTGATACTAATGTAAAACTAGAGGGAACAGACACCAATAATGAAGTGAAATACAAGGTTAAGTATTGGAAACCAATTAGCTAGTTCATCAGTGACAACTCTTTGATGGCCAGAACTGCTTCCAGAAAGATAAGGGTGTATTGTTTAAAAAAACAATTAAAGCTCATCTCAGATTCGCATACAATTATTTCAGATTCACATGTAAATGCAAAGGGATGGATACACTCAAAATACTAATATTATATATGTGCATCACTATAGAGTGTGAGTCTCCTCTTGCTTGCACTACTATAAATCAGGAGTAAATCCACTGATGTCCACAATGGAGCCTGACTGAAAGGATAATAAGGCCCTTCATTGATTTCAGTGGAGTTTCTCCTGATTTACACCGGTGCAGATGAGTGGAGAATCAGGCCCAGAAACCATGTGGTAGATTCTCTGTCTTGCTCTGCTCCTTTTGTGCTGTTCTGGCAGTGGAATGAGAGTAGAGACTGGCAGCAAGTCCCCTTCTGGGGATTCCTCCAGCATTGGGGCGTCCCCAAAAAGCATACTGCTGGTTGAGTTGACTCCTCATGGCACCATCCCAGCAGGCCCCAGTGCAGGGGCCAGGGAAAGGAAGTGGTGTTTTGAGGTGGCACATGTTAGACTTGCTCTCAGCCATGCACAGAGTTAGGTCTGTACAAAGAATCAGTTGGACATTTAAGGTTGCAGGCAGGATCAGCCAGTATCCATGTTGTCATCCCTGCTTGATCCTGGGGATATTTGGACAGCTATCCCAAGAGGAGTTAATGCTGCCTCGGGCTAATGTGAATCCTGTTGATTAATTGCCTGAGGCAGCATTGTCTCCTGCAGAGGCGCTGCCATGGCTGATACTATGAAGCCGTGTGGTGCTCATCCCAACAATAGCCTAGCTTCCGTTCTCTCAGAAGTCAATGGGAGCTGCACCTATTTGCACAAGGCCAGAATTTCTTCTCATGGAAGCCATATCCAAGACAATGTAACATGATTACTAAATTATTTTTTTATGAGGGGGGAGGAGAATTCATAGATTCATAGACTCTAGGACTGGAAGGGACCTCGAGAGGTCATCGAGTCCAGTCCCCTGCCCTCATGGCAGGACCAAATACTGTCTTGACCATCCCTGATAGACATTTATCTAGCCTACTCTTAAATATCTCCAGAGATGGAGATTCACGACCTCCCCTAAGAGCAAATTTATTCGCAGTGTTTAACCTACTCTGAACTAGTTAGGAATTTTTCCTGATCAACCTAAATTCTCCCTGCTTGTAGTTTTAAGCCCATTGCTTCTTGTTCTATCATTAGAGGCTAGGTGAACAAGTTTCTCCCTCTTCCTGAGACACTTTTTAGATACCATGATAAACTGCTATCATCTTTCTCTCTCGCAGTCGTCTCTGTTCCAAACTAAATGAATCCCCAATTCTTTTCAGCCCTTCTCCAAGGTCATGTTAATCAAGACGCTTAATCATTCTTGGTGCTCTTCTCTGGACCCTCTCCAATTTCTACTACATCTTTCTTGAAATGCGGTGCCCCAGATACTGGACCACAATACTCCACCTGAGGCTAACAGTGGCAGAGTAGAGCGGAAGAATGACTTCCGTGTCTTTTTAAGCAATACACCTGTAATTCATCCCAGAATACATTTGCTTTTTTTTGCACAGTATCACACTGTTGACTGCTATTGCTTGTGTGGCCTAGCGTAGTGGAGCCGCGGCGTGAGATCGGCGTGTCGGGCCGAGAGAGGTGCTCCGTGGCGGGATTGGGTCTTCGCCGAGGTCTGATGAGTGTATGTGTGGAAAGTCTGATGGGGTCCGTCTGGCATAGGGGAGCACTTTGCGACTTGTTCTTGTTTATTGAACTTCATCCGGTTACCTCTGACCGGAGTTCTTCGGCAATGTTGGTGGGCTGGCATGACGATGGGTGACTGTAGACCTGGTCCTCGTGGGCAGAGGCAGTTTGCAGGATCTTCTCTGGCTCGGCGAGTTGTTTGTGGTGGAATCATGCCGCAAACCTGAGGATAGTCGGGCTTTCTATTCTCAAAGCATTCTAGTCGTGGTTGTATGGCGAAGTGGGGTTATAATTGAAGTCGAGGCGAGTTGGAGGCCGTCGTCTCCAAAACAGTACTCCCCTGTGACCACCACTTGTATAAGAGTTGAGGGCCTTTCAGGGTAGGATGTGTGCAGTTCGCTTGAATAACTACTTTCATCTGATTACGGTATATCCAGCCAGTTATGCACCCACCTTAAGTAGCCCATCTAAATTACATTTGCCTAGTTTATCGAGTAAGATATTATGCGGAGACCATATCAGAATGCCTTAATAGAAGAGTCTAGGTGATACCACATCCAGGCCGCCTCTCCGTTATATCAAGGTCTCAGTATCCACTATCAAAGAATAGCGATCAGATTTGGTTGACACGATTGTCTTTTATAAACCATCTTGCTATGCCTTATCCAACCTTACTGACCTTCCAAGGTTTTGCAGATGATTTCTTTATTACTTGCTCGCATTATCTGTTCCCTGGCATCAGAGTGAAGGTGTTAACTAACTGGTCTGTAGTTGTCCCTGGGTTGTGGTTATTTCCCTTTTTAATGTAGATGGCACTGATAATTTGCGCTTTTCCAGTCTTCTGGAAGCCTCCCAGTCTCCATGACTTTCCATAAGATAATAGCTAGAGGCTCAGATACCTCCTCTATTAACATCCTTGAGTATCTAGGATGGCATCTCAATCAAGGCCCCGTAACCTTGCAGCATCTAACTTTCTAAGTGATTTTTAATTGCTCTTTTTATTTATCTTCTAAACCTACCCCCTTCCCATAGCATTCCTGTGTTAGAACATTCCTTCAGACTTCTCAGTGAAGTACCGAAACAAAGAGTCATAAGCATGTCTCTGACATTTCCAGTTTCCGGCTACTGTTTCTCGCCCTCCACTGAGCAGTGGCCACCCGGCTCCTTAGGTCTTCCTCTTGCTCTAATGTATGATAAAAAAGTCTTCTGTTTCCCTTATGTCCCCAAGGTAGTTTGAGCTCATTTTGTGGCCTTTGGCTTTCTAATCTTGGCCCCTGCATCCCGGGTTGTTTGGCCTATATCATCCCTTTGTAAATCTGACCCTAGTTTCGCATTTTTTATATGACGGCTTTGTTATTTTGTAGGTCCATGCCTAAGATCCTCGTGCTTACAGCCAAGGTGGTCTTTTGCCACATTTCTATCTTTCCTAACCATTCGGAATGAGTTGCTTATTGAGGCCCTTAATAGTGGTCGCGCGAGTTGAAGAATGCCAAACTCTCAGCTCAGTTGCTTGCATGTAGAAAGCACTATCAACGACGAAAACCAAAGTCATTAATTTAGTTCTTACGACAGAGGAAGGTACAGGAGAGTCTAGCTGTTGGGTGGTATCAGGGGTAGCCTTGTGTTAATCTGGATCTGTAAAAAGCAGCAAAGAATCTGTGGCAAGCCTTATAGACTACAGAGTGTTTGGAGCATGAGCTTAATCGTGGGTGAATACCCACTTCGTCAGATGCATGTAGTGGAAATTTCCAGGAGCAGGTATATATATGCAAGCAAGCTAGAGATAAGGAGATTAGTTCAATCAGGGAGGATGAGGCCCTGTTCTAGCAGTTGAGGTGTGAACTACAGAACCAGTTTCTCCTCCCTTGGTTTTCACACCTCAACTGCTAGAACAGGGCCTATTGGATCTTAAGTCCAACTCCTTAATCTCTTGGCTATTCTGGTGAGTGCAGCAAGCTTACCCCTGCAGAAGGACTTCTTGTGATGTCATCAACGAGTCCACTGCCTTGAGCACAAGACTATGGCAAGTTCATCATCCCTTATGTAGACATTAGAGCAGGAGGAAGGCACTCTTATGCCTGGCTCCATAGCTTAGGGGTTAGTTGTCTCATCTTGTGATGTAGCATTCATAAGTTCAAAGCCCACTAGGACCTGGGCAGTAGTTTCTAAGGGGACCTGTTGTCCCCCAGCAGTGAGGTGCTTCCCCTTCCAAAAGTATTTATTAATTTTGGGGAGGGGCACAACAGGACAGGGCACCAGAGGGCTTTGTTAAAGAGAAGCAGCATCCTGAATTTTTGTACCAGTTGTTCAAAGGGCAGCGGTAGCAGCAGCAGCAGCAAGGACCTACCAGAAGTGAGATTCAAACCACACAGGCTCGCACCCATTGGAACTTGAGCCCAACACCTTAACCGCTCAGCCATTCTGGTGAACAGGCAAAAGCAGCCCAACTGCTACACCCACAAAAGTCCTAGGTGTCCTACGGGGCTCTGGCTTTGGATAACTACCCAGCTCTTTGCATCTCAACGGGATTCCCAAAATACTATGCTTGCTTAGGAAGCTGTCTCTCTGCGTATGCTTGGCTAACTGTGGAGTGCCCAACCAGCAGCTTGTAGTCCAGAATGGGTGAAACTGGACCCCCTCGGTCAGAATTTGGGAAAAATCTCCAAATCCAAAGCAAAGACATAGAGTGCCACCGATTCTGTGGGGGAGTGCTCCTGCTGCTCAGAACAGCGTTCTGGGCTTGGGGGACTGCCTATGACCCAGTGGTTTGGGGGATGTAGTCCCAAGACCCCATCCCCAAGGCAACAAATTAGTTTCCTTAGGCTCACTATGGAGCCTCATTTGCTCTCCCGCAACTCAGATATTAAGCCTTCCACCATGGTTTCTGTTGGTGGGAGATATCCATTTTGGGGGCAGCCCAGTTGGAAACAATTGCAGCCTCCAAGTCAACCCATTGGATGTAATGGACCCAGTTATCCCAACCTCAACTCCGTGCTGAGTGCACTTTGCCATGCGCTGTGCGGCTGCCTGGAGCAGAGCTGTTTGGAAAAGGGAGAGAGTCTTGGGTCAAGTGTCCATTTTCCATATGTGGCAGCGAGGTGGCTGCTCTGCTCTGCACAAAACCCTGATCCAGACTCCAGGTGCATGGTGGCTCCCTTCCGGCCACACTCCGCTCCAAAAAGGGAGGGCTCTCTGCGCCCAGCCCTAGGCTGTGCAGCACCTAGTCTTGCTCCATGCCAGTGGTCTTGGAAGGTGGGGGTCCTGAGGCGGGGGGCCTAGGAAAATCATACTTCTGATTGTCTTCTGTACCAAAAAATTAAAAAGTTTGCACACAATATTATAAAATTCTCCATAATTCTGCAAAGTTTATTTGTCAAATAAATGTGGAGGCTTCAGCAAGTCTTTGGGGAGCACAGGCCACTGCTTGCAGAGAGGTAAGAAATCACTGTGTAGCTCCCCCCACCCCCAGACACGGACTTAGCGGTGAGGCTGTACTCAACCCTTACAGCACAAGGACTGGGCCTGGCTCAGAAACACCCAAGGGCCCTACCCCTCCATGCCAGGTGCACCACGTGTGCGGATACAGGCTCAGCAAGGCAGGATCCAAGTGTGCAGTGACCCATATGTGGGTGGAGAGGTTTCTGTGTGGGGCAATCTGGATGCCCAGATGCTTGCTGGGGGGTCCTGGGTGCAACTGCTATGGCACTTTGAAGGAGGAACCAGGTGAATGTGCTTGAGGCTTAGCAGACAGGCTCTGAATTTGACAGGGGATATAGCTAGGCAAGGAGGCCTGGATGTGAATAAAAATCTGCTGTCTAGAGTTCCCAGGAAAAAGAACAGCATTTAACCATAAGTGGGGGTTGAACCCATGCAGACACATGTCCGTTGGAACTTAAGTCCACTCTCTTAACCACTTGGCCATTCTGGTGAGTGCAATAGCCTACCTGCCCCCTGCAGAATGACTTCTTGGGATGCCATCAACAAACCAGCTGCCTTGAGTGCGTGACTATAACAAGTACAGCATCCCTTATGGCATTGGAGCAGGGGGGCAAGTATCTTGTTTTCTGGCTTTGTAGCTCAGGTTTAGACCATTGTTCTTATAAACAAGCAGTTATGAGTTCAATGCTCAATGGGACTGATGCAGTGGTTTTTGGCAGAGCCTGTTATCCCCCAGCAGTGAAGTGCTTGCTTTTCCTTAGGTATTTATTAATTGTTTTAAAGTGCACAGCAGGACAGAGTGTTTTGTTAAAGAAAAGCAGCAGCCACATTTTTTGTACCAATTGTTCAAAGGGTAGCAGCAGCAGCAGGGGTCCATCGGAAGTGGAGTTCAGGCTCTTGCCCATTGGCACTTGAGCCCAACACCATTCTGGTGAGCAGGCAAGAGCAGCCCGACCGCTACACTCACAAAAGTATTGGGCATGCTACGGCTCTCTGGCTTTGCATAACTACCCAGCTGACTGCGTCTCAATGGGGTCACACTTGCTCAGGAATTTGTCTCTCTGCGTGTACCTGGCTAGCTGCGGAGTGCCTGGCTAGTGGTTTGGAGTCTAGGGGAGGTGAAATTGGCCCCCCTCAGTCAGAATTTGGGAGAAATCTCCAAATCCAAAGCAAAGATGTAGAATGCTGCTGATCCTATTGAAGAGTGTTTCTGCTCCTGCTGCTCATAGCAGCATTCTGGGCTGGGTGACTGCCTATGACCCAGTGCTTGGGAGAATGGGGCCCTGGGACCCCACAGCGCCAAGGGCCACAGATTAGCCTCCAGAGGCCGACTATGGAGCCTCCCTTGGTCTTCCACAGCTTGACTATTAAGCCTTCCTCCGTGACTTCTCTTGGCAGGGAACAGCATCCCCAGTGGCATGTGATTTGGGAGACAACCTATCTGGAAAAATGCTGCCACCATCTGATGTGTAAGGCAATGCCAGAAGCTTGTGGTAGAGAGCTTGCACTTCTGCAGAGCTCGAGGGGCAAAAGGAGAAACTCCTCCAATAAGAAGGGCTCACTGCAGCTGCTTGGTGCCGTGTGTGGTGGTGCAGCACCTTGCCTTGCTGTAGCTAGACATTGATGGGGAAAGAAGGCATCCTACCTCTGGGGTTAGTGTGTTGGCTTCATAAAGTTTTCCTTGTGAGTACAAATCTCACAGAGGTTTGGGTGGGTGTTACTTAGAGGGATGTGTGTGGAGAGTGCAGATAGTCTGTAGTTTAGCTCTGCCATTTAAACCTCTGTCCTATAAAACACTGCCCACAGCCTTGTTTCTTCCTGTGTCATAGGACAGCTACAAATATCCTTCTGTGGAGAAAGAAATAACACTGCCATTCCTTAGACCTTTCTGGAGAGGATTGCAGTGTTCCTCTATGAAAGGATATTGAGATCTCTAAGGAGGATTAATGGGATTTCCCTGTGCACATAAACCAACTCCTCTGTATGGTTCCCTCTTCCTAACTTTACATGGGAATGAAAATTAGATAACAATCCCATTAGTGTAATTGGAAAGGAATTCATACAGTTACCTGAGTTTCATTTCCTTTCAGTGGGCTTGCCCATTCTCCACTACCAGAATTGACTTGACTGTGGTTGAGAATCAAAGAGGTCCTGACTCATGGTATACCTAGACCTCCTGGTCACATGTCCCCATCCTCCTCCGACATAAGATCATTATAAATGACCATACTTGGGACACCAATGGTCCATCTAGCCCAGTATCCTGACTTCCATCAGTAGCCAATGCCAGGTGCTTCAGAGGGATTGAATGGAACAGATTATCATCAACTGATCCATCTCCTGTCAGCCATTGTCACCTTCTGGCAAACAGGAGACTAGGGACACTTCAGAACATGGTTTTGCATCCATGCCCATTCCTGGCTAATAACCATTCATGGACCTATCTTTCATGAACGTATCCACTTCCCCCCACTTCACTGTTTACACCAGAAACCTGTGACTTGGGCTCCTGAGAGGTATCCACACAGGTGGCGATGTCCCTGCCATTTACGCATGTAGCTAGTTGCAAAGTGGCAGGTCTGCAGCTCGGTACCAGATCAGCTGTTGGCCTTCCTGGCCTTCTGGTCTGCCTGCCGCAATTCCTTGCTTTTACACAGTACTGCTGCTCTTCCCTGTCTTATCCAGAGCTGGTGCTAGCCCACTGGGAGCCCTAAGCAGGAATATTCCCTGCCACGCACAAGCACCCAATACTAAGGCAGTAGTGCTCTTACAATAGAAAAGCAAATAGAGAGCCCCAAGCTGCTCGGCGGCCTGAGCAAGTGCTTAGTCTACTTATGCCTATCACTGTCTCTGGCCTTATTGCTGCTCTGGCATCCCCCGTATAATATGCTCATAGATGTCCACATTTCTATAGCTAGTCTATTGCTGTACTTGCTTAACCTCTTCTTCCCACATGCCCAGGAGATCCAATATCTCACATCTACTCTAAGCCGGAGCAGGTCTGGAGTGTATATGCAGCATGGTCAGCAGGGCAGTTGCACACTGCAATGGAGAGCTGCTAGGTGCGCTCCTCCCACAGGAGAATCAGGTTTTAAAGGGGTGGGTGGTGTCCATGACCCCTAGAAAGTGAAGTTCACAATTTCGGTCACAATTTTTACCAGAGCCATCCGTACTGGGCATTATGGGGCAACTGCTGGAGTATTGTTAGTGCAAATATAGACACCACTTTACCTACATTGACCCAACTTGAACTCAACACATCGACCGTGGCTCAATGTCATTGAGGGAAGTTGTGTTACTGTGTCGGTGTAATGGAGAGCTTATGTCGCTGGAGACAAATTTAAGTGTAACAACACACACAATGAGGTTGATGCAAGGTGGCTTACGTCAACCCAACTTTGTAATGTAGACCAGGCCCAAGTCTCGGCAACTCTCAGATTAAACTCCTGAGATTGTTCAAGATACACCCCACCTTTGTTCAGAGCTGGGCCTAAAGTCACAAGATAAAGTCCTAAGTAGGTTGCTAGGGAAGATAAAGGATCTAATTCTAGCCCATTTTACTCCTGTTGTGCAGTATTTGCTCCGTAAGTAGCCTCACAAGTAAAGATGACAGAATTAGACCCCAACTTTTTGATTTACTGCTATAGGACTTAAAGGGTTTAGTCAATCTCAAGCAACCACAGTAGCCTCTCAGTTGTCTAAACTTTCTAAACTATTACAGTACACTAGTCAATAGATTTTTTTTACCTCCCCTTCCTAACCACATAAGCTGCACAAGGTGAACAAATGTCATTGAATTAATATTTATTTTGCAACATAAAAGAGCCCAGCACTATCCACAAATAGCCTAATTAATTGGGATTAATTTCATGTGTAAAGTTTGTATCTGCAGGTGTTTATGGAGTAATACATCAAAGAGGCTTCACTTCTGTACAAAATCAATGCTAAAATAACCTTGATTACTGTCGCTGTTGATGTCCCATATACCACTAATCAGTCATGGTTTGCAGTGAACATTATTATGAACAAATATTATTTGTTCTCTTATTGGCATTTTTCAAGAGCCAGTGGTAATATTCACTGCAGTTCGCTAAGAGAAGGTGTTCACCCTTGGGAAATTGTACAGGCTGCCTGGGAACATGTGGAACTGGTCAAAGAGGAAAATTACTTAAGCTGGAAAATAGAAAATAAAGGGAATTACATGAAAATGGAAGTAGCAGATTTTTTTTCTCCCCTGGATTTAGAACTGGAAAGTACATTTTAAGCAATGTCAGTTTTCCTGAAGAAATGCTTTACAACTGAGGAGCGCATTCTCTGGAGATGGTTAGGTCTGAAATACCTGACCTGTGAGGTACCTAAACCTAATACCATCAAACAAAACCTCTGACTCACCTGTAATAAAGCTCTCCATCCATTTCTGTGATCGCTGCTTTTATTCAGAGTGAGTAAACGCCGGCCAGACTGGTCAAGTTGTCTCATGACTCTTTCTTCTTCATTTTTAATGTTGGTACTTAATGGATTTTAGAGCCCAATCCTGCTGCCATCAATGCCAATGCCATTCCCATTAACTCCAGTGCTCAGGCTCTGTCTTAACACCCATTGAAACCAATGGGAATGATCTCATTGGTGTCAATGGGCATTGGAACTTACCTGCAGATACTATTAAACTATAGTGTGACTTCAGGCATAGCTCAGATCAAGAGGTACCCCAGGAGGAGCATGAGGAGGCATTGTACTTCAGAGACAATTCCTTCCCATTCCTCCTTACTCCTGGGAGCTAATCTGGCCAGAGAGTAACAGGAGCAGAGACAAGGCTGCACCCATTCACCATCCATTCACTGCCCCTCCCCACCCACTCTTTGAGCATATACTTCTGGGAGGAAATAAACAGGCGAGTAACACACTTTACTCCTATACTCCTGGACTCAGGATGCAGCAATGTTGCAAGAGGCAGGTTCTGACTCCCTTGTGCACATGCAGAGCCTAAGCACAGTCTAGCCTTTCACTGATTTGAAATAAATTCAAAATCTTTCTTCTTCACAGGATCCTTCCCCCAGGAAGCAAAAATGATAAGAACTGGAGTCACCCCCAAAGCAAAGCACTGACCTATAAAGATGGAGTCTTTAAAATACAGCACCATTCTTCTCCTAAATAAATATTTTCAGCTGACCAAGATTTGGAGAGGAGCAATCTGTGGTGAGAAAGAATGAGTGTACTGTGGGAAGCCTCTTCATTCCAATTTCTTGTAATCTTTCCCATCTCTCAGGCAAGATCAAGACGGTAAAAGTTCAGCTCTGATCCAATGTATTGTTTCAAAAAAAATGAAAAATGTTAACTGGTCATGACAAGGTGACATATCAACAGATCTGTGGCTGCCTATGCTGCACAGTCATCAACTAAACTGCACAGTATTCAAACTTGTGGACTTCTGACTTGAACATGGGACTAAGGTACAATTTCATCTTTGATGTATCTCCATTAAAGCTATTGTTTAGCTGTAAGGTCAGCCCCCCAAACACTTACTATTTCAGCTAAAGCACAAACACTTTTAGTTTAGAAAAGTCTTACTAGCAATCTCTTTTAGAAATGATATCCCATGTCAAGCTTATTAAAATTAGTTATAGTTATCTTTCTATTGTGATATGGTTCTGCCGCACTGCTGGCTGTAAAAATATTGTCAAGTAGTTGAATTACCATAACTATAACAAGATGAGGTGCTAAAGGCGGCTGCTATATATATATGTCAACATCTTCAAAGTTGGGTACCTAAAATTTGTCACCTATCTCATGTTTAGACACCTAAATAATCAATCTGATTTTCAGAGGTGCTTAGTACATAACCTCCACTGAAGCAAAATATAAATTTTATGGCAACATTTTCCAAACAGAAGCACTTAGAGACATACAGTTGCCTATCTGCATCTTTAAGAATCTGTATACCTTTAAAAATCTAGATCTGAGGCCAGATCCAGAAATCAAGGGATATTAGGAGTTTAAATAGTTTTATTGTTCTGGATCTAAGTGAATTAGAAGTGGTGCTGTGTGAATAACAGGATTTTCAGTTTATTGATAATAATTAGAAATTAAAGGAAACTGTGAAACAAAAAGTCATTTCAAACTGAAAAATTGAAACATTTTTGTTTTTAAAAAGTTGAAATTAAGCTTTTCAATTTTTTCAGATTTTCTTTTTGTTCCCCTCCACCCCCAAAAATGTTCAGCAAAGCTAACACAAATTCACTAAATGTTTGCATTGTTCTCCAGAAGAAAAAAAGGTTTGGCAGAAACTGCACAAAGGAGCCTAAATCTCATTGAAAGTCAATGGTACATAGGTGACTTGGAAACATTTACTCTTAGTGCTTAACTATAGTTTTCAAGGACCTGATCCAAAAATCAACGGGCTTCTTCCCATTAAATTTAAAGGAGCTTTGAATCAGGCCCTAGGTTTGTAAAGTTGGCCTGAGGGGCTAAGTCTTTATTCAGGCTGCCATGAACCAATACATCTTATACTCTTACTGACTACACCTGCTGAGCAGTGGAGTATAATACAAATAAAGTAAGCTGAGAGTTTGCTGCCATCAGAGAAGCATCTTTGTTCCCCTCTTTCTACTTCATATTTCTCTGTTTCAGTGAGTTTTAGTTTAACCGTTGAATGGAGCTACCTATTCTTGGATTGTACAGTATTTGGAGGGAATTGTTTCTCTGTTGCGCATGGGAATAAGTGCAGTCTGAGATCCATCGGCGAATACACAAACATACATGCATATGCAAACATACTTTATCCCATCACTCTCAGACCTGAATTACAGCCACATTCCTTTGAGCTATTGAACTCCCATTGAAGCTTAATGAACAGATGGAGGAGTCATTGTTAGGCAACTGAGATGCTCCCTTCCGTACACCTCTAATCCTATGACCCTGCAATGAGATGCACACACATTGACAGATCTACTTATATGGAGCCCCACTTGCTTCAATGGCCCACTGAGTGAGTGGAATGCAAAGATCCATCCATGC
This sequence comes from Chelonoidis abingdonii, assembly GCF_003597395.2. Classification (NCBI taxonomy): domain Eukaryota; kingdom Metazoa; phylum Chordata; order Testudines; family Testudinidae; genus Chelonoidis; species Chelonoidis abingdonii. The sequence goes on from NC_133774.1 coordinate 9,431,136, forward strand.
TCATCTGGTTGCAAATTTGAGTCATAAGTGTGCTGCTTCTAGAATGTGAGTGGAGAGAAAGCTAGACCAGAAATTGAATCATATCCTGTAATCAGGGCTTAAATTCTCATACAGTATTTCCTGGAGCCTTTCAATGCCCTCCTGCCCCCGCATTCAAGCCTTGGGATTCAGCTGTGGGATAGGTGGTCTCGGGGCTCCAGCCCTGTGGGAGGCACTGGGGCTTGGGGCTTCAGCCCCATGGCAGGCACCAGGGCTTGGACAGTTCCAGCTGAATTTAAGCCCTGCCTGTACTGTGGATTAGCAACCACCACCATTTTAGCTGGAAACCCAGATAACTCAATTAGGGGCCTCTAGTACTGACCGTTTGAGTTGCCACAACTTGAAATAAAACTCTTTACCTGGGGCTGTATCTGACTTGTATCCTCTCCAGATCTGCTCAGAAAGGGCCCTGTAACACACACTCAACAGTGAGTTACAGGCATATATCACATGACTGAAGCAGTGGGTTCCATAAGGACTAAAAGATCAGGCCAGTAGTTTGATATAACCTTTCACTCCAGTACAGTCCATGTCTGGAGACTCTTCTGAAGCTTCATCTGCTAGTGTTTCTCCTTTGGGATTGTTTGGCACACATATATGAGTGGAAAGTCAGTGAAACATCTTCATTTCTAGATATAGAACCATGGGGATTAGGAGATCTCCTGCTGCTTGGATATCTTTTTACAATGGAGTAAACAAAAGTCTTTACTATTATCATGGCTATGTAGAACCACAAAGATCTTTTAAATTCCAGTTGCATAGAAGTAAAAGGATCATATTGTTTTAAAGAGTAGATTTCTTGTTTATAAGTGTTTATATTTAACAAAGATTAGTACTAGTAGGACATTAAAATATATTATGAAAGATTTACATGTTTATCAATCCCATGGCAAAGGTAATTTATATCCCTGAGTAAAAATAATAAGAAATTCCTTTTCTGCAGAATAAGGGTTCATAATGAGACCATCTACTTCTTTCTCCCTCGCTGAAGCAATTTAGATGTATCAATTATTTGTTTTCCAGAAAGTGCTGTATAAGAATCAAGGAAGAGATGTTATCCCAGTGTTATAGACCGAGATTTACTGAAAAGTATCTGTGCTCATACTACTAGATGATAAGAGAGAGAGAGAAATTCTTAACTATCATAAACTAGCATAGCTGTGTTGACTTCAATAGAGCTACTTTGATATACACTAGAGGAGAACCTGTGGCTGGTTTTCCAAAAGGTATTTAGGTACCTAAAGATGCAGGACACCTAATGGGATTTCAAAAGTACCTAGGAACCAAATAACAACAATAACAACACACATGGATGGTGGAGGTCCATAATGCTGAGTGTCCACACAGTACAGATTTATTCCAGGTGTCTAAAAGCCACACTAAATTATTACTGATCTCGTCAACCAGGTTAATCATGGATGACCACGTGACCACCACCAGTCCATGACCACAGTCCTGATCTTGAGTCCAATCTTCAATGAGATACGTGAGAGGACTTTGTCTCTGAGGCAGGTAACATAATCAAATGAGGCCAGCCAGTGGTGGCCAATAATGACTTCAGTCCCCTCAAGGACAGTTCTTGATGACACATCCCTATTACAGATAAAGTCATGCCATCTTATACTCAGTAATAGCTGCTGGCAACACATATAAAATGTGTCCAGACTCCTGATGTCTTGCTTAAGCAACATTCATATTTCAGATTCATTTGAAAGCATCAGAAGTATGCAAGTTTGATAAATCCACGCTTTTGCACAGTTTCATCTTCTTTTAGCTACAGACTCTATAGAGGTCCTTCATGGCCGTGGCTGCTTTAACCAGTTCTACCTAGGATGTCTGTCTGTCTGCAACCATTTGATGACAGTTTACTGCCTAGATAAAGTCATCTACCAATTCCATGGTTTGTCTGGAAGCACAGATGTCTTGTATCAACTGCATCGACACTCTGGATCTTTGGTTTTGCCCAAGAATCCCTTAGCCCAATGGCAGCTACCTCAGATTAGAAGCTCTCTAATGTATCTTTGAGATCGTTTGTGTCCTGACCAAAGAGGATGACATCATCCTCCAGGTCAGTAAAAGAGGTTAAACCAACAGTTGTACCAATATTTGTGGAGATATTTTCAAAGAGACAATCCACTGCACAGCAGAACAGTACTGGGACCAGGAGACATTCCTGCTTCACCTAACTCCTATTGATTTCTATCTAACCTGCTTCAATGCTTTTGAAAATCTCAGTAGGCATCTATCTGCATCTTTAGATGTCTAAATATCTTTGAAAGTCTGCCTCTATGTGACTTACCCAAAGTCACACCAGAAGTTTCAGGAGATTCCAAAATGACCCATGTGTCCTGAGTCCCAGTCTGGTGCCTTAACCATGACATTATCCTTCCTCCCAGATATGAGTGATAAACCTGGCTCTAAAATAAGAAGAACATAAAAACATAAGAATGACAATACTGGGTCAGACCAGTGATCCATCTACTCCAATATCCTGTCTTCTGATAGGGGCCAGTTCCAGATGCTTCAGATGGAATGAACAGAACAGGCCTATTCATCAAGTGATCCATCCCCTATCATCGAGTCTGAGTCTCTGGCAGTTAGAGATTTAGAGACACCTAGAGCCTGGGGTTGCATCCCTGATCATCCTGGCTAATAGCCATTGATGGACCTATCCTCTGTGAACTTACCTAATTCTTTTTTGAACCCAGTTATACTTTTGACCTTCACAACATCCCCATGCAACAAGTTCCACAAGTTGACTGTGTGCTGTGTGAAGAAGAACTTCCTTTTGTTTGTTTTAAACTTGCTGCCTATTAATTTCATTTGGTGGACCCTAGTTCTTGTGTAATGCAAAGGAGTAAATATTATTCATTTTCTCTACACTAGTCATGATTTTATAAACCTCTATCAGATCCCTGTTTAGTCATCTTTTTCTAAACTGAACAGTCTGCAATGTATTTAATCTCTCCTCAAATGGAAGCTGTTCCATACCCCTAATCATTTTTCCAATTCTAATATAAGTTTATTGAGATAGGATGACCAGAATTTCCCGCAATATTGAAGATGTGGGTGTACTATGGCTTTATATTGTGGTGTTTTCTGTCTTTTCTATCCCTTTCCTAATGATTCTTAACATTCTGTTTGCTTTTTTGACTGCTGCTAAACATTGAACATATGTTTTCAGAGAACTATTCACAATGATTCCAACATTTCTCTCTTCAGTGGTAACAGCTAATTTAGACCACAACATTTTGTATGTAGACTTGTGATTATCTTTTCCAGTGTGCATTACTTTGAATTTATCAACACAAAATTTAAGCCGAGTCACTCAGTTTTGTAATAACTTCCTCTGTGTCATTTTAATCCTGCTCAGTACAGCCATCCTTAAAATGAAAATAGCACTTATCTCACAGTCAAGGGCATTGTAAGGATTAGTTAATGGGCCTGATCTTGTGCCCATAGTGAAACTCCCATTGATTTCTATGGAAGCAGAATTGGGCATAATATTTTAAAAGTATTGTCAAAATGGGAAATAATAAATTCTGGCTACCAAAGATTTATCAGTTGTCACTATGTTGCACACCGTGTTCACTCTGAGCTTCATGACTGCAGTGAAATTAGAAGCCAAAATTCATTCTTCAAAAAGACAGACCCCTATCACTTGGGGTAAAGAAGAAAGATTTCATGGAATGAGTCCATGTCATACAATTCAGTTCTGCTTCAGTCCACTCATACACATTAGGTTGATTGATTTGTACCACGGAAGATACCATGTCACCATTAAATATCAGCCTTTTCTATGATTCGATCTAGTTCAAGTTTCTGAATTTTGAATTTTGATGATTTTTTTCATAAAAAATATGATTTCTAAGAGAAAAATATTCTGACAAAATTTTCATTGATTTTTGGTTTAGTTTTCAACTAGCTTTGTAGCTGGTTGAAATTTTGAAAAAAAGATATTGAAATGTCAACCTTTTTCAATTACAAAAAAAGTTTGAAAAATGTCACCAAATTTTGTTTTGTTTTTCAAACAACTTTAGCCATTCAAATAATAAATAATCCGCAGCCTAAAAATCAGATTACCCCAAATGTACATGGGATTGAGATAAAATTTGCTTTAAAGCCAGACACACTTAAGAGTTATTGTTTCAGCTTTTGTGCATTGGAAATATATTATTGTACTGTGATAGAACTGATATCAGTTCAAAGTTTCTCAATACCAGAAACCTGTTTTGACAGTGGATGGAGTTCAGAGAAGAACAACAAAAAACAGTAATTGCAATGATTTATCAGGATTAAAATAACTAAATGTGTACAGCTCAGATAAGCAACAACTAAGGGAGAAGGTGGGAAAACACTTAGGGATATAAACATGGGCAGAATGTAAACACCAGACGGATGGACTGGGTGATTGTGTCTAGAATGGATGGGGTGGAATTAAAGGAAAAACTGAAGCTAAATTTTAGGAAAAAATGTATCACCAATGAGATATATATTAGATAGAATGGTGTTTCAAAGGGACAGACCGAAGCCTCATTGTTTAGAGATTTTAAAATTAGGTCAAAAAGAACAGTAGAAAACAAAATATAGGGAAGAATCCTGCGTTGCCATGGGGATGACATAATAAAATAAATAATAATATCATATCTATTTCTTATCAAGTGCTTTTTATCGGTATATATCAAAGCACTTTACAAAGTACACCAGTATCATTATCTTTGAAATCTAGCTGGTATGATGGGATTCCAGAAGCCACATTTCCTACATTTCCTACACTCCTTATTTCTTCTCTCAGTTTACAAATCACTCTGTTTTGTGTTCTTCTGACCGATGGCCTCTTCCATTCCCTTCTTTCTCTGACAAATATACACCAGAGAGAAAACAAGGAAAGGAAATAGCCTTCAGTCTTTATCTCACCCTCAAGAAAAATACCCACCTGCCACAGGGAAGTCCCGGCAGTAAAGACTCAAGACATTAGACTCAAACAGCAATGATCAGATTCTGTAGCACATACTGTGACCAGTGATAATTAATAATAAAAATCTCAATTGCTTAAGAACTTACACCCTTTCCTCTTCCAATTTAAGTGAATGAGAGGTTTAATCACTTAGTTTAGGTGACCAAGTTTGGACCATTAGTGATTTATCTAACATACTGTATGCTGCTTTTAAAAATATGTGATAATAATGTTTTAAGTTGCAAAATCCAGCACTCAAAAGTTAGGAAATTCCTATTAACAATTAACGTTACCAATGAAACCATAATTCTTCTTCCCTGTACACAAACATAATAATTCAGACTTTAATTACATAATCACTTAGGATATTTCCACAGGACCCACAGCTTACAGAGTACACACACACAAAAAGCATTGCTCATTGTAGGAACAGCTATTCAATATTTCTTCCCATCATTACCAATCAATGCAAGGACCCAGGTTTTATTTGTTTCCCAAACTCAAAACCCTGCCCTGAACACAGAATTACTAATTTGCTCCCAGAGTTTTCTCTGGTGCTCATCACTTAATATCTAAGTCTCACAAACATTACTGAATTTATCTTTGCAGCACCCCTTTGAGGTAGTTCACCATCTGTAACAGCCGTCACTAAGTCACAGGGAGATTAAGGCCATAATTTACAAGTGTCCACTAATGTTGGGTACCTCAGTGATTGGACAACCAACTTCAGAGCCCTTGGACCTTTTACTGAAGAGAGAGGCTGGGGAGCATGTGCAGTGCAGATAAAATGTTCATATATTTTAGCAGCCAGCCTCTTGCTAGTTCTACCGAGCAAAACGCAGAGGAGAAATGCTGATTTTTCCACAGCTGATGACTCAGCCAAATTGGAATGGATTCTCATTGGCGCAGCAAAATTCACTTCCCAGACCCCTCGGCTACCTCTCTGACAATTTTCAGGTTTCTGCTACAAATCATGGAGTCTCTAATGCTCTTTAAAGAAATAATTGGAAGAATTTTATACTAGAAAGTGTAAGTGTGTCTCTGTGTGTGTAAGATAGAGAGATAGGAAACATTTAACTTTGGTGCATATTTTATACCTCATCATTTCCCCCCATACACAAAAGGAAAATAAATACTTTCTCTGTGAACTACCATATTTTTATTTTAGATTCAGGGGGGAAAAAAGCACATAATTTAACAAAATTAATGCCTCCACGTTATGAGTGTGTCTTCTGTAACAGTTTACCCACACCTCAACACAAAATGGCTGCCAGTTCCTGCAGATATCAAAGTCTTTAGAAATTTTAATACAGTATACACATAAACAAAATCACAAGAGCGGCATAGTCAATTGGTCCATGCTGTCCATTAGAGTGACATAGGAACACCACTGTATATAGGGTTGCATCACAACTTCTGCTTAAAGTTTGACCTTTCTAAGTCCTCTAAAAGTAACATGCTTAGTCAGATTTCTTTAAAAGTTGGTGTGTATCAGGAGGGTGCCAAGCTGGCTAACCAGATAGCAAGTGTGAAAAATTGGGACGGGGATGGGGGTAATAGGAGCCTATATATGAAAAAGCCCCAAATATTGGGACTGTCCCTATAAAATTAGGAAATCTGGTCACCCGAGTGCCAGGTAAGGTTAATGAACCAATGTTGGCATCATTGAATCTAGGAGTTCCAGAGATATAACCGCTCCCCCCTAAAATAGTAATTTTAAACATTTCTAGGTTTCTTCCTCCTCTTCAGAAGCCCCATACAACCTTCACTGTGAATTTTCTGGTTTTTAGAAGTTTGTATTTTGTTCAACATTCTGCAAGGAGATCACATACCAGCAAGCAACCTTAACTCTGAATTAATAGTTGTTTCGTTGTTGTTCTTGGGTTTGGGGGTCTTTTTCGGCCATTGAATACTAGTAGACAGGCCCTAGGAGATGGTTAAAAATCTCTCTCTCTGTCCATTCATTTAAGAGATTTCCAGTCACAGCAGATTATTTAGAAGCTCAGTATTTTTCAGTGCCTGGTCCAGGAATACAGAGAATACAAAAGCCATAAGAGAGCTGCTAAACGCAAAATCAGTTCTAATCTGGAAAGCAATATCTCATGTTATTCTTACCACAAACATGACCAGGGAACCTTTTTTTGTAATGGTGGAAAAGCTTTGTCTAGACCAGATACTAGAATTTACTGGGCTCCTGGATACTGGAAGGAGGAATCCACATACAATTTGCTTTCCACTTCTTGTGCTACTATGGAGGAGGAGGGGAGCAGTTGGTCAATAAGTAATTTCATTCTTTCCTGGAGCCCCTGCTAGAAAATGACAGGGCTGATATGTAATTGCATGATATGTGAGGTTCCGAAAAAGGTGTGATGAATCAGATAAGTAGGAAACTACCATTCCTATCACACACACCCCAATGACCTATGACCCTCCCCATGGAAATAGAGACACATTCCTTTCTCCTGGCCAGAAAATATAGGAGGCAGAAATACTACAGAAGCCTCAAACTCAAGAGCTAACCTTTTTCTGAAGGAACAAAGGCCACATGGCAAAATGGGATCAGCTAAGAAGCAGAAGAGACTGCTGAGGAAGTGCATGCAAAGCTCATTCTGTGTGAGAACTGGCTGTGATTGATGGACATTACGTCAGGTCAGGTCTGTACAGAACTTGAGCGGAAGCAACAGATTGGACAGGGAGCCAGTGGAGAGAGAACGCACCTCTAATTGATCTCAGTCTGGAAACCTGAAAGCTCCTATTTGTCTCTAGCAGAGATTGGACTGGAGAGTTACCCCAGGCACTCCTCCTGAGGAGCCCTAACCCCTACTGGCCTGCCCCTGCTCCTCCACCCAGCCCAAATAGGAGCCAATATTATTTTACCTTAAATTGCAACTGTTTAAGCCACTGCACCTTGGGTACAGTGAAGCCTTACCCTTTCTGCTAGGGTAAAATATTCCTCCAATTAGCCATATGTCTGAATCGTTATTGGGCTCCACCCTTGCATGTCAGGCACCTACAGTGCTCCAAGTCAGCCACCTCCCAAGAGACCCTTCAGAGGCAATGCCCTGCCTCTGTTTCTCCTTTTCAGGGCTCCGTAATGATTCACCCATTGTAAAGGCAATGTAAAGAGGTCCCCTCCTGGGCTCCACTTCATCTAGTCCTTATGTAACTCACACACTTCCTGGGTGTGGTGCTCTGTCCCACCTAGTGGCACCAAGACCACATAGAGAGAAATATAAAACGAGTCTGCTCTATAGTCTTAGCTAATACCTAGTTGGCTTTTACTAAGCTCCAGAGGTCCCCAGTTCAATCCCGCCGATGACCAGGGTCTGTCAGTGTTACACTCACACACCAGCCTCCAATGCCCAACCCCAGTTCAGTGTCTCCCCTTAGGTAGAAAGTCCCTCGCCCACCTTCCCAGTGCTGGATCACAGTTCAATCTCTCTACAGGAGCCTGTCTTGCCTCCTGCAGCACTCACCTGCAGCTGCTTCCTCAAGTGAGCTATCTCTTCTCAGACTTCTGTGTCCTGACCATCCCCCTTCTCTCTCTCTCCAGCTTCCTGCTGCTCTTCTAGTGGAATGAGCTGATCTTTCTCAAAAGTGCCTCTTCAGTATCTAGAGTAGGCTGGCCCCAGGCATCTTGCCCATAAGGGGCAAGCCACCCTGTTACAGTGTGCTAGTGTAATAATAAGAAAAGCACCCGTTCAGGGAAGCATTTTAATTCAGAAGAGCACTTAATGAGCCGAACTTTAAACATGTGCTTAAGTCCAATTCGCTTCAATGCCACTTAAGCACGCGCTTAATGTTGAGCACATTCTTAAGTATTTTCCTGAATGGGACTGTGATGGAGAGATTAAGCATGTGATGGAGAGATTTTCTTTATCAAGGACTTTGCCTTTCTTGTGTTTGAGGCTGGCACTGATGTAAATGAACATTTGGGCCTTTTGTTGACAAAAGATTCAAGCAACTCTGAGACCCAGCTTCTAAGTTGGTGCTTAAATACCAAGGTGAGAAGCACCACAGAATCCCTAAGCTAGACAGAGAGATGGATGACGGATGGCTCTGCTCCAGTGTGTGAAAAATAAACACATTAGAAACACCTCCTTGTCCCAGGTCAAAGTGACATTTGAAGTGTTAACAGACTGCATCCCTGGCTGCAGGCAAATCCGACTCCCACTCCACTCTGCAGCACATCGGTCAGACACGTGACCCCTGACCTCCTTCAAAACTAGAGACATGACATTCTAACACCAGCAAGCAAGCCATCCATACAAAATGAGCACCATGACAACGGTCCGCCAAAGCAGGCACCCGGGGTTTGCGATGCGCATCACCTCGGTAGACATCATTGCTTAGCAAAACAACTGTTCTTCGGAGACTTGTGGGTATTTTGTGTAACTTTAAAACTATTGCCTTGGCAAGGATCAACATGAATTGCCCATGTTGCAGATGCCAATAGAACGCTGGCAACAGCAAGATTATAATGACGTGATTAAAGAAAAATGTTGATCCTTACTAGTGTTGAAACCAAAGATGGACGCTGAAAATAAGTTAAAAATCCAATTCAGTTCACATCCTTTATACTGTTTGTTTCTTTTTTTTGCATTATAGCTCAGGCGGTGAAAACAGAGCAGGAAATTTTGCTTTCTTTTTCTAGTCAGATTCTCTGCACTAGCAGGATGCTGTTTGGCTTCCAACAATACAGGCCCCAAACTTGGAAACGTACACATCTGTTTATAAAAGTATAACTGGGTTCAAAAAGGAATTAGATAAGTTCATGGAGGATAGGTCCATCACTGGCTATTAGCCAAGAGGTTCAGGGATGCAACCCCAAGCTCTGGGTATCCCTAAGCCTCTGACTGTCAGAAGCTGGGACTGGACAATAGGGGTTGGTTCACTTAATACATTGCTCTGTTTTGCTTATTCCGCCAAAATCGTTTGGCACTGGCTACTGTCAGAAGAAAGGATACTCATCTAGATGGACCATTGGTCTGACCTAGTATGCTGGTCTTAAATGTAATACTCAGATGAATAGGCCCATTGAAAGCAATGCAGTGGATCTATTGCCCGGCCAGTGAATTCTATTGAACAAAAATGAGTTATAATAATATATGAAGCTATTCCTATCTCATAGAACTGGAAGGGACCTTGGAAGGTCATTGAGTCCAGCCCCCTGCCTTTACCAGCAGGACTGAGTACTGATTTTCCCCAGATCCCTAAGTGGGCCTTTCAAGGATTGAACTCAACCCTGGGTTTAGTAGGCCCATGATCAACCCATTGAGCTATCCCTCCCCCCCGAAATAGCTCTGTAAAAATAACACTCCCTTCCCCAAACTACACAATTTGCATGCAAGTCAATGAGATTACTCACAAAAGTAAAGCTAAATGCATGTGTAAGTGTTTGAGGGAGCTATTATTTAAACTATTCATTTACGTAATAATTAAATATTATTTAATATAGTATTAAATATTATTAAATATGGTTAAATAAGAAAATTAATACATCATTTATTATAATATAATTATTGTTTAACACTATTATTTTTTATAATTCAATATTTAATATTTACATTATTTTTCAATTACTTAATAAAGGTATTATTTAAATTAAAATAGAGTTTCATTGCATTTAAGAAAACCACAAAATCATATCTATATGATTTTATAAAACATCTTCTAAGTATTAAATAAAACCCTCGGAGCTAAAATTTCCTGAGGATGGTCCTTTAAAGGATTTCTCTTTCCCTTCTTGCTGACGGTAGATACATTGCACGGTTTTCATTGCTAAATTAAATTCAGCATTTTTTGTACAATATGATTATTCCTTTGCTACCAAGTAATTATCTAAAAAACAAAAAAAGAACAATAAAATGTATGAATTATAGGAGAGAACTCATGGCAACTGCTCTGACTTCTACAAGTTTCTTTTTATTTAGTCATTTTCATCTCTCAGCATTTTTTTAAAAAAGTGATTCCTTTTTGTATTCAGTTTGTTTGGGCTGCTAGTTGCACATATTTTAGGGAAGTGGCTGGTAACTGTTTTATGGGAACCCTGTATTATTTATGGGAATTCTCTCTACAGAACAATAAATCCTCCATAGAAGAGGTGAGATTTTAAGTTTCTAGAAGTATAACTTTTATTAGGGTGACCAGACAGCAAATGTGAAAAATCAGGACAGGTAGAGGCAGGTAATAAGTTCCTTTATAAGAAAAAGACCCCAAAATCAGGACTGTCCCTATAAAATTGGGACATCTGGTCACCTAACTTTTCTTGTAGAAATGATAGGACACCTGAAAATATTGTCACATCATGGTTAGTTAGTCCTCGCTAAATTATCAGCAAATGTACAGGCTAATGGAATCTTACTTATAAACCTAGTGTCTGTACTGGCGACAGTTCAGTCAGAGACAGTAAAAGAAAATTATCCATTATTCAGCCTAGTAAAAGGCCTGTTTCAAAGTCTACCTGTGTCAATGGAAAAAACCCACTGACTGCAATGTCCCATTGATCAGGCTCAGATTGAGATCCTGACCCAGAAAAGCACCTGACTAAATACATAACATTAAGCATGCTAACAGACACAATGAAGTCAGCGTGATTACTCGTGTGCTTAAAGTTACACGTCCTCAAATGCTTGGCTGGATTCTGGCCATTAAAACTGCATTGACACAGGAAAAATGGCATATTGAATGCAAACAAGTTTCCCGCTTACAGGAACTAATTGTGATTGTTTTTGTTGCAACTGCGTGGAGACATGTTATACTTGTGAAATGAAAAATCCAGTGAGCTAATTATAAGTTTCCTTAACAACATACTTAACATTTCTTTAAGGTAGTAAACATATTCCAAAGAAAGAAGAGAACAAATCGGCTGTCTAATTAGCTTTCAAACACCTCTTTAGCACCCATCATGGATTCTATTAACCTCTTGACCAGGTTTAAGTCATGGACCTGGATCTCTACTGAACATTATTGTCACTTACACCCATGTGCATGGAATGCAAAGTGGGAGTGATACACTGTTTAATCATAATGCAGCATTTTACACTCATTTTGCTCAAGTTCAAATGGCAACATACAGTGCAAAGCGATGGATCAGAGCCAATGGCGATTTCACAGATGTAACTAAGGGCAGATATCAGCCCACACTCTTAACAACCTCCATTATATTGTATTGCCATTTTATGACTGCTCAGCACAGCAGAATAGGTTACAAATGGATTTTGCCACTTGATTTTTTACACACTATTTGCAAAAGTAGAACTGCCTTTACAAATAAGAAAGAAGCATTTACAAATATGATATCCTTATTTAAAGCACTGCCAGCAGTTTCCCCATTATTTACTTTTGCAAGGTGCTCCCAAAATAGCCAAGTCCATTCTTTTGACCCCATGCTAGAATAATCTGCAGTGCAGTCACTATTCAGAACATCAGCTATTTTTTTTTTCTTACTCTCTCCTTTCTTTATACAAAGCCATACTTGGTGGATTTCAGCTGCTATCCAGCTATTTGGCAAAAGGATGTGAGAAACTGGCTTCTTATGGGCTTTCAATATGTATGGATAGAGGGAGCACAGCAGTTCTTCTTTTTTCCAAGAGAGCTGCTACTGCAGCAGCTCCAACAACAAAAATGCGCAGTCGGCAGTTTCTTTATTTTCATCTTTGCAGCACTCTTGGCACCGAACTCTGGAATGGATAAATTAAAATGGTGTCTGCCTAATCCCTCCGAGAGATTTGATTGCAACTTAGACTATAGTATTTTCCTTGAACAAGCTTAAAAAACATTATGTCTTTTAAAGCCTGATCATCATTTTGGTGTAATCAATTTTATTATGTAACTTTTGGGATGTGTTCTTTAATCTCTCAGGCACGGTTTTTTGCAGCAAGATAGTAAAGCCATTGCCGGTCCATACAGGAATGTGCAACAAAGGGGTTTTTCCTCTGTTGTTATTCTTTTTAATAGGATCACTGAAGCGAGCATAGGAAACACACTGTATTTCAGGTCTACAAAAGAGGAACTTTTATTTTTAAGTGAAAAGTTCTATATTGTGCCTCCATTTGAAAGACATTTAATAATGAAATGTATCACATAGTCAGCCCTGAGGAATAATGTTCTCGCATATGTAGAATAAGTACATGATAGGTAGTGGTTGTACAAGCTCTCCACCTGAAACCTTGCCAATTTGTGCTTAGTCCTGTCCACCAGTGATCCCCTCCAAAATTTCAAAGGCCAATTCAATGTCTCCAGGTACACATGGCCCTTGATACTTCAGTGAAAGAGCCAATTTGATACCTTTGTTCCAGTTTGATATGGATACGTCTCCAGTAGTAACTGGCTGAGACTACCAAGTCATCTAAAACAAAAACAAAACAAAACAAAATAAAGAGGTGTCAGGTGGAAATAACTTTCAGACGCTACGTCCAGAATGTACAGAAGGAAGGGTGTAACTATGCACATGTGTTTGAGTGTGCTACTTGAGACACTTAACGTGTCTGCCATTTGGCACTCAAATAATGAGACATGAAAACCCAGTGGCCTCTTTTGAAAACTGTACCTAATATATGGAGATATAGTCATCACATAGCAGTGGAAGGGATCCTGCAAAGACTTTGGTCCAGCCCTCTGCCTTCCCTAGCAGGACCAAGTATTGATTTTGCCCCAGATCCCTAAGTGGCTCTCTGAAGGACTGAATTCACCTCCCTGGGTTTAGCAGGGCAATGCTCAAACCACTGAGCTATCCCTCTCCCTGTTTCAGCTTAATGACAAGGACACTCTGTATCCCACTTATCCAATACATCTGACCATACCTCTGCTTTTTATTGGAAGACATGGAACTCTAGAAGGTTGCTGTGATATTGTGCTTCTTCAGCTGATCTTACTGACACACATATCACAGAAAAAGAGGAGGAGAAAGTCTTTATTGCACAGAGCAAACTTCCATCAGACTGGTAGACCTAGTTCAGGAAATAAAATAGTATGACATATTGCTCATCTATTAATCTAACAACCAACTCTAGCTATCATATTAAAGGAACCTAGGAAGAAGTCTAAAATATGACCTCCAGAGCACCTCTAATTCTGCAATAATGATTAAATATCTATTCCTTAATCTTCTACCCATGTTCTTATGCCACACTTATCACCTTGGTATCTGAGCATATTCCAAGAGTGAATTAAGTTTAGCAACTACTGTGTGTGGCTGTTTCCTTCTTTTTCTTTTCCTATTGGGAAGATTGTGTGTGGATTTGTCTTTGAATATTGATATGTTGTGTGTTTATTTTAGTGGGTCAAAGAGGTGTGTGCCCTGCATTTGATCAATGCATAATGGTGAGATTTGTAGTAGTTCCTAGGTCCCATGGGTGTTCATTCCACAGTCTTGGACTGACCCCCTTGCCAACATCAAATAAAATTTTCCCTTTGCAGTAAATAGTTACAATGTGCCAGAACAGTGGGACTGATGACCATGGCCCTCATCCCAAGACCTTTAAGCAATCATTTAGTTTTCCTGGGCCCAGAAACATTGAGAACCTTGTATATAAGGAGTTCAGTCGTGAACTTGGTGAAGCATTCTATGGGAAGCCACTGTGAAGAGTGTAGGACAGGTTTGATGTGCTCTCAGTTGCCTGAGATGCTGAGGAGACATACTTATATATCCTGTACAACTTGTAGCTTCCTGAGGCCACATGGCTTCATGCACAGACAATTCTGTTGCTGTAGCCCAGGCTGGAGGCAATGAAGGTACTGACTCACATGTTAACTAGTTCAAAAGCAACTTATGCTATCCCTAGTGAGCTCTGAAGAGCTGTGATTGGGAATGTGGCTGAGTGTGCATATGGTGTGCTTGAACCTCTTCTAACCCCTTCACGCAATCGTCTTGCCCCGGAAGCATCAGATTTGATGACCCTTCTAACATTTTCTTAGCTTCCATAACTGCGAATCGGTTATTAACAGTCACAAAATTGCTTGGAGCTTATCTAAAAAGCCAGCTACTGTAGTTGCCTCTGACTTCCTGCAGCAGCAAATTGCTCACGTTGACTATCTGCCACATTAAAATAAATAAATAAATAATCTTATTGATTCTAAATTTACTGCCTCAATTTCAGGGAGTCAAAAGGTTGGAATGACTTTTGATCTCCCTAGCTTGCATAAAAAATAAACAAAATGAATCAAAGTCAATCCTCATTCAAATAATATACTTAAAATGTGATTTTGTGTTGGTATATATTGTCCGGTACTCTTTCACTTTCTTTTGTATCTAACTTTCCCCTTTGTCAGCATCATCAAAAGCTCAGGAATAGTGCTTATAACCAAATATGAGCACCAAAAAAGATGGGTTTTATAGAGAGGGCCAATAGGCATTAGATACCCAACTTAGACTAACTTTCAATAGGACTTAGATGTCCAGTGCCCTTAAGCCTCTTTGGAAATTCCAGCCTACAAATGTCCAACTTCTGGGACAATCCCCCATAAAGTCAGGCTGGGACTTAATTTAGAGTTAAAAGGCAACCAGCTTTATTATGATTTGTAGGCTACACCACAAAAATCCTACCAGATGGAGTGGGAAATATATGTTCTTAGACTTCTCATCATCATACACACCTACCCTCTATTATATAATTCAATTGTCTTTACCCTGGTATCTGAAAAGATGGTTCCATCTAGTGCATCACAGTATTAAATTTGTACACCATTAAGACATACTGACTTTATTCTCTTCTATCCTTCATGCTAACTGTCCAGTAAAAATGAAGAGACCCTGCTCAGTGCCTCGTGATGGTTTTCCTCTGTTTGGAGGTACACATTTCAGTGCTTCTGATGTTTTAACTATTCTCATATTTTCTGTGTGTTGAGGGGTGAAGGGGAGAACGACATTGAGAACAGTATATATTGAACTTCTCTTTCGAGCTACAGAACAGTTTTACAGCACTTTTCCTTCAAGGGCCTCAGAGCATTTCACAAGCATTAATGAAGTAGGCCTCACAACACACCTGTAAAGGACGTATGTCTCTACTTCAGACTGAGAAACTGAAGCAGAAACACAAAAGAAACTCAGTGACATAGCCAAGAATATAGAACTTTGGCTCTCTTGAGTCCCCATCCCACAAGTCCATACTTCACCCTATAGAATGGACAGTAGCAGTGCAAGATCCCCGATACCACCCTGCCAATATCTTCAGACTTCAATGAAGAAATTATTTCTAGGAGAAAAAGGTAAAACATTCCCTCAGAGTTATTCCACCCTTTGTCTTTTCTTGTGAGATTGCTAACAAGGTTCCAATTAGTACTACTGTGTAATGCATGTGTTGACCAGTCAATTTTAAATGTCCTAAGTAATGGGACAGCCATAATTTCCTATGGAAATATATTTCAGTATCTAATTGACCTCAGTGGCATGCAGCCCAAATTGTCCTTTGCTTAATATTATCCTATAGCTTCTAGTTACATCACTCTTAAATGGCAAAGGTTCCATGAATGTACTTGACTTAATCTGGAGGAACAACAGAACTGACCTAAGGTTTTCAAGTCTTGTACAATGTAGGTTCATAAAGGTTCCATCGATAATATCATCACACTCAAGGAGCTGCAGACCTGGTGGTAAGACACTAATTACACAATTGTTAGAGAAGAGGACAATGAATCGCATATCAGGTGCTCTGTTCCTGGCTTTGCCCCTGAGTTGCTGTGTGTCACCTTGGAAAAGTCATTTAGTAGAGATGGTCCAGACAAAAGTGTGGGGTGTGGAATTCACAATTTTTAAAAAAATACCTCTTTTTTAAAAATTATTCTTTTTTTTATAAATCTAAGTTTGCAGTTTCAAAATTAAAAAAAAAAAATCAGCCAGCAATATAATGTGGTCAAGAAGCATGGGGGAGGGGGACATTTTCACTAAAATTTCAACCACATTTTTTTCCAGTTTTGAAAAAGCACTGAAAATTTGTAAAGTTTGAAAATCTTTGACCAGCACTAGCACTAGGGTTCTTCTCTTGCACTCAGTGAAGTCAATGGAAAAGTCTCAATGACATCAGCACGAGCCTGAGAGGTGCTTAATCTCCCCGTGCCTCAGTTCATGCATCTGTAAAATGGGCACAAAAAACATAGCACTTCCCTGGTGGGAGCCTTGAGGTCTGAAAAATACTTTAGGATCCCCAAGTGAAAAGTATGACCTGTGTGCAAAGTATTAGGACAACACAAGATCCTATACTTGCAGTGATGTCAGGATGGTTTTGAAATATTTTACCCTCAGGTTCATTTTCTCAGCAAGAGAGCAGAAGTCTCAGTAGTTTATTCTTGGCTAACCCATCTATGCACACATCATCTTTCCAATATGCTGCTGATGTACAAATTCACAGGATACCTACAATGCTTTTATTAAAGAGACAAATTAGTTATTTTACTTAAAAGAACAATGGACGTATTACCTGCCAGAATGCCCAGGCAATCTCTATAAATAATTCTGAGTGCTGATGAGATTGGTTTCTATGCATTTTATTTTACATTTTCCCTTAGTGGGGAGCCCAGCCTGCATTGCTTTGGACTGGGTTAACTCCTTGAGTACTGGTACTCAGGACTGTGTTAATACTGTGAGACTGATTGGCTCAGAATTCCCGCCATTGGGTGTTTTTCACACAAAGAGTAATTTTACAGGGCCTGATCCAAACCCGTTGAGAGACTTTCCTTTGTTTTGGATGAGCTTTGGATCTGGTCCATATTTCTCTGAGACAGATAAACATTTACTTCAGATTAGGGCTGAACAACAAATGAACAAGTACATTACAATGAGTGTTGGGGCAGGAGAAAAATTCTGGTCCTAAGCTGCATTGAGGCTGCTTTGCAGCTTTAAAATGGCACAAAGTGATCTGGAAGCAAGTGAAACTACATAAGCTTCACAGTATGTAGAACACTATCCAGTGGCCCTGCGAGGAGGTAACAATTCCCATACTACCGTCATTCCTGGCTGAGAGAATAGTGAGCCTGATGGAAGGAATAGCTGGGGCTTCCCATATCTTAGAGGACCTCTGGCTCCCATAACGGTTCCTTGGGACCACTGGTGTCAGCATAAGTTGTGCTGGTAGACTGGAACGACACACAGCCATCCCAGCATCAGCAAAGCAGTAAGGTAGCTTTCAGCATATGTTCATGCCCACACTTTCCTTATGTACAGAGTGTGCTCCTTAGCTTCAGAGCCAGAGAGACCAATATGTGATTCTCTGTGCAACGTCTCCACTTCGAACTATGTCCTGCAGCATTTGAAACTGCCTCTTCCTAGCCCCAGCCCAGTAAATAGACAGGACAGACCGCAAACTAGGGTTGTGCCCCAATTCTAATATTTGTGGGTTCTTTTCCTGCTTATTTGTGCTCATGTTTATATTATTTGTGTCTTAATATGTTGCTGAATAAGAAAATACAGATTTAGCCTTATTACATTATTTCAGATCTTGGAAGGAGAAAATACCATTATAGGTGACTTCAATGTCATGTTACTATAGCGCATTGATGAATCCATGACATTTAAAAATAAGCTGGTGTGAATAACAAACCAACGTACAAATACCAATGAATACTTAAGTATTCCTGTCCAAGAAGTATACTCAGTGCTGTACAGAGCAAAGGAGAGGTTGAAATTATACTCTAAGGGTCTGACTCTCTTCCCGCATTAAATCAGTGAAAATCAGGAGTAACTCCACAGAAATTACACTGGTGTAAGAGGAGAATTTGGCCCTAAGAAGACAGCACAAGAATCTACACAGACAGTACCTCCAGTGATCCAACGTTTCACAGGGTGGGACCTAGTGCTTTTAAAATGGATTAAAATAAATAAAACTTTAAACTTAAAGTTATGAGCCAGATTCTCAGCTGGTGCACGCTGGCATAGATTGATTATTTGAAAGGAGCTACATCAATTTATACCAGGTGCTGATTTTATAATGATCCATAGGAAATAAATATACCGACAGGTGCCCTTTTTGGCCAATAGGGCCAAGTTGCTCCACAACAGAACCATGCTTTTGTTACAGCACCATGAAATGGGTTCATGACATCACAGTGCAACATCATTGTAACATCGAGTGTTTCCATCACAGCATACCACCGTCACCTGTCACCATGCCCTAGCAAACTACATGTTTGGGGGACCATTTATTGGCCCTGTTGGCAGAACTTGGCTCGGCCCCATTAAAACTGGACTTATCCCATAAAATACATGATAGGAGTTCAGCCTCGATGTGTGGCCATTAACACCCCATGGAACACTAAAAGAAGTTAGGCTTTGTGACTGTTGCATTCTGTAAATGCACAGACTATTTGTAGCAGGGTGGTCACCTGCTTCAGCCCTGAAAGGATTACAGTCAGCCCTGAGAGAGGGCTGGGGCTGCAAACCAAACCCTAGGCTGGTGGGGAAGCAGCCACAGCTGGGGTCACACCCCTATCAGGCCACAGCTGGCCCTATAGAAGGCTGTGGGCCAGGAGCTCAGGCAGTCTCTCTCTAGCTGTGGAGAGAGACTGGCCTGGCTGCTTGGGAGCTCAGCAAGGTACTTAGAATGGAGCAGGGCTTGGGAAAGGCCAGAGGAGCTGGAGAGGTCCAGGCTGGAAAACCCTCAGGCTGCAGGCCTTGATAAAGGCCGGAAAGGATACCAGGGTTGCAGTGGTGCAGCCCAGGGTAGGCAAAGGCAGCAGGTCCAACCCCCCCTTGCCAATGATGAGTGGTATAGACTGCAGTCTCCCCAGTGAGTGGTGGCTAGATGGTGACTGGCAGTAGCCACTGAGGCGAGGTGGTGATAGAGGGTTGGGGGTCCCCCAGGGAGGGGACACCCATAGACTGCGGGGGTATTGCACAGGCAGATCCCTGAGGTAAGGGGCACCGGGGTCCGGGATGGACATGGGGGCCAGCGGCAAGCGTGACATTGGCCAGCAGAGGGCGCTCTGGAGCTGGAGAGCTAATTCCTAGGACCAACTGTGCAGGTGAGTCATCGCATCGCTACACTATTTGACCATTAAAAAGAACGCTGTGGTGATTGCAATAGAGCCAAGCCGTTGCTCCATCAACAGCCACAAAATCACGTTCGATCCTGTGCTGACTTGACCACTTCCTTTCTTTCAACGTTAATTCTTCCTCACACACACACGAATGGTAACTTAACAGATGCTGCTGTGACAATATGGTCTGATACGCAAAAACCATATGTTCCCTAAAAGCTGTTCACTCAACTTCAGAGATTTTGCTGGTGAGATAAGTGGATAAGCATATCTGTTTTGTTTCCTTCCTGACCCTTCTTTTTTTTTTTTTTCCTTTTAGCACCTCATGGCTGCAAGTGGCCAGCAAAGCCAACAGAAGCCCAAAGCATTACAGCCCTGTGTGATGAGGGGAAGGCAACAGGTGAGGGGGTGCTAATCATTGATTCTCACTGCAAGGCGGAATCTGCAGTGGCTCTGAAGTCCAGCCCACGTGGCCCAGCATGGAGTGTAAATAATGCATGCTGGTAAGAGACATCAAAGGGAATTTTCCTCTCTCGATGAATAACTTCTAAAACAAAACCCTCCTTTGTATCCATTATATAGAAATCAATAAAGGAAAAAAACAACACAGAGCTGCCGAACTGTTGATGCCCTGTGCAAGTTCCCCTCCCCCAGCCCAAAGACGCTTCACCAGAAGAATCAAATCAAGACGCCGACTAATGAAGAGAATGCTGGGTCGAACAAATAAGCCTTAAACCTGGATTGGAATGAGACCCGTGAATGTCAGTAAATAAATTTGGTGAGTAATTAACATTCAGCAAACCTGTTTATAGGTTGCAGGACTCCCTAGTCCATTTAGGAAAAAAAACAACACACAACAAAACAAAAACAACAACAAAAGGAGAAGCGCACCATGGGAGAATTTCTGAGAGTGTTTATGTCAGAGTGAAAGGAAGACGTGTCTAGCTCACTTCTAAAGCCTTGGAAAATCTCCTCCATAAATAACAATAATCATAACACAGTTTCCCAATGTCAGTGTCTTCAGACAACTACATATGTATCTGGGCACATAAATACCTACCTGGATAAGTTTGTCCTAAGTGGTATGTCTACAATTAGGCTTTTAGATCCATACTTAGGAACCTAAACAATAACTGGTCAGATTTTCAGAGGAGTTAGCATCCTCAGCAACCTGGGAAAAAAGCCTATACCTTTATGTATAGCTTCCTAAAGAGCATTTATGAGAATTGTTAAGTCTAATACTGAGATAGATGGATCATTGGTCTGACCCAGTATGGCCATTCCTATGCTTAAATGTAATACTCAGATGAATTTGGGCTTTGGATCAGGGCCCAAATATGTACAACTTATGGAAGATATCTGAATTTGAACACTGTTCCCATTGTTATTAGAGAGGCTTGAAATTTCTGAAGTTGAGATTTCAGTGAAACTTTTCGTCGAACTTTTAAAGACAAAAGGGACAATGCTTGTTACACAAAATTCTGTGACAATTTCATCCCCTTTTTTTAAAAAAAAATCAAAATCAGATTCAAATAATTTATTTTTGTTATTATTTGATATTTTAACCAAGATCTTTTCGTAGGCAACCAAGTTTGAAAGCTAGGTTCCATAACATGAAGATTTAGGTCCCAATCCTTCCGTGAGCTGAAATAAGACAAATTCAAATCAGAAATAGGGCACACACTTAACAGTGAGGTTGATTAACCAATAGAAAAAACTACCAATGGAAATGGCGGATTCTCAGATAAATGATGTATTTAAATCAAGGCTTGATGACTTTCAAAAAAATGTACTTCAGTCAAACACGCTATTGGGCTCAGTGCAGGACTAACTGGGTGAAATTATATGAGGTCAGACTATATTATCTAATGATCCCTTCTGGCCTTAAAATCTATGAATTTATGAATCCCAACAAGTGGAACACCATTGTTTTCAGATGCAAAGATCCTTAGCTATGACATAACTTCAAAATGTCTGGAGGTTCAGTCTGGTTGAATCCAAAAGTTCAGATCCTTAATCTGAACGCTGTAGTAGTGGCTGAAGAGTTTTCCTCAAACTGTTTTGGTTTTTTTTTCCAGGGGGAAATGGCTTTTCAAATAAAAGGAAATGTTCATGAAAATAATCAGTTTTCATTAAAAAAGTATGTACCTATGGTTGTTGAACACTGAACAACCTGCAAAATGTTGATGGAAACAAAAAATAATTCATTTTCACATAAATCTTTCCTGGGGGAAAATTTATATACCAGCCAGTATGGTGCTTTGGGGTTTCACCCAGACCAGTAGGGGTTGTGTCAGCACCTTCCCTGTAACTCTGGGTGTCTCTGTGCGGTGCGGCTTTGTGTCAGAGTCCAGACAGCAGCAGCCTGCTCACCGCACTCTGGACTCACTCTGGCTTCCACTAGCCTGTATGCTCATTGCAAGGTGACATTAACAGCTCTTCCAGTCCCAAGTCTCCTCAAAACAGTTTTCCCTGCAATGTCCAGTCCCTCTTACCAGATTCTCAAAGAAGTTATTAAGCTTGCTGCCTCCGAAGCGACAGAGCACATGTCAGCCTGTTGGTTTAGCTGAGAACTTCACCTATTAGTTTAATATGCAGCACTGAGATGGTTGTGTAATAAAGCAAGAGTACGTTTATTAACAAAGAACAAATATTTAAGTGATAAGTAAGAAAGAAGACACAGTTATGGGTACAGGTAAAAAGAAAACAGAACACATTTTCTCATGGCTAAAATTTAATTTCAATGAGTTACAATCTTTGTCTAAGTGAGTTTCTCAGCTATAGTCAGTTCCAGCTAGCTTTAGTTTTCTGCCCAAGAGGACCACTTTTTATGAGGTCTAGGGTGGCTGCTTCTCCTTTCATTCCTAGGTGATGGATGCCAAAATGGCTTTCTGCCTGTGCCTATATATTCTGAAGCCTATTGTCTTTGTTTCAAGAACCAGGAAGGCTCCCTGGGGTGCAAGCTCCATTTCCTGTCATGATTTGGGTCTCTTTCCCCCAACCCACTCGTTAATCTTGATGGCTTACTTCACCTTCTATGTAGATGTACTTGTCATTGTCCTTGGAGGTGTTACCCTGCTCAATTTACATTAGAAGAACAGGAAAATGGACAGATTAAGTTTATGCACTGCTTGCAAAACATCTTTTAAGAACATATTTCCAGCACAAATCTATAATTCTTTATCCACCACCCTCCATAACACAAATATTAGTGACCAGTAAGTTACCAGTTTGCATATGAAACCACATGACACCTTTTAGAAACAGCTTATGGCAACAGTGTGTTGGGGTAATGTGTGTGACAGGCCTGATATGAGTTGTGCTATGGTGTGCCATCTGCCAGTTAGCACTAATAGCCTCCTTGGGTCACAATCAGCTCTACTCTTGACTGAATAACTTGTTTTTGTGATATTTCTGCTGCTGCCAGCCGATACCTTTTTTGGTAATCTAAATGAAATGAGTTTCTTAGTTTCATTCCAGTTTCTAGTGGACACAGTCCATGTCACAAAATCACCAATGCAATGGACCATATTTTAGGCATCTTTAAGAGACAGGCCCAAGACTCAACTGACATGGAAAATTAAGTCCCTCTGTGTCAGTTTGAAGCACTTTGGTGGGGCAGTAACAAGATGCTAGTACCTGTACTGAATGGAGGACTTCAGCCTGCAGAACTGTGTAAATCCAGCATGAAACACTTGTAAAATGATACAGGTTTGAAATATCCGCACATCAAAAGAGACTCTAAATATCTCGCTCCTGAGTCCTGTCAGTTTCTGTGTTTTTTTTTCTCTACCTAAAATTCTGTGATAATATTCTTGTCCTTCTGCCCCCCCCACACA
Source organism: Chelonoidis abingdonii (assembly GCF_003597395.2). Classification (NCBI taxonomy): domain Eukaryota; kingdom Metazoa; phylum Chordata; order Testudines; family Testudinidae; genus Chelonoidis; species Chelonoidis abingdonii. The sequence continues at coordinate 9,454,941 of NC_133774.1, forward strand.
AGATTTTAAATTAATAAAATCAAACATGCAGAGCTCTGGTATATATTTTTTGCTGGCTCAAGCCAGCCGAGTACAACAATATATTATCCAAAGTGCTGGTACTGTGATGCCATCAAGCAGTGATGATTTTCCCTTACTGCATTTAGTGGTGCTTCAGCATTACTGCTGCAGACTTCCTCAGGGGAACTAGAGTTGTTTAAAAAAAATGAGAGAAAATAAAGACAGAAAGAAATAATCACTGCAGAATGTCCTGGGCGAACAGCAAAGAGAAAAAAAAACAAAGAAAGAAGTAGTTTAGGCTGACTTGACTGCACGAAAATTGTTGGAACACCTCATAGGAAAAGAAAATAATCTCTTTTTGGGGTGACGGAATTTAAATAATTTAAAATTGTGCATACAGATTTGGCTTCTTTTCTGCTTTTAGGAGAAAGAAAATCTATGCAGTCCTAGCAAGTTATTGCTCTGCAAGAGGAAAGCACACAGCAGGTAGAAAATATAGAATTGGCACAAGATCTGGAGTTAAGACATCATTTAACTATTCAAAAATGAAAGAGAACATAAACAGCAAGGCTCTTGTAATGTATTTTTTACATGGAGCTTGTGCCCATGCAATGGCTTAAAGGGGAGTAATGCCATCCTCGCCACCACATTCAGACCTGCACACATACCCAGACTTACGAGTGTAGAAGAAAGCAGGCTGTAAGCAAATTTTGGCCCCTTGGAATATAACCTGAGTAGATAACCTCAAGGCAGAGGAGGGCCTCAGGAAGGTAGTCAAAACAGAGAGCTTTGAGGAGAGATAAACAGGAGATAGACATCATCTAGAACACAGGAAAAGCACCTGGTATGAAATATTTGTCAGGAGGCAGGATGTTCTTATGGCTAAGGCAGTGAACTGGAACTCAGGATATCTGGGTTCATTTCCCAATGCTGTCACAAACTCCCTATGCCTCAGTAAACAATTCATAAAATGGGGACAGTAATAGTTTTTCTCTCCCACTCTTTGCCTGACTTGTCTATTTAGATTGTAAGCTCTTTGTGATAGGGACTGCGTCTTACTATGGGTCTGAAATATGAATAACCCATCATGAAAATCTAACTGCAGCACAAACAGATAAGGAAACTTTTCTTTATAAAAGTTCAAACGCATTTTCGGTAAAGTTTACAAAAATGCCAAAGTGCCCAAGTCACTTTTGAAAATGTGATCTAGGCTCCTAAGTCACTTTAGCATTTTGGAAAGATATAACTGGAACGGGTTGGATCACAGAAAGCCCCTTTGGGACAGCCACCTGATGTGCTTTGACTACCTCTGAGTCTGTTTTCCCTGCCAATTTGGGACTCCAGAAACTTGCCTTGTTGAGCCAGAAACGCTAGCCTGCTGCAAACACAGGTCCAAGCCTGAACCACATCCCCCAAAAGCTGCAGGCTTGAACTGAAAACAGCTTAGGAAATGCTCCTGTCTCCAACACTCAGATGCCCAGATCCCAATAGGGTCCAAACCCCAAATAAATCCATTTTACCCTGTATAAAGCTTATACAGGGTGTTGCAAATTGCCAGTACTGTTATGCGGGGTCTCGCACTTTCTCTTCTTTGGGGAAGGTTCAGGGTGCCATTGCTTGCCTCTGAACTGGTATTTTAACTACCCCACTAGTGTCCTTGAGGAGGAGAGTGGAGAGGGAGGGACCTGGGCCCGCCCTCTTCTCCAGGTCCCAACCCAGGGGCCCTAAGGTTTGTGGTGAACCACTAGAACTAGCAGTTCCTTCCCCTGGGTTACTTCCCTCTCCTGCCCTTCATCTTGTGAAGGGGCTTCTTGCCCTCCTTCTACACAAGCCAGGTGCCCCTTACCTAGGGTTTCTTTTGGACTTCTTAGCCCACCACAGCACTCATCCAAACTTTCCGCTTCACTTCTCTTCTCTAACTCCTTCAAACTGCTCTCTGCTCCAACTCCCACACTGTCTGACTAAAGCAGGGGGTTTTTATCACATGACTGACTGCTGGTGCTCTAATTGGCTGCAGGTGCTCTAATTGGCTACAGGTGCTCTAATTGGCTACAGGTGCTCTAGTTAATCTATCGCAAACCTTCCTCCCCTTGCAGGGAATAAGGCTCCCAGCTAACACTCTCCTGCTGCCGTCTGCCCATGCTGTATCACAAGGGTAAACTCATAAATTATTCGCTCTCTATAAGACTGATAAAGAGATATGCACAGCTGTGTGCCCTCACTACCCCCAGGTATTAATATATACTCTGGGTTAATTAATAAGTAAAAAGTGATTTTATTAAATATCAAAAGTAGGATTTAAGTGGTTCCAAGTAAGAACAGACGGAACAAAGTGAATTACCAAGCTAAATAAAATAAAACATGCAAGTCTGAACCTAATACAGTAAGAAAGTGATTACAGATGAAATCTCACCCCAGAGATGTTCCAGTAAGCTTCTTTTACAGACTAGCCTCTCTCTATTCTGGGTCCAGCAATCACTTGCACCCCTGTGGTTACTGTCTTTTGTTCCAGTTTCTTTCAGGTATCCTTTGGGGATGGAGAGGCTATCTCTTGAGCCAGATGAAGACAAAATGGAGGGGTTTCCAGGGGCTTAAATAGACTTCCTCTTGTGGGTGGATACATCTCCCTCCCCCTGTGTAGAATCCGAGCTACAAGATGGAGTTTTGGAGTCACATGGACAAGTCACATGTCCATGCAGCTTATGCGTTCCTTAACAGCCAGGCCACATTCCTGGGAAAGCTCAGATGTGGAGTGGTGTCTTCAAGTTCAAGTTCATAGTTGGCTTAAGTGTTTCTTGACTGGGTACTTACTGAGAATAGTCTTTTCTCAGAAAGCTGACCAAGTGTTCACTGAGGCTACTTAAAATTAAACAAATACATAGCCAATATTCATAACTTTTTGAATATAAAAATGATGCATGCATACAAATAGGATGAATGCATCCAGTAGATTATAACCTTTGCAGAGATATGCTACACACATATCTAGCACAAAACATATTCCAGTTATTTTATATTTACTTTCATAAGCATATTTCCATAAAGCATTATGGGGTGCAACATCACATATATGTCATTGTACGACTCCAAGCCCTTATTCCTCCTGGTCTGACTCACTGGAAGGCCTGCAAGCAAACAGAGCCACCCACAGTCAATTCTCCTGGTTGCCTGGCGCCATCAAGATTCCAAACCACCATTAATGGCCCACCCTTTGCATAACTACAATAGGACCTCAGAGTTATATTTCATATTTCTAGTTCAGATACAAGAGTGGTACATTTATGCAAATAGGATGAACACACTCAGTAGATTATAAACTTTGTAGTGATACCTTACAGGAGACCTTTTTCATATCCCCATTACATTATATTCACACTTATTAGCATATTTTCAGAAAATCATACAGAGTGCAATGGCACAATAACCCTTTGTTGCTAAACGTAGGTCTACACTTGCAGCACGGTGTACGGTACAGACACTGCCCACCTAGCTAGCATGGGTATATATAGAAGAGTAGCCGGTGAGGTGCTATGAAGGTGAGTAGAGTACAGATACACCAGAACCCTACGTTCTATACCCTACTAGGGTCTCTGCAGTGCTTTCCATGGTTACACTACTATTTTTAGGTGTGTAGTGTCCCACTCCTTCTCTGCTGCTGGGACCTTTCCCTGCTTCAGTGAAAGGCTCCAGCAATGGGGAAGGGTCTGACAGCAGGGAAGCACTGAGACCTTGCTGCTTTCCTTGTGCAAGAGCTTTTCACTGCCAGGTGTAGCTACATACCACAGTGAGTATGGACGTAGCCTTCCTTTCACCGTGGCATGTAGCTACATGTACCCTACATGCCACTCCAAGTGTAGACAGGGCCTAAGCAAAAAGGAAAGTTAAGCCAAGATTTGTCTTTTACTCCCAGGGAGCTTGCCACATTGTAAAACTGCAGCTGGAGAGAATAGCAGCTTGTGAGCTATGCTTTTAAACTGAAGAAAAGTTACTTATGTCAGGGCCACCAGAGGGATCAGTGTTAGATCCACAGCTTTTCAGTACCTGAAATGACTCAGAGCACATTATTTAAACTAAAAAAATTCTGGTGTGCAGATGATACTAAATTGGGAGGAAAGGTCATCCATGAAAAACAATAGAGTCAGGTAGGGAAGGATTTAGATCATTTAAGTACTTGAGCTAATAGATAGCAATTTCAATGCAGAATAATGAGTCTCGGAGAATGTAATAAAAGGACATAATATCTGCTTAATGGGAAGGTACTACAGCATATTGACCTGCAGAGAGATATGAGAATTATTTTAATAATAAAAAACCCTATATTAAAGCTTTCAACTCAATTATTGTTAAGGAAATACAGTGTATTTTGTTAGGACCTCACCCAAAGTACTGCATTCAGCACTAATCGCTATACAGTTCAGGAAGTATATTTAGAATGGGTCTTCAAGGGGTGATTTGTAGAGCAATCTAATGAAAGCACATTTTGGAGATACAAGTTTTGAGGACATTGTAGAGAAGATTGACTGTATCCTTACCAGCAAGTCAGAGACTTTAGAGGTGACTGTCTAAAACACCCACTACTAGCCTAATGAATATTTGCCAGTGAAAGGTACAGGTCTGAGGCGCTCATTACTTTAACCCCTCAATCTTTACAAACCCATTAGGTTAAGGGCAGCAGGATACTGGGAAGCAGATTCGGATCTAGATATAGGCCAGTGCAATACTACTGAAATCAAAGCAATTGCTCCTGATTTACACCAGTGTAATTGAGCACAGAATCTGGCCTCAAATCTCTAATAAGATACGGACACAGTGCAGGTCTCTCTCTTTATATCGTACACTATTTCATTTGGCATAGCAGGTTCACAGGCTCGCTTTGCATATGAAGACCTACAGAGTCTAACAGGGAGCAAAGTCTGCCTAAAGAGGCTGTGAACCTGTTATGCCTAAGAAAGAAAGAAATTAAAGGATGTCACATGGAGACAGGAAGCTTCTTTCTGTCTGTGCTACAGAAGCATAACTGAATACAGCGAGAAGGTGGGCTGAATCCCGTTTTCTTTTTTCTGATAAGAGGCTAGGTCATTCACTAAGTATCCTAGAGCTCTAACATAGGTTACATCTACACTATGAGCTAGTGTGATTCCCCTGGCTGTATAAACATACTTGTGCTTTCTCTCATAGAGCTAGCATGAGTGTAAATAGTAGTGCAGACAAAGTAGCACTGGTAGTCACAACAGAGGCATAGCTGAGAGATGCCAAGTTTGAACTTACCTGAAACTGATGGGTATGTAATTGGCATGGCTAAGCCATGTCTGTTCCGCCACCACCCTTGCTATTTATACTCATGTGAACTCGATGAGAGCTATACACGGCCATGGGAATCACATCCCTAGCTCCTAGTGTAGGCATAGCTGTAAGGAATATTGTGTTGTGAAGACACAGGTGAGGTTCTGATGAAGTGGACCTCTAGTGCTTTGTGTCTCCCTTTTCCAAGAGCTTGACAAAAGCCATTACTTTCTCTAAGACCTTGGCTGGTGTAAACTGGCATAGCTCCACTGAAGTCAACCTAGCAACTACACTGCTGAGGAGGAGGCCTGAGATATCTAGCAACACCAAGATTCAAGTCCTTTTTTAGTGTAGATCTCCATTTTATTTGTATGTTACCAGGCAGTTCTGTTCACCATTTACACCTCCTGTCAAGTGGGCCTAGTCCAAGAGTTACCAGTATCAGAGCAAAAATGGAAGTCATCACTTGCTGGAAACAGGGAGCTTTTCTCTCCCTGAATTTGTGCAGCTAACACAGGTGGTACAATTCTCAAATTCTACACTCTCTCAAAGGCTTATTTTGAACTCAGGGCAGTTAATGTCTGCCCACTTGCAACTCTATTGGATCAGGTTTCAGAGTAGCAGCCATGTTAGTCCGTATCTGCAAAAAGAACAGGAGTACTTGTGGCAACTTAGAGACTAACAAATTTATTTCAGCATGAGCTTTCGTGAGCTACAGCTCACTTCTTCGGATGTATAGAATGGAACACACAGACAGGAGATAGTTATAGATACAGAGAACATGAAAAGGTGGAAGTATGCATACCAACAGGAAGAGTCTAGTCAATTGAGATGAGTTATCATCAGCAGGAGAAAAAAAACTTTTGAAATGATAATTAAGATGACCCATAGAAGGTGTGAGGAGAACTTAACATAGGGAAATAGAGTCAATTAGTGTAATGACCCAATCATTCCCAGTCTCTGTTTAGGCCTGAGTTAATTGTATCTAATTTGCATATAAATTTTTTCATGTTCTCTGTATGTATAAATATCTCCTGTCTGTGTGTTCCATTCTATTAGCTCAGGTCACTGACCTGCATTTCCTTTTCCCCTCCCTTTTTGAATGACACACAATGCTTCAATGTATTCAGTGTTGTTGTAGCTGGGCATTAAGTACTTCAACAACAATGTGAGTGAAACCAGAGAATCACTATGCTCTTGAATGAACTCACGCAGGAAAAGACAAAAACACCCTATCACCTTTGGGTGAACACTTTTCACAAAGCGATCACTCTATGTCTGTCCAATCAGTCCTAAAGGAAACCTGGACAACACTTTCAAAAGACAAGGCTGGGAGTTCAAATTCATAATTTTGCTAGACACTAAAAATCATGGACTCAGAGACACTGGATTTATGGCTTCTTTTACAACAATCTATAACCCTCTAACAATCCTTCCAACTGCCTTTCTGCCCTCCTTCCTTTCCCCCCGTGACTGGAGGGGTATTAACAAGCCACTTCACCTTGAATGGTTCCTTGAAACGTCACTACTTATGCTAAACAATCTGTTCCACCTTACATTTATCTGGGATGCTCCAAGTACATTTCCTAGACCTGAAGAAGAGATTTGTGCAAACTTGAAAGCTTGTCTCTCTCTCTCTAACAGAAGTTGGTCCAATAAGAGACGTTAGCTCATCCACCTTATCTCAAATAATGCTACTGGTCATTCAGATTGTGGAAGGGTCCGTTGGAAGCCAACAGAGTTTGATGGCTGGTTTGAATTTTAGTTTCACAAGTTTCCCCAGGTAAAAAACTGAGACTTTCCCAAGAACTCACCACTTTTGTCAAGAGTGGAATGTCACCATTTCCACCACAACTGAGGGAATGAAGAAACTGATGGTTTTATGATACAGTGTTGAGATGGTCCAGCAGTGAACATAATCTGATGCTGACACAATCCAACACATATCAATAACGCACCATTTATTCAATGGAAAATGTGATGAATGAAACTAATTGAAAGGAAATTTTATCACTATGTTTTCTGTGAATTGTACATAAAATGTAGAAGAGCTTCCCTGCTAGCTGCAGGGAAAACTATAAGGGGAATCCAGGTCAGGCTGATGGGAAACAATGTTCAGTCACATCAGTCGGATGGGCTATGTGAAATTGGTTTAGGGCACTCGTTCCAGATCATAAAACAAGCCATGCCATTTGGCACTGTTTGGCATCCTTCTTCGATAGATTCAGTAAAACAGGCAAAGGACTGAATGCACAGGGAAAATGAACCTCCCTGTTACCCCCTCAAAATACCCAATCCAGGCCACGGTTGAGGTCCTTTCAGAGGATACGGTGGAGAAATTTGCACTGCTGCTGCTCGTACTGTTTATTCTGTGACTAAATTGAGGACATAATTCTCCTAGGCTGGAAAGTCAAGGTAGCAGCTTTTAATAATAAGAAATAAATAATAATAACAACAACAACACATACATGGTAAAGAAAGAATGTTGTCCTAATCCAAATTGGACCTGCAACATTGTTTAACTGCATACTATTCTCTCAACCTTGGTATTTCTACTTGGCATGAGAAGGTGCTTTTTATGAATGAGAACCCAGCATGGTGGCCTCATTGTGAATTTTTCACATTGTTTCCCTTCAACAGCATGAAAATGACTCAGAGTTCCCACACTGTGGCAGTCTGAATGCTTGAGGTCTTGTTGGTGGCTTCACATGATATGTAGCAGACTTCAGATTTCCTTTTCATTCTGAGCCTAATTGTCAACCAGGAGTCAAGTCATAAGCATTTAAAAAAGAACCCCCAAGGGGGCTACAGATCTAATTAGATCCCATCCATCATAACTCCTTGTTACACTACAGAGAGCCTAAAAACTATTCACGCATGTGTGCACAATAAATGCTAATAAACTCCCACTGTATTTATCTAGTGTATTTCATATGAAGATCTCAAAATGTTCTATGAAGCTGGCAGAGCATTTTATCCAACCCCTTTTTGCCCCTCAGAGACCAGAGCTCCCATGAGTGGTGGTGCACAGAAACTGGTTGGTGTCATAGCTGTAAGAACCACACCCCAGCCCTGGAGGCAAGTGCTTTAGGCACTTCAACTCTTAAATCTGCATGGGGATCTAACATTTGGTGGGCTCACCCAAGAGCAATACACATACTCAGGGGTCACAAAACAAACAGGGGCCTTTACTCCCATCCTGGCAGAGCTATGGGTAAACAGGGAATAGAGGGAATACAAGATAGTTCTGTTTAAGTTGTCAACATTTAGTTTAACAGTAAATAACATTATGAGGCCATAATATAATTAACAGTCTTAATAACTTCCAGTCTCCATTTCCCATTTCCTCTAGATGGAGTCCAGTTCTTATGGCTCCACACAATCTTACAGAGAATCTGCGTCTTTTGGGTAGGACAGTCTTTTCTACACAGGAATTATCAAGTCTTTGGGGCTTATGAGTGCTGGCCAGCCACTAGGGTTTCAGACCCAGACACTTCTAATGATGCACCAATGTTGGATTAAGTGAAATGCACCATCTGCAAACTGAAATATGGATGTGCAACCAGCGCGGATGACATCCCCCCTGGAGATGCTAACATGTGCTATTGACCCTCTAGTGGAAACACTTCTGGCCATCTTTTGTCTGAAGTGGAGAACTGGAATTTTGCCAACTGCCTGGAAGGACAGTATAGTGACCTCACTTTATAAGGGCAAGGGACCGTGCAGTGAATGTAAGAGCTACAGGCTGATCACCTTATTCTCTGTGCCAGGGAAGGTGTTTGTGCATGTTCTGCTGGAGTGTTTGAAGTCTCTGCTGCATCGGAAGCACTGCCCCCAACAGGTCCACATTAGACACCATTTTGCTGGAGATACACCCTGCATCCAAGAAGCCCCAGCATATAGCCTATGTTGATCTTAAGAGGCCAAGTTTGGTTCAGTTGACCATGTCATGCTATGGAAGGCCCCTAAAGTGCATAGGTTCCCAACCACTCTGCTGGACTTGACTAGTGAGCTGCATAATGGAACCACTGCCCGTGTACATCTGGGGAATCAGACATCAGCACTTTTTAAATCAGTATCTGGTGTCAGGCAGGGCTGTGTCTTGGCCTCTGCACTCTTTTGTTGGGTAATGGATTTCATAATGCAGCAGTCCATCTGGTCCATTAGTGTTAAGATCAGTGATTTCTCACTCTCAGACCTTGACTATGCTGATGACATTCTTCTAGTATAGAGCCCAGACAGTTTTCGCAAAGCACTCCAGCAAATGGAGGAGGAATCGGCTAAGGTTGGCCTTCATGATTCACGGTCAAAGACAGAAGCTGCAAAATTTAGGACCAGGTCCACATGTGACTCCAATCTCTTTGAATAATGAAACTGTCAAAGCAGTCTCCAGGTTTTATTATTTGGGTTCTATACTCACCAGTTCCTCCAGCTCTCAAATGGAGAATATCCATTGGATTGGCTTTGCAGCATCTTCCATGACTTATTTACAACAAATATGGAATCAACATAATCACAGCATGACAACCAAGTTCAGGATCTATTCGAGTTGTATTCTCTCCATACTGTTGTTCGGTTGCAGAACATGGACACTACTCCACTCAGACTGGGCAAAGCTGGAGTCTTTCCATACAAAATTCCAGCATCATATATTGGGCATAAAGTGGAATGACTTCATTTGTAATGCAGATGTTTACAGTTGCTCTGGTATACAGGCAGCTAGGACCATTGTCTGCAGATAGCATCTTACAGTTTTTGGACATGTCACGAGCATGCCACAAGATGTTCTGGCAAAAGTCGTTCTCTGGGCTGCTTTTAACATCTGGGATAAAATTCCACCCACTGAGAGGTGGAGGTGGCCAAGAAGCAGACCCCCTATTACATTGGTTCATCATGTCTGTTCTGATGTTAGACTCTCAGGCCATCAAAGCCTTGCGGACACACAAGAATAGACCAAATGGTGAACGATCACTACTGCCAACTGTGTGGTAAAGCTTTGAAGAAGAAGAAGAAGAAGAAGAAGAGCTGGGCAGATGACTTTTCATTCTGACTCTCTAGGTTTGGCTTCCCATGAACTTGGTCTCTCCCATGAAAGCTGGAACTCTGAGCCAGCACCTGCTTCAGTCCCATGGCTGAGGCTGCCCAGCTCAGGCCTACTGAGCTTTGGTGAGCTCTAACCCAGCCCCCTAGCTATTGCTGAGCTCAACCCAGCCCCTTGGCTGCCCCTAATTTAGGGTGCTTCAGTCTGAGGGTGCTCCACTTTGGCTATCAAGAGCCTAATACTGTGAAGGGATGAACACCTAGAGCTCCAAATGAAGTTGATGAGAGGAGCTGCAGTGCTATTAAAAGGAATAAAAGGTTAGATTCTGACTAAGCAAGCGGATCCATGCCTGCAGTGGCTTTGGGAGGCACTGCAACTTAGGCAGACATCTCTGAATCACATTTCATCCTGCTTCCTCCTTGCTACACTACTATCCCCACAGTGGCTCTGATAATCTGCCCTGCAAGTCATGGTGGTGGAACAGAGCTAAAGCTTTTCCCAGTCGCTGCCCACCTACTTTGGGGAGGAATTAAGCAGTGAGTTGCCCCCCAGCTCACTTCTATTCTCCTGGACACAGGGAGAGTGTTCTCACTCCCTCTCAGTCCCTTGCATGGGTGAGTATCCAAGATAGAATCTACCTCCAAATTATTCTCATTATCACTTTTTTTAATTTAAAATATATGCATTACAGCAGGGACTAGAAAACTCATCAGGATGAGGGTGGTCAATGTGCTAGGTGCAGTACAGATACAAGACGACACAATATAATCATTCCAATGCACGTGTTCCGCCTTGCAAAATGTTCACATTTCTTTCTATTTGATTGCTAAAAGTTGGCAGAGCTGGAGGCACATAATTTACTTTTGTTGTATTAACCAAGATTTTTCTGGCTGGAAAATGATACCTCCACCCCCAGGGGAAAAAAAAATAAAACTACATCTGAAAGTATTTGGTTTTCCTGAAGTACTTTTTTGTTTGTTTGTTTTTTTTAAAAAAATAATTTTTGATGGAACCCCATTTTTCAATGAAAAAAGTTTGTGCAGAAAATATTTCTATCAATGCTAATTCCAAGGTATCTATCCCAGCTATATAGGATCCTGAGTACCAGCACAAGAAGCAATTTGCTTAACTCTTCTTCAGTGCCTGCCTTATTCACTCTGATTTGGTCAGCAGAAAATGCAGAGGAAATTCACTAAGTCCTAAGAAAAAAAATACAGTAACATTCTCTCAGTTACTTACTTGCTAGAAGATGTCACAAATTCCACCACAAAGTCTCTCTCTGGTGCAAAGCCGACCTTACCTAAACTATTAAAACAATCATTGACAAAAGTGTACTCTTGGAAACTTAAACCCTTTGAAATTCAAAACTGCCACCTATCCCTCTCCCATCATATGATTTGCAGCTGTGTGACTCATCTGTGTGTGTTCAAGAATCCAAAGTAAAGCATTATTGGCATTAAAATTCCTCTCAGCCACTGTAGCTGATGTATGACGATCTGTCTGGTTCTTGGGTGCTGGAGTTGAAGATGTAGCCATCCCCCTGGGAGCAGCAAAACGATTTGCTCAAATAAACAACACTAATTTGCCCTGAATGAGTCTATGATCCTTGCAGCACAGACAGATTGAAGCCAGAGTAGTTGGAGAGCCCAGCCATGCACTTATTGCACTTGGAGACACTGTTAATTTTTCAGTTAAGTCATCTCAGATTCATAGACGGCAGGACCACTTGGGTCATCCTGTTTGACCCATCTACGGTTTGTAGGACATCTGAACTCTACATTATTCCCACTCACTTCTTAACTAATCTGTCCTGTCTTCTCCTGTGTTTCTTCATTGCTAAGATCACCCTGGTATCATTTTGTTGACCTTGCAGCAGTTACATCTGGGATATTTTTAACTCTTCATGCTTGGAACCATTAAAAGCAAAATCCAAGGAAGATCGAATTGTGATATACTATACCTTGAGGGAGCATCCTGTAACCCCCATTTTCCTCATTTATATACAATTGTGATCTTGCATATAAAGCAGGCCGTGCGCAATATCATGGGAAAGGTTATGATCTGCTGAAAGTCATTTCTTTATCCATATACGTATATCATCAATGCATGTGAAGTTATGAGAATTGTGTTGTATGGTTGTCACTAAAACATGCTGTAAGCTGGGGAATCAGCCAGATATTAGCTCCCCAGAGACAACAGTAAGGAAAGTAACCAATGCCCAGACAGGGTGCCAAACAACTGATCAACAGCCATTGTCCAGCAAGGGAGCTACAATTCAATGACTCACCTGCATGAAGCCACACCAGCGGAATTGCTCAGCCTTGCCTGGGGACTCAGCAATGCTCCCTAGACATGCCTAAACGTGTGTTTTCCAAGCACATGGGACTGAGGATATAAAACAGAACACAGGGGCCCAGGCTTGGCCTTTTTCCTGCCCCCACCTATGCTGCAGGAAACAAAGACACTCAGAAGACTGAAGACTCCAACAGAGGAGACTGGCCCAGTTTTAAGGGACAAACCTGTGTATTAAGAACAGCAATATCCGGTGGGGTGAGAAAAACTGCTTAATCTAGACGTTTCCCAGACTAATAAGGTTGAGAGTTTAGACTGTATGCTTACATTTTATTTTATTTTGGTAACACTCTGAGTTTTGCCTATCACTTATAATCACTTAAAATGCATTCATCACCATAGTAGCTAGGCTACAAAGGCATACAAACGTGATTGTTGAATTACACATGTTGGAAATGGAAAAGGTGCAGAAATGTTCCATACCATTTATCTTCTAATGGTTGTTCCCTTTTCTTACTGGGATAAGTAGGGGAGTCAGAGGGAGTAGGCCCCCTCCCAACCCCATGTTCAGATGAGTAACATCTGAGAGGGATGTGGAGATCTGCTACTCTTCAGATACTCTCCACAATGGGCAAGTAGGTGGGATGGGGGGAACTGATGAGATACCCTTTCACATTGTTCAGCTACTATGACCAGGAAGTAGAGGATCTCGGTAAGTAAACTGCACCCTTTCAAGGGATACAATAGCTTATCTCTGTCATAAACAGATAGCTAAGGGTTAATGTCTCTTTCACCTGGAAAGGGTTAACAAACAACACCTGACCAGAGGACCAATCAGGAAACAAGATACTTTCAAATCTCGTGAAGGAAGCCTTGTTTACTTTTTGGGTTTTCTTTGTATCTCCTAATCCTGGAAGGGACTAGACATGCCAACCAAGTTCTTGCCAATCTCCCGCTACAGTCTCATTATATATTCAGAATAGTGAGTATTAGAGTAAAAAGGCGGTGTATATCTTTTGATTGTTTCATTCTGTATTTGCAACTGTGAAAGTATTTTAAATTGTATTTCTGCTGGAGACGGCTTTTTCTCCATTGTCTATAAGCTGAAAGACCCTGTAATATTTACCATCTAGATTACAAAGATAACTTTTACTTTTTTTCTTTCTTTTTATTAAAAGTTTTGCTTTTTAAGACCGGTTTGATTTTTTCCCCCAGTTGAGGCTCAAGGGAATTGAGTCTGCACTTACTAGGGAGAAAGAAGGGAGGGGGAAGGGGGAATTCCTTTGTTTAGATTCATGGAGTTTGAATCTGTATTGCCTCTGGGTGAGGTGGAAAGCCTCTGTTTTAAGATTCAAGGAATTTGAATACCAGTATCTTCTAGGGTAACCTAGGGAGGAAAAGCCTAGGAGAGGCACTAGTGAGGGAAAGAGTTTACTTTCCTTGTATTAAGATTCAGGGGGTCTGGGTCTTGGGGGTCCCCAGGGAAGGTTTTGGGGAGACCAGAGTTTATCAGGCACTCAGAGTCCTGATTGGTGGCAGCGTATCAGATCTAAGCTGTTAATTAAGCTTAGAGGAATTCATGCTAGTACCTCATTTTTGGACTTTAAGGTTCAGATTGAGGAAAGAATACTATGACAATCTCCTCCTACCCTTGCAAAACAAGAGAGGAACATAAGAATAACTGGGTGTCTCTGAAGTGGTGACTTCAGAGGGGTGTCTCTGAAGTGCAATGTCTCCTAGGGTTGGGTGATGCAGCTTGCATCATCTCTTGCTCAAGACTAAAGTCACAATCTAGCCCTAATTTGTTTTAGCCAGTCTGACTTTGAATCACTACACATGGGAGTCCGTGTTGAGCTATCCAGTCAATGCTGATGGCTCTGCTTCTTGCCAGATGTTAAACTGTATTAAGACACAACCGCAAATACATTAAATATTTTCCTAAGCATACCGGTGTCCCATGTAAATAATTGCTCTCCTCGACACAGGGATGTTATGCAATAGTGAGGGTGGGGAAAGGAGGCCTGCTTGATCACAGATGGTCAGAGAGATAGTCCATGAGAAAATTTTTGTATCAACACACGGTAGGCATTGTGAAGGAGTTGGAGAACCTCTGACCTAACAGATCTCACTGTTGTGAAGTGTTTTTGATGAAGTTCAGTCTAAATGTATCTCCTTTTTTTTTCTGTTAGTGAATAAGGGCACAGTTAACGAGAACACATGATATACATCTCTTCAAGGAATTCTTTATAATCAACCATAAATCAGAGGCTGAAGGTATGATTCTTCTCCTTTTTACAGTGGCATGAATCAGAAGTAGCTTCACTGATGTCAACGCAGTTACACTCATGTGACATCAGCCTGAGAGCAAAACCAAGCTGGAGAACCACACTGGGAGTGGAAAGGATGGAGGGTTGAGCTCCACTCCCAAGCCCCTAGTGTTTTATTTCACTCTCCCCTCAATGTGGTTGCAGGGACCATCCATTTTCATTCCTGTTGCTCACCAAACATTTTGTAGATGTGATTGCACCTCACTCAGAGGCCCATAGTTCTGTGCACCCAAGAGTATAGCATGAGATATGCTTAAGCACACAAGTAAATCTGATTTTCCAAACCTCAAAATATTTGAATCTCTGCATTATCTAGAATCCATAGCTGGTCCCAGTATCTGAAATCTATACAGAAAACCAAAACAAAACACTTGTTTTACTACAGCTTCAGATATCCTTCAAGACATTGAGTAAAATCAAGATTTCCTAGTACTCAGATATTTAGCATGTCTTGTAAATGTTGCACTGAGTCCTAAAGCTAAATACACCCACCACAGAGCTCATGCTGTATCTTGTTTTAATACATGAAACACAAGCTAACCAAAAAGATTATCAGCAAAGAAGAGGCTGTGGACCCTTTATCTCAAGGGACTGATCGCTTCCTGCTTTTTGCTCTACACTCTCTCATCCTAAATGGCCATCTCCCTGTAGTGAGGTCCAGGTGTGCCCCTCTAGGTTCTGCTTCACCAACCAGTTAGGGACGCCTCACCTAGATGCAATCACTAGTGCTCTTCATTTGTAGCTTCTTCTCACCACCACCTTACTATCTGTATGCAGGGGTTTTACAGCCAGGCTTTACAATCAGCAGACCAGTCCCTCTGGCCTCTTTGATTCTCCTTCCCTCCCCCAGCTTCCTTCCTCCAAGCCCTTTTATAGCGCCCCTGGCCAATTAGGCTGTAGCTAGTTGCCAAGCAGGCACAGGCCTATTTAGACTTCTTCAAACTAATCGCCTTAATTAGAGCGGGCGTGGTAGAGGGCTGACTAAACACTGCTTCCCCAGCACTCTGTCACACTCCCACTTGACCACTCACACAGAATGTCATGGTTCTTGGATGGCCTGTGACAGAAGAAATGTATAGTAACAGAACTCAAACTTTATTGGAGGGGCACAAGGTCTGATACAGACAGACTCAGAAAAAAGGATTTCTATGAACCTATTCTGTTGGTGTGAATGAGGCAAAGAGAGCCTATATCTCTGCCATAGAGGCAGCAAAGTGATGTGCCACACCCTTCTCCAGACTTTAACCCCCATCCACATTGGTGGAGGTAATGTTGTACCCCACAAGCATGTATGTTGCGATAACTCATGAACTAGTGGCCGTCCAGCAATGTTGTTTTAGGATATTGTCACCTAGGCACTTGTACACAATTCAGCGAAAAACAAAATAGCATGAAAACATTTTTTTCTGTATCAGAAAAGTATGCGGGGTACAAATGTACTCCCAATATATCCTATATTTTGAGTAGTTCTATGTACAAGTTTGCTTCCAATGTGAGTATCTTGCATAGTAATTGTGGTAACTATGACTCCTGTACTAAGCAATCTGGGTTACTTGTGTGTGTTTTAACATAAATGTAATTTGCATATGTTAATTGATAATATATTTCTGGGGTAATGTTGTACCCCAGGAGCATATATGTTATCATAACTCATGAACTAGTGGCATTCCAACAATGCTGTTTCAGGATATTGCCTACGCTAATTGATAATGCATTGCAGAGACAGTGGTTGCTGCATGCAGTCACATTAAGCTAGTAGGTACTTCATGGAGGTGTTAGACTCCTGCCAGTTCTTTCAATTTGCTACTTAAATAAAGCTTTTTTGCCAAAAATATTAAATAATTGTTC
This sequence comes from Chelonoidis abingdonii, assembly GCF_003597395.2. Lineage (NCBI taxonomy): Eukaryota > Metazoa > Chordata > Testudines > Testudinidae > Chelonoidis > Chelonoidis abingdonii. The sequence goes on from NC_133774.1 coordinate 9,471,732, forward strand.
TTAGTTTCTGAATGGATTTAGGGTATAAAAGTCCCCCACAAAACAGTTAATGTAACTTCTTTCTCAACACTGGAGGAAGATTAAATGGCTTTGTAAACCCAGATTACTTTCACTCAGTCACAGGGCACAGTACCACCTGCTGGGAGACATTATCAGAGACAACTGCCCATTGAATGGATCACCAACAGCAACTATCTTACACGGGAGTGAGAAACACAACAGCCTGCTTCCAAGATTCCAATCTATTGGTATACAGAACAGTAAGATGTATTGACCACAATCAATGCAATCACCTGTAAATCCATACCTTGCACTTCCTGGATGATAAGAGATCAGATATTTTCTAGGCACTGAACGGACAGATTTTTGGCACCTACTTTTATGAAGGGAGTGTGCTATACTCTACTCTGACCAGTACTGATAGAGATCTGGCAAGATATTGCCCAAAGTCTAACTTTTTGTGTTTTTAAGCAGCTAATTGATGGTCTCCACCACGAGCTGTGGAATCAGAAAAGTGTATCCTGAATCCCTCTCAGTCAGGCTTCATGACAGCACATGGACTAGAGATGTCATTTGTAGCTGTAGTGGATGTCCTTTTTCCAGCCATAGATAAAGGAAGTATGGTCATACACATCTTAGTGGAACTCTCTATGGTATCTGATTCCGGCTGAACAGAGATATTCTTTTGCCACTTCCAAGAAGTTGCAGAGTGGAATGGAAACTTCATGATGTCTCAGGCCAGAACACATAAGTGTCATCATGGGCAAATGCTCCTCCACTTCACTAGTCCTCATCTGCAGATTCCCACAAGGCTCAATCCTTTCTCTACTATTACTTAGTATGTATACGGCACCATTGGGAGAGCTGGTGGGTCAAAATGGCTTGAAGTGCCAGCAGTACAAAGCTATGTCCAGCTTGCACCTATTCTGTTGACAAACTGAGGAGTTCAGTTTGGGTTGCTATTGGCTTTGCACCACTAAGTTCACTTTAAGAAACTGAAGTTAATAAATAAAAAATAGTAAAACAGTAGTAGTAATAGCAGTAATCATAGGTGCTCAGGCTAAATAAGTGTTTACATTATTCCCATGCTTGCCACGAGGAGAGCAAAACCAAGCAGACGCTGCAGTACAAATTGCATTGTGGATTTAGATTTAACTCCTGCCTGCTTCACCTGCCTAATGATCACCTACATTAAAAAACAAACAAACCATGTTAACGGTGCAATAGAGCTTCCCTGACCATTTCTGGAAGGGAAAATGGGGGGTTATTTGATTCCTATTTTATCACAATTTATATCAGCATAAAAGTTATAGAGATTGCTGGAAACTAAAGGAACATGATGTAGAATCACAGGAAAAAGTGTAAAATCAATATCGCCAGGTTTTTGAATGGTGTGCTGTAATCCACAGTCACTGCTATATTTTATGTATATAACTGAAACACTGATGTTGGCTGATCTTTAACCCATGGAGTCCTCACTAGAATAATCACCACAGATACAGAATGCCCAGTTCATAACTGCTCTGTGGTCCCTTTGCAACCATGAGGAAGATCTGGACCACCTTGTAAACTGGAGTAATAGTAATAGGATGAAATATAATAGTGAAAAGTGCAAGGTCATGCACTTAGGGATTAATAATAAGAATTTTAGATATACATTGGGGACGCATCAGTTGGAAGCAACAGGGAGGAGAAGGACCTTGGGTATTGGTTGATCGCAGGATGTCTATGAGCTGGCCAATGCGTTATGGCCGTTAAAAAAGCAAATGCGGTTTATGGGTGCAATCAGGCAAGGTATTTCCAGCAAGGATAAGGAGGTGTTTAGTACCGTTATATAAGGCGCGGTGAGGACCCCACCTGGAATATTGTGTGCAGTTCGGTGTCCCATGTTTAAGAAGGATGAATTCAAACTGGAACAGGTTCAGAGACGGGCTACTAGGATGATCCGAGGAATGGAAAACCTGCCTTATGAAAGAGGACTCAAAGAGTTGGCTGTTTAGCCTGGCCAAAAGAAGGCTGCGGGGGGATATGCTTGCTCTACTATATAATATATCAGGGGGATTAACGTTAGGGAGGGAGAGGAATTATTTAAGCTTAGTACTAATGGGCACAAGGCGAATGGGTACAACTGGATATTAGGAAGTTTAGACTTGAATTAACGAAAGGTTTCTAACCATTAGGGGAGTTAAGTTCTGGAACACCTTCCGAGGAAGTGTGGGGGCAAAAGCCTTATCTGGCTTTAAGACTAAGCTTGTAGTATATGGAGGGATGATATGATGGGATAGTTAATTGGGCAATTGATCTTGGATTATCAGCAGATAGTCTGCTCAATGGTTCTGTGAGGGGATGTTTGGATGGGATGGGATCTGAGTTACTACAGAGAATTCTTTCCTGGTGCTGGCTGGTGAGTCTTGCCCACATGCTCAGGGTTAGCTGATCGCCATATTTGGGGTCGGAAGGAATTTCCTCCAGGGCAGATTGGCAGGGGCCCTGGAGGTTTTTCGCCTTCCTCTGCAGCGTGGTGGCAGGGTCACTTGCTGGTGGATTCTCTGCAGCTTGAGGTTTTCAAACCACAATTTTGAGGACTTCAATAACTCAGTCATGTGTTAGAGGTTGTAATAAAAGTGTATGGGTAGGGTTCTGTGGCCTGCTTTGTGCAGAAGGTCAGACTAGATGATCATATTGGTCCCTTCTGACCTACGAGTCTATGAGTCTATGAGGGTCCCTCAGAAATTCTCCGGCACAACAGACCCTGTGCAGGAAATGCAGAGCCTGCTCGTCTGGCTGTGTACCATCCTCCCCATATGAAGTGCTCTGGGCGCAAGTGATGGATGGAATAAGAGTGGGGAGATGGCATTCTAGGAGTGAGCTAGTGTGGCCAGAGGTGGTCTTGGGTATTGATGGCTTCCCACAAGGTCCACAAGGGACATAGGAAGTCAGTTGCAGTTAAGTAAGCCTGTCAGGGCTATCCTAAATACAGCCTGCCCACCCCAGAACAGGGGAAGTCCACCTACCCTCAGGCGCTACATTGGCTGATAGATGATTGGGGCATGTGACTCCTCTTCAATCACAGTCAAAGATCACAGGTATGACTGTAGACCAAGAATACTGAAGAAACAGGGGTTAGGTGAGTGTGATCCAAGTGTTTGGGAGCAGCTTTTATTCTACAAACGGTGCTTTCCTCCGGATTAAAGTACTCCTTCTTTGGCCATAAAGTATCAATGCACTGCTTTTACATTCCACCTTTTCTAATTAGTCCTGTTTGGAACATGATGTGGTTATTTTTATTTTTATAATGTGTTAAGCACCAACACTGTAAACAGAATATCTATCATTCTGCCCACCATTGTGGCATCTGATCAGAAGTACATTTATTAAAGAGGGACACTGTTCTCCACCCCACCTCTCATTTGACTTAGTGCAATTGTTTTGTTCAAGGGGAGAGCTGTTGGCATATTTTTCTGAGGCTGTTTTCAGGAGAGGGCTTGGGCAGAGAGATTCATCTTACATGTGGCGTTAAAGATGGTAAATCCTTTGATCATTCAGGTCACAGAAGTAAATTAATCTCTCTCAGTGCCAAGGGAACCTGCATGAGTCCCATCAGGTTCGGTTCACATGATTTTAAGGGAATGTTTCCGGAAGGCTTGGCTCACTGAGGGCTTATTTTCGCTACTGGAGTAAGTCAAACTAAGTTATGCTATTCCAGCTACATGAATAACGTAGCTGGCGTCAACATAGCTTAGGTTGACTTACTCTGGTGTCTTCACTGCGCTGCATCGATGGTCAATGTTCTCTGGTCAACTTCCCTTACTCTTCTCAGAGAGGTGGAGTATCGGTGGTCAACTGGAGAGCACTCTGCCATTGATTTAGCGAGTCTTCACTAAGCCCACTAAATCGACCCCAGCTGAATCAATTGCTGCAGCGTCTATCTCCTGGTAGTGAAGACCAGCCCTCAGCCTCAACACCCTAGTTATTCCGTAAGATCTAGGTTAGGACAAACTCCAAAACTCAGGATATGTCTCTTTGGGTGCAATCACTGCCTATCTTGCTGAGCAATAGTGGTTCATTTTTCCCCTGTGTGCCTGCTTCTGTTTGTCTTCATCTCTTGGATCTTGTTTATATTTGGAGTGTAAGTAATTTGGGACAAGGACTATTTGTTTGTCCTGTATTTGTACAGCAGCTAACACAATGAAGTCCTGGTTCATGACTGGATATCCACAGTGCTACTGCGATACAAATAATAAATAATAACAGACTGGAAAAAAATGCATCATGCAAGCAAAAGCAAAATGTTAAACTTGACTGTGCCCTTGGTGTGGACAAGGAGAGTGGTGTTTAGAAGATATGTTAGCTGGTCGTGGTTCACCCTGATTTGAAACTAAGATAATGCATGTACATTTGATCAGATCTGTCACTAATCCTGCTGCTTTTGACCCTTTAGTGAATCTCCTCTGTCTATGCTTTCTAGAAGACAAAATGAGCAAAAAGACTCAGGTAAAGATCAGCACAAACCCCAGCTGATTTCAGCTACTAAACTCTCCCCTATTCAGTCAGATAAGTTATGCTCTGTTCTCTATCCTAAATGGTTCTGGAGGTTGCTACATATTATCAGACAATTGCCATATTCCACTCCAGAGGTGAGTGCATTTCAGTGGTTGGTGAAGTAATGGCCTTATCTCATGCATGACACAGCCTTCCTGAGCTGATTTGCAAAACTACTACCCTGTCTGCATTCAAGTGCCTCCTACATACCAACTTCGGCTGTGATATCACTGCAAAAGTAGAAGCCCTTAAAAATGCCTTCCAGTTCTACTGATATTACCATCCGGAGCAAGACTCTCCATTTAAAGTATAGGGCATGTTTCTGGAACCAGTAATCTCTCTACAACTGGAATGAAACTTTGGTTGAGTGCTTTCACTGTGGCTGACTGATGATATATTTTTTAGGGGCACTGGGCATTAATTAGTTAGTAGTTAATATGTTTTCAAGAAAAATATGTTGGTACTACGTTGTATTGACAGGATCCAGTCAGTAACCATCTGGATATGCAACGGCCATTTTTCTACCTTATGTCTGCTGATTACATCCTTATTTGGATAGGAACTGTGCATTTTTGTGGCTGGAAAGTTCTGGGACATGGCCACCCAGAGGATTCAGGGGGGCTGGGGCAAAGCAATTTCGGGGGCCTCATCCATAAAAAAAAAGTTTCAATACTATAGAATACTATATGCTTGTGGGGGCCCCTGTGGGACCCAGGGCAAATTGCTCCACTTGCCCCCCCTCCGCCCGCCCCGGGCAGCCCTGATGTGCACTACCACATATTCCCTCTGTCTATAGCGCTAGAACGGAACATGGTATAAAAATGTAAATCAATATCAGTAGCACACTGAGTGGTAAATTTGGAGGAAGGAGGTTTACATGCCACTCAGAACTGGCCAACAGAAATGCTGGGAATAAATTGTTAGGAGCTCCTCTTTATATTAATGAGGCATTCTCTCCTTTGTGAACAAGTGAGGTCTGGGCAAGATGGGGATGCCAGTCCAAAACCTTGGAGCTAGGTTGGGTTGGCAGATCAAGCCAATACTACTTTTTAGCACTTCTGAGCAAGAGAAGGCCCTTCGTTTTCAGTTCGGTATTTGGACCAGACATGCTTCTTTGTATTGATGCTCACAGCAGCTGCCCTGCCAACCTACTTAGTCAGACCAATAAAGCATCTTTACAGCACTGCCTTACCACAGCCACTATTGATTCACTTGCATGTGCTACCTCACTAGAAAAAGGCTGCTAGGATTTACTCCCTCTGCTCTTCCCTTCTCCAGGCTGTCATTATTCAGTGTAAAATCCCCTTAACCTGGCGGAGTTGTTGCTCTTGCTAATACTCTGCTTTAGCAAATTATCGATCCAAATGATGAGAACAAGAATCATTTCCTCCTATTGCACAAAGTGCAATTGGATCTACATTCTGCCCCAGTAATTTTCTTTATAGGTCTTTCAGTAGGACTAGATAAATGGATCATAAAACCACACACACACACACATATACACACACACACAACCAGGAGGCTGCCCGAGGTTGATGGTGCACTTGAGCTGAATCCAAACTTTATTGGTGTTTCTCAGTTTCTATTTGTAAACTTATAAACGCTGCTGTTCGGAGCTATCTGCCGTGTTTTTCCTTGTCTGGCAAAGGCAGCAAGTTAGTTTTCCAGTCCTAATGAAACCAATGTACAACCCATCAGTATCTGGGACATCTACACGAAAGCAGTTCAGTGTCAGTGACCTGAAAATAAGAATAGACAGAGACTGCAAAAATATATTGGAGACCCTATACAGATGTTTGAGTCTCAGGTCGATTGAGCCAAGCTATTCAATCTAGCTACTCAGTGGAATTAGCAAATCCCTAGTGTCCATTTCGGATTTCCCTGAATGACGATGAGTTTTCATCCATCCTGTGGCGCCAGTCAGCACCTCAGTCCAGAGCTCAAAGACCAATATTTTCAAATAGGATGGCTAAATGTAGGTTACTAGATCCATCATTAGGCACCTCAATGTAAGCAGCTTGATATTCAGAGACAAAGCAACCACAGCTCTTTCAAAAGCTAATGGCTCAGCACTTCTAAAAACCAGGTCACTTATCTAAAGAGTTCAGAGCTCGCAGGCATTGCAAGCCTGGCAGGTTTGTTTTTTTGGTTTCTGTATTTTTTTTTTCTTTTTCTTTCATATCAGGCCAAGTGGTGGAGGAGTCAACTAAGACTGGCCTCCATGTTTCGTGGTCAGTGACAAAGCTGCAAAATCTAGGACCAGGACCACTCACAACTCCAATGTCTTTGAATAATGAAACTGTCAAATCAGTCTCCAGCTTTTGCTATTTGGGTTCTATACTCACCAGTTCCTCCAGCTCTCACACAGAAGTTTCGCATTGCAGCATTTGTCATGGGTCATTTAGAATGAATATGGAACCAACATCATCTCAGCACAATAATCAAGTTCAGGATCTATTCCAGCTGAATCCTTCCCATACTGTTGTATGTCTGCGAATCATGGACACTACGCCACTCAGACTGGGCAAAGCTGGAGGACTTCCACACAAAATTCCAATGTTGTATAGTGGGCACAAAGTGGAATGACTTCATCTGTAATGCAGATGTTTATGGTCGCTCTGGTGTACAGACTACTGGGGCCATTGTCTGCAGATGGTTCCTTATACTTTTTGGACATATCATAAAAATGCCACGAGAAATTCCAGTGAAAGCCATTCTCCAGGTAGTTTGTAGCATCTGGGATAAAATTCCACCCATTGAAGGGTAGAGGCAGCTCAGAAGCAAACCCCTTATTACATGGATTCATCAAGTCTGTTCCGATGTTGGACTCTTGAGCCATCAAGCCCTTGTAGGGTGACCAGACAGCAAGTGTGAAAAATCGAGACGGGGGTCAGGGGTAGTAGGATCCTATACAAGAAAAAGACCCCAAAATTGGGACTGTCCCTATAAAATTGGGACATCTGGTCACCCTAAGTTCTTGTGACCACGCAGGAATGGACCAAATGGAGAATGATTGTTACAGCCGACTGTTTGGCTGCATGTTGAAGACTTCAGGGAAGATTTTGCCAACTCTGGTGAGGCTGAGTGAAATCTTAGGCTTTGTCTACACTGGCACTTTTGTCGCTAAAACTTTTGTCACCCAGTGGTGTGAAAAAAACCACCCCCCGAACAACAAAATTTTAGCCACAAAAAACACTGGTGTGGAGAGAGCTCCTGCCGACGAAGCTACCATCCTCGTTGGAGGTTGTTTTATTTTGTCGCCAGAAAAGCTCTCTCTTGGTGATAAAGAGCAGCCACACCGTGCGCCCTACAATGGTGCTACTGTAACAGCACAGTCGTTGCCACAGTAAGGGTCATAATGTAGATATAGACTTACTCTGCAAGTAGCTCCATTCACTTCCATGGTAGGCACACTGTAAGTTCTCCCACTGTTGTCTTCCCACCTGGAGCATTAGCCCACACTGAAAGCCACTTTTAAGGTAGGATGGGTGAGAGAATTAACCCTTAAATTGGTGACTTTTTTCCTACTCTGCCAGTCAGATTAATTTAGCTGGGCAACAACTGCAAGAGGCCAGAATGTTAATTAGATATAAAATTGGGCTAAATTGTCTCAGGATTTATATGCCAGAGATAGAAACCCCTTCATTAAATGGCAGAAGGTACATATTGGTGCAGGCTATTTAAGATTTCTCTTCCCCACAGCTTCAATTAAACATTCCTCATTTTCATCCCCACAGTCTTTTCTGTTCACATATGTAAATATGACGTCATCTGTCATAAGTACCATGATCAGTATAATGGTATTTGTAGTGCAGTTGCTATTAGTAAAGCCAGGTTTATTTAGTGCCCTTGCAAGCTCAGACTGAACTCTTACCATCATCTCTCCTGGATGCAAGTTAAATAAATGTTTAAAAGGGTCAGAATGAAAGCCTAATGTACTTTACATAAAGAACTGTATGCATTGGTCCCCACTGACCAATAACACATACATATTTAATCATGTGACGAAGACTATGTCTTAAAAATAAACTAGATAGAAATAGTTGCAATTTTATATGTCACTTTTGTAGTTAATGAGAAGGAACATCTATGCCTTTTTTCTGTCCTATCCTTACAAGTCTTTCGAAGTCGAGGTAACATATATCTCAGTTGTAAAGCTTAACAGCTTTGTTTTAGCGAAACATGCTTGATTACTTTTAATGGAGATTTCTGAAATGAAATAAGAAAGAAGTTCCCCTGTTAATTACACTATGAATGGGGAGAAAATCTTGATCACATTTGACTGTAGATAACTAAACATGTTACTCTCAAGAAATAAACCTGCAAATATAGGATACAACCAGGCTAAAGGTATTTATGCAGGCATTGTGGGGCTGTATAAGTCCAGGATGTTCAAGCACTGAGAGAAAACAGGCTGCATATCTTGGAGTGATTGCACAGCAGGGGAGCCTCCTTCCAATGTGCAAAATTCCACAGAGATGATACTGCCTTTTTACATTTTGGTATCTCAGAACTTAGGCTTCTCTGTCTTGACTTCTAACCAAGACCCCTACATCTAACTCTTAAATTTAGGCCCTAGTCTGGGCTGCACTGCCAGCCCAAAATAAGTTTCCAAAAGTCAGATAGGCTCTTAAGAACAAGAATAAGCAGATTACACTAGAACCAGCGCCTGAACTAGGCTAAACTCCCCAAACTGGAGTCTGGGGTTGAGAAATGCCAAACTCACGGGGTGAAATAAACAGTTAAACAGTTGTTGACAGATCTTGCATAGTGTGTTTTTCTTAAAGCCTCGGCGATAGCCTCGACTATAACAGGGTTCAAAAAAAGAACTAGATACACTCATGGAGGATAAGTCCATTCATGGCTATTAGCCAGGATGGGCAGAGATGGTGTCCCTAGCCTCTGTTTGCCACAAGCTGGGAATTGGTGACACGGAATGGATCACTTGATGATTACTTGTTCTGTTCATTCCCTCTGGGGCACCTGGCATTGGCCACTGTCAGAAGACAGGATCCGGGGCTAGAGGGATCTTGCTCTGATCCAGTATGGCCATTTTTATGTTCTTATGTTCTCAGCTCCTAAAGTCATGGAACTGCATGAAAATCTCAGCTTCCATTTAATATTAGGCTTTGCACTTCCACAGAAAGGCCTAAGAACTTGAAGCGAATGTATGTAAAGGCTCAAAAAACAAAAGGTAAAGAAAAACAATTCCAAATTATTATTTAAAAAAAAAAAATCTTATGATTTCTAAGCCATTTCCATGATTTGGGGCTGTTTGACTCATAATTTTTTACCATTTGGTGCTGGCAGTGCTCAGTAACTCCCTGAGCTGATTCATTTGCAATATATGGAGAGGCAGGGGTGTAGAGATATGTCTGTATGCCTGTTACTTTAAGGAAAAAATGCCACTGGTTCGTTGTGTATTCTCTCAGAACTTTACTGGTAAAAACCAAACAAATAAGTAAAATAAAACAACCTAAATTCTTCAGCACTGTCCTGCTCGGTTTATCTCCTCTGATTTACTGTGGTGATTGTTGACTCGCTGACCACTGATTTTAACACAGGGGTATAGCAGCAAGAGATTGACATGGGTTTCATTAAAATTCAAGAAACTCAACTCCGCAGAGAGCATGACTAACTTCCTTATACATGACAAGAATCCCCACAGATGGTTCTTCACCCTTGCTAAAGGAATTAAATCTACCAAAAGAAACCCTGTCTATAAGCAGCCAATTCCCCAAATCTACAGGCTCATCTGCACAGAAATTCTTTATACTGTCACTCTTAAGTACCATAGGGTAGCAGAGAAAGACAAGGAGTCAACAGGGAGTGTCGACTGCTGCCTTCACTACCCCTCAAGCATGCTGGTGGCACGGGGATGATGGGATTATAAAGTAAACATAATAAAACACGGTACTAGGGCATTCCGTGGCCACAGTATATTTGCTTGCTTATCTTTTCTCTGTAAGAGCTGCAGATGAAATTCTTATTACAACTACACAGAGCCTGCGTACCAAATTGGCAGTTATTAAACCATTAAGCCAGTCCACAAGTGAATACTGAATTTAGTTTTGCAGACCAATTAAATTCCCCCTTTCATAGTCTTCTTCCCTCTGCACCCCATTATTCTCTCAAGCTCCACATTTTATCATCAAATGTTTAAATTGGTTCTCTCTCTCACACACACAAAGACGTTAATAGCTGGCTACATTGTGTCACTGCAGATGAGGTAGAAGAAGCTTGGTTTACCAAAATAATCCTTTTACCCTGTTTTTCTGTCAATCAAACCTGCAGTAATTAAAATTAAAAGGAGGGGGGAAGGAGCCTCTTGCATGGAGCACAAAAGAACAAATATTTTATGGGGACAAGGGAACAGTAATTAAAATAAATTAATAAATAAAACAGCTGTTACATGTTAAATCAGGAAGCTGTCCAGAGTAACCCGAAATGTTTAAACATTGCTGTCATTTTGCTTAGGAAACCAGACACTCCAGAGGACATGGAACCCTCCCTCTTTAGGTTTGAATCTATCCTGGCTCCACAGTAACCAAATTTCATCAACATCTGATAGTTGTTGGGAAGTATAAAGGGAACACTCCTCAGCAATGTTGCCTAGGAGTTAGGCTGGGGTGTGGCAGAATGTCTTCCTCTTGGGTGTTCTTCTTTCTCACTCCATATCCGCTGTATGGGTTGTGGATTTAGCCCTTCATCCAGGCCAGACCTTCAAGCATACACATAAAGAGTCCAAAACCATGGAAATCTTCAGCAGTCAGCAAAAGCCTTTAGGGCTTTCCCCACTTGGGTTGGGATCTTAGGATCTGGACCCTTGGACTTTCAGGATCTTCCCCAACTAGCTTTCCTGCTGAGGAATAGCCTTCTATCTTTATCCCTTCCTTAGGGGTAATTAGGGGACCCTGGGCCCACCCTCTCCACCAGGCTCTGATCTAAGGCTCAGTAGTAGGCAGCTAAGACCTGCATCTTGGGGCGCTATGCAGCTGCCTCCCTGAATTGCTTCTGACCGTGTCCCCTCTTCCTGCAGAGAAAAATACCAAACTGAACACAAAAATAAAGTTCCTGACCTTCAAAAGTCACCAGTCCCTCCTTTGCAGGTTTGGTGAGGTCAGCTTCTCCAAGCCTCAGGCAGCAGGAGTTCCTGGGCTGCACCTTGCCAAGAGCACATGGCTGCTTCCTTCCTCTGTCTGTCTCCTTCTGAGCTGAGTCCTTTTAAGTTCTGCCTCCAGCTTGTGCAGGCTTTGCCAGCGCAGTGGAGCAGAGCTATATGGGCTGAGAGCTACTCCTTAATCTCTTCTTTTCCACTGTGGTGTTTGTACACAACATCCCATACCCTCTCTCTCAAAACAGGACACAGGGTCTTGTCCTCCAAATTCATGTCCCTTTCCTCTCAGGAAGAAACAAAGCTGCATTTTAGTGGGCCTTTCTAGCTCTGTGGAGTACCTAAAAACTACATGGCTGTAAGAAGAGGTACCACTTCATAACTTCTGGGTTGGCAAACTTCATGGTGTTCAACCAGTGAAAAGGGGCGTGGTCCATTACTAGCAAGAAGGAATTTCCAAACAAATAGTACCTTAGGGAATCCACAACCCATTTCACAACGAAGGCTTTTTTTTCTATAATAGGGGAAACAGTTTTTTACCTAGAGAGAGGATCAGGTATTCCTCTCCCTCAAATTCTTGGGAAAGGACTGCTCCAAGTCCTACATTGGTGGCATCTGTTTATAGTGTGAACTTTTGGAAAAATCTGGGTGAAAAAGTACCAGCTCCTGACACATACATCTTTCAGAGTCCTAAATGCCCTGTTGCAGTCTCCAGGCAACATGATTTTTTTTTTTTGAGGATGGGTATGCTTCATGAGGATTGTGAGGGGCGCTGCAGTTATAGCAAAGTCTGGTACAAAATGCCTATAATAGCCTGCTAGGCCCAAGAAATGTCAGGATGAGGTAGACTTTTTGTTGTGGGGTAAGGCAGGTTGCTAAGCCTTTACTTTGCCAATTAACAGTCATAACTTGTCTCTCCTTATGGTATTACCTAGGTATGTAATTTCCAAGTTAGCCATCTTACGTATGTACAGATTTGCAGTGAGTCCTGCACTCTCCAGAGCCTGTAGCATGGAGGTAACATAACTTTTGTAGTCATTCCAATTACAGCTGTAAATCATGATGTCATCTATATATGCTGTGGTATATTAACCATATGGTTGTAGAATTTGGTCCATGAACCACTGGAAAGAGGCTGCTGCCCCATGAAGTCCGAATAGCATAGTTTAGAAATGGTAGAGACTGAATGGGGTGGAGAAAGCTGGCTTTTCCTGAGACTCTGAGGTCAGAGGGATCTGCCAGTACCTCTTCATAAGATCTAGGGTGGAGATGTATTTGGCAGCTTCTAGCTTTACTTGTAAGTCATACACCCTGGGCAGACAGTAAGCATCACACCTTGGAATTGAATTTATGTTTCTGAAATCAATACAGAAGCAGGCTGTCCTATCTGATTTTGGTACCAATGGAACTGGGACTTCTTCAGCCACTGAGAGACTCCTCCATACCCTCCGGTCTAACATGGCTTATCGCTTTTCTTGCATGGTGTCCCACATATTTTACAGGAATGGTTGTGGGTTCTCACAGACCCATTGTCCTGATTCAATGGCTATGTGATGATACACCACGTGAGTCTGTCCTGGCAATGTTGAAAATGTGGTGGGGAAGAATTCAATCAGCTTCTGCATTTGGGCTTTATTCTCTGGTTGAAGCTCTTCTCTCTTCAGTATGGCTTGGGATTCTGGGATTACTGGTGCTTGAGAGGCTAGTTCAAGTTCGGGTGTATAGGATATTATGAAGAGTCCGTCTTAGTCCTTCCAGGCCTTTGAAAGGTTGATGTGGGGTACTGTTTTCTTTCTTCTTCCTTGTCTGTCAGATTTCCTAGTCAACCAGTCCCACCACATCGAACGGCCCCGGCTCTGAGCCAATAATTGACTCTGAACTTAGCAGCAACAACTGTACCCTGGCACTAGGTCTAAATTCTCAAAGATGTGCCCCTTTGTTCTAGGCCTCTCCTTGATTTTGTTGGGCTTTCAATAAGTTTTTTTTTGTAAAGTCTTCTAAAGCCTTAGGCCTTTCTCATAACTGAAGTTATCAACTTTGGCCCTTCCTCCCGTGCTTCTTTAAGGAGATTTAAATTCCCACAATGCTGTCTCCAATATAACAATTTGAATGGGGAGAATCCCGTGGACACCCATGGGACCTCTCTGAGGGCAAATAACAGTAGTGGGAGCAAATTGGCCCTAGTGATGAGGGTCTGATACAAATTTCCTCAACATTTCTTCCAGAGCCTGACTGAACCTTTCAAGTAACCCATTTGCTTGGGGGTGGTAAACAGACCTTTTTAGAGTATTAAACTTTAACAGACCACGTAGCTCTTTCATCAAGTTCAAAACAAAATTAGTTCCAGAGTTGGTCAGGATCTCTTTTGGCATCCCCACTCACATGAACAACTTCAGAATGGTGGCCATGATGGTTGCACATTTGTAGAGGGGAGTGGGGTGGTTTTGGGATACCAGGTAGCATAGTCCAAGACTACCAGGTCCTCTTGGTCCTTTATTCCCTTCTCAGCTCTTCCCCAGAGAGGACGTGAAAGGGCTTGAGGGTACCCCACAGGAAGGAATTCCCAAGTGTTCCTTCCTGGGTTCTCAAAATGGGGGAAAGGGGGTTGCATTTGGGTGGTAGCAGCATCTACCCCTCCAAGGTCAGAGGAAAGTTGTGACCTTGTGAGTTTAATACCAGCTTGAAGTGGCCAATATTAGTTTTGAAAATCCTTGTGAGCCCCCACCTTCTGCACTTGAAGTGGCAGAGTGGGGAATCAACCTTATCATAGAATATCAGGGTTGGAAGGGACCTCAGAAGGTCATCTAGTCCAACCCCTTGCTTAAAACAGGACTAATTCCCAGACAGCTTGTTGCCTTAGATCCCTAAATGTCCTCCTCAAGGATTGAGCTCACAATCCTGGCTTTATGTAGGCTAATCCTCAAACCACTGAGCTATCCCTCCCCCAAGACAGGGCTAGTGACAGGGGCTATTGCTTTAGAACACACAGGATCCACTACTCCCTCTTGGCTACTGCCATTTGATCATAGGCTTGGATTAGAGTCTGCTTATTTCTCTCTTCTGTTATGAAATCCACTTCTGGTTACTTTCAATGGGTATGGGTTCTCATTATTCCTTGAAGAAAGTATATAACTCCTAATCTCATGAGAGCTCTCTTCCTCAGGGTCCTCTGTTTCACCCTGTCCTACCAGTGCTTTATCTAACCCAAACTCAGGGAGTTGTTAGGTAAGACCACACGGGAAACAAGCCTAAAGAGTTCAGTAGAGTTGGCAGTTTTTCAAAGGGACACTATTAAGGGCACAAGAGCAAGCTATCCCACTGCGTAGGAAAAATAGGAAACATGACAAGAGACCACCCTGGCTTAATAAGAAGATCTTCAAAGATCTGAAACTCAGAAAAGAGCCCTACAAAAAATAAAAACTAGGTCAAATTACAAAGGATGAATACAAACAAATGACACATGTATGTAGGGACAAAATTAGAAAGGTAAAGGCACAGAATGAGATTAAAATATCTAGAGACATAAAGGGTAACAAGAAAACATTCTACAAATACACTCAAAGCAAGAAGAAGATCAATGGGAGCGGGGGAAACAGTAACTGAAAATGTAGTAACGGCAGAAGTGTTAAATGACCTTTTTATTTCAGTTTTCACCAAAAAGGTTGGTGGTGATTGGGCATCTAACATAGTGAATGACAGTGAAAATGAGGTAGGTTCAGAGGCTAAAATAGGGAAAGAACAAGTTAAAAATTACTTAGACAAGTTGATGTCTTCAAGTCACCAAGGTGTGGTAAACGTCTGTCCCAAATCTGGACCATAGCATACAAAATCTGGGTGCTTACTGTGAACCTCCCCAAGCTTATACCCAGCTTGGATCTTATTTCGCTGCCACCAGTCGAAGTTTTCCAGGGTTTCGGCCCCCTCGGGTTCCCCAAACCTTTCCTTGGGGGACCCCTCCAAGACCCAGAGCCCCTGGGTCTCCTCTATCTCATCCCCCAGCTTCC
>NC_133774.1:9488118-9514786 GCF_003597395.2 Chelonoidis abingdonii
CCCTTTGTTCACCCTTTACAGGTAAAAGAAAATTAACCCTTACCTATCTACTTATGACACAAGGCCTGATGAAAAATATCCTAGAATACTCAAGGAGCTAACTGAGGAGGTATATGAGCCATTGGCGATTATCTTTGAAAAATCATGGAAGATCGGAGAAATTCCAGAGGACTGGAAAAGGACAAATATAGTGCCAATCTATCAAAAGGGAAATAAGGACAACTGGGGAATTACAGACTATTCAATTTAACTTCAGTACCCAGAAAGATAATGGAGCAAATAATTAAGCCATCAATTTGCAAACACCTAGAAGATAATAAGGTGATAAGTAACAGTCAGCATGGATTTGTCAAGAACAAATCATGTCAAACCAACCTAATAACATTATTTGACAGGGTAATGAGTCTTGTGGATGTGGTATATCTTGACTTTAATAAGGCTTTTGATAATGTCTCCCATGACTTTCTCATAAACAAACTAGGAAAATGCAACCTAGATGGAGCTATATAAGGTGGGTACATAACTTGTTGGAAAACCATTCCCAGAGAGTATTTATCAATGGTTCATGGTCAAGCTGGAAAGGAATATCAAGTGAGGTCTCATACGGATCAGTTCTAGGCTGGTTCTATTCCTCTTTTTGGCAAAGCCAAGGATGGAATAAGTAGGTAGATTAAGTCAATTTTCATCCTTAAAAACAGGCTTCGTGATACCAGATTTAAGTTATATTGGTGAAATAAGATGGGGAAACAGACATAGCTGCTCCTGTTCAGGTGATATCTGTGCTGTGGATGCATAAGAATGGTTTGTTTCTATTTCTATCAATCCAGTATGGTTTCTGAATCTGAATCCTTCCTGAGCCATGAGACGTTACTT
The DNA here is from genome assembly GCF_003597395.2 of Chelonoidis abingdonii. Lineage (NCBI taxonomy): Eukaryota > Metazoa > Chordata > Testudines > Testudinidae > Chelonoidis > Chelonoidis abingdonii. The sequence continues at coordinate 9,488,992 of NC_133774.1, forward strand.
AAGGCACGAATAATGCTCAGCCATCCCTGTACATCCTGAGTTGCTTTTTGCATGTCCTCTACGTTTCTAAATCTCATGACTTTTCCCTCTTTGAGAAAGGGTCAAAGGAAGGATTCTTTCACTTGGCCTCTTTTGCAAGTTTCTCCAGCTGTCCAGCTGCACACCTGCCATTGCAGATGCTCTGGCTTCCTTCTTAACACATATCCCAGACATTTTCTGGATAGCTTTAGAGATAAGGGATTGTTGAACATTGATGAATATCAACATTTGTGATAAATTCCTACAATTTAATAACTAGTATTTTCCTAAGGCATTTGAATGCTTGTCTGCACCTTTGGTAGATTTTCAGTTTTCACGTCCACACTTAAGGTGGCATCATTTGTAAGCAATAAATTCAATATATGGAAAAAAAATAAATGATTTGCCATTTAATACCATTCCCCTGAACTGGGCACTGATCGCACCATGTAGAATGAGGCAGTATGATGGACTACATCATGTGTTTCCTGTAAATTCTATACAAATAAAGCATCAGGCAAGGTATTTCCAGTACAGATAAGAAGGTGTTAGTACCGTTATTCAAGGCACTAGTGAGACCTAATTTGGAATACTGTGTGCAGTTCTGGTCTCCCATGTTTAAGAAGGATGGATTTTAATCGGAATAGGTACACAGAAGGGCTACTAGGATGATCTGAGGAATGGAAAACCTATCTTATGAAAGGAGACTCAAAGAGCTTGGATTGTTTAGCCTAACCAAAAGAAGGCTGAGAGGACATATAATTGCTCTCTATAAATATATCAGAGGAATAAATACCAGGGAGGGAGAGGGATTATTTAAGCTCATTACCAATGTGAACACAAGAACAAATAGATATAAACTGGTCATCAGGAAGTTTAGACTTGAAATTAGATTAAGGTTTCTAACCATCAGAGGATTGAAGTTCTGGAACAGCCTTCCAAGGGGAGCAGTGAGGGGAAAAGACATATCTTGATAAGACTTGATAAGACTAAGCTTGATAAATTTATGGAGGGGATGGTATGATGGGATAGCCTAATTTTGGCAATTAATTGGTCTTTGACTATTAGTGGTAAATATGTCCAGTGGCCTGTGATGCGATGTTAGATGGGATGGGATCTGAGTTACTACAGATAATTCTTTCCTGGGTGTCTGGCTGGTGAGTCTTGCCCACATGCTCAGGATTTAGCTGATCACCATATTTGGGGTCAGGAAGGAATTTTCCTCCAGGGCAGATTGGCAGAGGCCCTGGGGTTTTTTTGCCTTCCTCTGCAACGTGGGGCACAGGTCACTTGCTGGAGGATTCTCTACATCTTGAAATCTTTAAACCATGATTTGAGGACTTCAATAGCTCAAATATAGGTTAAGGGTTTGATAACAGGGGTGGGTGGGTGAGATTCTGTGGCCTCCGTTGTGCAGGAGGTCAGACTAGATGATCATAATGGTCCCTTCTGACCTTAAAGTCTATGAGTTTATGATCACCGTTGAGATGTTGGTTTTGACTTTCAAATTCCTAAAAGCCTTTGGAGCTGCCTACTTGAGAGATTCTGTTGAATGTATGCTCTCTGTTGAATGTATGCTCTCTGAAGGTTACTGAGCTGGAGGTACCCTCAGTGTAAAAGAATATGACCTGCAGACTGTGGTAGGAATGTACTTCCTTCCCACCCTTGATCTAAAAATAATCAGAATATATTAATCTTAAAGGCATACTGCAAAACCCATCTACTTGCTTGGGATTTTAAAGAGGGCTTAGCTGTTTGTGGGGGCTGGATATGTCCTGTTGGCTGTGTTTATGGGGAGTAGAGATTGCCTGAAGATATGTTGCTGGAGGAATTGTGTTTTAATAGCTCCAGAGCCTGGGATAGGTGTTTGTTTTCTACATGCAAATAAGAAGTTGAGGTTATGGGAGCTATCAAAATGCATGGTTCCAGACTCTGATCTCAGATGCATGATAAGTCAGGAGCCTCCATGGAACTTAGCAGACAAAATTCAGGTCTACCCTATGAGGCTGTCATAAACAGATGGTTAAGGGTTAAAGTCTCTTTTACCTGTAAAGGGTTAAGAAGCTCAGTGAACCTGGCTGACACCTGACCAGAGGACCAATGGGGGGACAAGATACTTTAAAATCTTGGTGGACTTGGAGGGAAGCCTTTGTTTTGTTCATTGTTCGTGTTCGCTCTTGGGGCTAAGGAGGGACCAGATGTACACCCAGGTTTTCCTCCAATCTTTCTGAATGAGTCTTCATGGTTTCAAAATAGTAAGTGACTAGCCAGAAAAGGACGGATTAGTTTATATTTGTTTTTGCTTAACTTGTAAATGTTGTATTTTGCTGCTGGAAGGATTTTTACCTCTGTTTGCTGTAACTTTGAATCTCAGGCTGGGGGGGGGAAGTCCCTCTAGTCTATATGAATCTGAAAATACTTTCTGTAAGCATTTAAGCATTTTCCATCCTGATTTTACAGAGATAATTTTTACTTTTTCTTTCTTTTATTAAAAGCTTTCTTTTTTAAGAACCTGAGTAATTTTTTTCCTTGTTTTAAGACCCAAGGGTATTGGGTCTGAACTCACCAGGGATTGGTGGGGGGAAAAGGAGGAAGGGAATGGTTAATTCCTCTGTTTTAAAGTCCAAGGAGTTTGGATCTGTGTAGCTTCCCAAGACAACCCAAGGAGGGGAAAGTCTTGGGGGGGGGAGGGGGGATGGTTTATTTCTCCTTGTTTTAAGACCCAAGGGGTTTGAGTCTTGGGTTCCCCAGGGAAGGTTTTGGGGGAACAGGAAGTGTGCCAAACTATGGTGGCAGCGTTATCAGATCTAAGCTAGGAATTAAGCTTAGAAGGGTCCATGCAGGTCCCCACTTTTTGGACGCTAAAGTTCAAAGTGGGGAAAAAACCTTGACAGAGGCATAGTCAACCTACATTTGTACAACTTCAGCTATGCGAAGGGGGTTGAATTAGCTTGGGTCAATCTTTTGTGGTGTCTATACTGCGCTGGGTCAATGGGAGAAACTCTCCCATCGACTTTCCTTATGCTTCTCGTTCCGGAGGTGTAACGGAATCAACGAGAGAAGATTAGCAGTTGACTCGCTAACTTGACCACCGGTGGATCAACTGCCGCACGTTGATCCTCCGGTAAGTGGACACAAGTCCCTACGCTTGGCATACACTGGTGTAAATGAGATCAGAATCTGGCTTGTAGCAACATGTGTGTCATAGGGCAAGGTTTCTTAGCATCCTTATCTCTGGATGTGTCATTAGGTAAAGTTTAGGCCAGTTTGGAGAAGGGGAATGAGGTGCAATGCTGCTGGGAAATGCTGTAAGACACTTAAAATTTCAATTACCCAGGTGACTGGAATTGTTCATGAAAATATAGGCTGAGAAGAGGAGCTATTTTAGGCGTCTTGTTTAATATGCATTCTCTGAAATATAAGCACCACATAATTTCCACAGTAGTACAAATGTTCAGGCTTGTACTGGAGATGTTCCTGAGTGCATAATGACAGAAGCTTTTGTGTTCTGTGCATTACCACTTCAGTCCAGGTACGAATTAATGCCTCTGGAAAATACTATTATAATGGAACATGATACTGAGCAATCTCTCAGCAATTGTGGGAAGGTGACAGTACATCTCAGAAAAGTGACTGCTAAGGGTAGGGAGAAGTACAGGACTAAGTCTGAAATGATGGTTAATACCACAGAATTTTCCTACTGCATTATAATAAGCAAAATGAAAGTTTTAAGATGGGGACCTAAAGTCAAATCTGTTTGTTATGCTGCAATTGCTGCATGCTCATTCTCCATCACACCTGGTGTAATCTCCCCTGTCAATGGTAAATTCACATTTTCCTTTAAGGTTGTTGGGATTTTTTTTTTTTGAGGATTGTTTTGTAACAATGACTTAATAACTGTAGAATTTACTCTGACTGTAGTCCATCTATATCAAAATACAGTACAGCATGCGAAGGGCTGGCTTTTGCAGCAATTTAAATAGAGAGGCTCCTGAACCTAAGCCTCAGAGCCCAACAAGAACAATATTTTTAAAAAGTTCATAAGTGGACACAGCTGGTCCATATCCAAAACCTAATACCTGTATATAACACACTCAAAGGCCTTGATCCAAAGCCCACTGAAGCCAATGGAAAGACTCCTGCTGACTTCAATGGGCCTAAGTCTGTGGTATAGAAGGTCTGAGTTATACTCACTGGTAATCTGTGGTATTTTCATTTGGCCATGGTTTTGTCAAGCTAGCATTAGGATGCCTGTGGATCTTAGTCTGTCTAGGATAAGCTTTGTCTAATATGGGGACTACACATCAAGAGCAGGAGCTTGCTGCCTACTCAGAGCTAACAGTAAAGCCAACATTTTCATAATTGGCTAGAGATTCTGAATGCCTCAATTTTCTGGGTTAGGGCTGCTGATTTCAGGGCTGCTGAACAGGGCCGTCCTTAGGCATAGGCAAAGTAGGCAAATGCGTAGGGCCTCACTTTGCCTGGGGGCACCACTCTGCAGCCAGCCCAGACAGACAAGCAGTGGAGCATGTAGGAGCAGGGCTGCTGGGTCCTAGAGAGAGCAGAATGCTGCACAGTCTGAGGAATGGGATTGGCGGGGTCTCTGGGAAGGGGAAGGGGTAGGGGTTGGGGAAGGAGCTCACCTGTGAGTGTGACTCTTTCCCCCCGTCTGAGGTGAGGTGAGGCAGGCTCTGTGGCTCTGGAACCAGTGTCCTTTGTTGTCCCCCATAACATCCATTCTTCTCCCCCCTGCCCCTTGGAGCACCCCACCTTTCTCCCTCCTCCCCAGGAGCATCCCTCTCTCTCTCCTCCCTCCGTCAGGGCTGGGTTGGGTGAGGTGCTGGGGGGAAGAGGCAGGCTGTCTGCCTGCTGAGGAATGAAAGTGAAAGTAACTCACTTCCTCGGCAGCGAGCCAGGATTGGAATGTCACACAGGGCTTGGCTGGGATTAGCCAGATGTGTGAAAAATCAGGATAGGGGATTGGGGTACAGTGATCAGATATTCCTATTTTATAGGGACAGTCCCAATTTTGGGGTCTTTTTCTTATATAGGCTCCTTTTACCCCCCTCCCCATCCCTGTTCTGATTTTTCACACTTTCTGTCTGGTCACTCTAGGTGGGGGTAATTGGTGCCTATATAAGACAAAGCCCCAAATATCGGGACTGGCCCTATAAAATCAGGACATCTGGATCTGGCCACCCTAGCTGGGGAGCGCCTCTCTCCCGGGCTGGCAGCTGCCAGCGATCCATCTCATCCGGGGGGAGCTGCACAGGGCAGGATGAGCTGCTGTGGCTCCATGGGTGCCTTGTCCCTGAGATCAGATGCTGTGCTAAATTCACCATGGTCCATAAGGCTGGTGGCAGTGGTGCCCATTGGCGTGTGATTGGACCTGAGGGTTTGCTGCTGCTGTTGCCACTCTGCACCCCAAGAGGTGGATTTTGGGTCCTGCAGTTTTCCACCTATCTCCTCCTCTACTGCAGCTGTTGGACCAGCAGGCTGGGGGTGAGCCAAGCATGAAAGCAGTACTGTGTTGCCATTTAGATTGTCATTTAACAACTTTGTTTGCCAAAAATTCTTGCTAACAATCCTGAATCCAATTTCAATATTTTTTTTTAAAAAATCAATATCTTAGCCAAAACAGAAAATTAAATTGTTGACAATTATTAGTGACAGGTTTGGTTTGAGGCAGGGAGTGGGCCAGTTTTCATCAGAGAAACAAAAAATGTTTGACTGACTTTCCTATAGCCTGTTACTCCCTGCTAAGAGCCCTCCAACAACTGTAATATGCTCATCTCCTTACTAGTGTATAAAGCAGGGGTCGGCAACCTACGGCACACGTGTCAAAGGTGGCAGGTGAGCTGATTTTTTGATGGTATGCAGTGGCAGGCTGAGCGGCTCAGCCCATCACTGCTCTGGGGTTCCGGGTGCTGCCACTATTGCCAGCTGGGATACCAGCCATCGCCCCACTCAGCACCTGCTGCTGGCCTGGGGACCCCCAAGGAACCCCAGGCTGTCAGTGGGCTGAGCAGGACCCCGTGGCCAAGACCTCAGCTAATAACAATAGTCAAGATATCAGTCTGAGGAAGTTTGAAGCATTGGTTTGCTATTTTCAGAAGAAGCCAGAGATCCAAAAGCTAAAAGTGAAGCACAGTCATCTGCCTCTGAAATATCCAGCTTCAAGTTTCTAAACATCTGTCGTAATCTGTTTGACATTCTTGTTAAAATCTCAAGTGTAAGCAAAATAATGCAGAGTCCAATGATGCAGCTTGATTCAACACTTACTTACTAAACAACACACAAGACTTTTTTAGTGAAATACAGAGAACATGGATTCAAAGAAGCACGGTTTCAGCAGGCAGCAAGAGAGCCCCTTGCACAGGCACTCAGGTGTAGACCAAATTTCCAGTGTGCAAATGTGACATGAGTTTCAAGGAAAAAAAACGACAAATAGAATATGAAGGAGCAGATGAGCCCATAGATGATCCAGAAAAAAAATTTGAGGTTGAATTTTTTTAATGTTGTTCCTGGATAAAGCAGTATCTGCTGTTGTCGATGAAAGGTTTAATACCTTGCAAGTACACCCATGAACAGTTTGATTTTTGTATGACATAAACTAAATTCAACACGAAAGAGAAGATGAAACAAAGGGCAACTAATGACAAAGGGCAAGAACCCAGAAAGTCTGAAGCATGGTGAAGGTTGAAATTTAATGGACTTGAACTGAGAAGAATTGAGTACACTGCGATCAATATGTTGCCGACATGCAAAATCAGTGATGGACATTGTAGCAGTGTTCATAACCCTGCAAAAACTGTTGACATATATCTAATTGTGTACATGCCTACTCGTATTCTACTGACAATTCGCGTAACAGTCATCAGGAGAACGGAGTTTCTCAAACCTAAAGCTCATTAAAACGCTATCGCCACGTCTAAATATGAGTCAGGAACGCTTAACTGGTCTTTGCTATAGTGCATCGAACAAGAGACGACTTGTCCTTTGTCATATACGACGGACATTATTACTGATTTTGAAGCCAAAAAGTCAGAAAGATTGCTTTTAATTAAAACAAATCTTTGTTCAATAACCGCTCATATAAATTCCAATAAATACTTGATAAATTAAAAAAAATATATATGTGCCTCATTCTGTCATATCAGAAATTTTCTATAGTGCGCTCTTAGTGCTAGTCATCTCAGCATTACAGTGTGCTTAATTAAGTTAAACTGGTTTTAATAACGTGAATGTGGCAAGTTTTCCAATACTGTAAGCTTATGTTTGTGTTGCTAAGAGCAGATCAGGCACAGGGGCACCAGTTTAATAATCTCGCCTAGGGCACCATAAATCCTAAGGCCGGCCCTGCTGCTGAATATTTGCTACTCTGAAAGTCAGGTCCCAGGTGTTTTAAATTGAGGTACCCAGAAATCAGTGAGCACTTTGGGTCTTATGCCTTTAGGAGTTGTGGAAACATGTTCTGGGGCTGAAGTTGCTGGGTTCTGTCTCCTCTGATGACCATGACGTCTGAACACATGCAGCCATACATACACATGACAAATATACCCCCGACTTCTGAAAAGTTTAGATCTAGCTACACATGTTGCAGTTCAGATCCCTCATGAGAAATCAACACATGCTTCTTATTAGGACGCTGTACCTACTAAGTTGAACTCATTATTAGAGCTTGTCATAAAATTATCCTCTACTACCCCGAGGAAATTGATTTTTTGGTGAAAAAAGCAAAATTCAGAAATACATATATTATATTTTGGCTGAACAGAAACATTTCAATTTTGAAAAGCTGCTGCAGTGCATTGTGGGCGTTGTAATTCAGGTATCTCACACTCTCATTCCTCTCGTTAGGCCAGGCTTCCTGGTTGGAAACCATCTCCCATGAAGCAATATTGTCTCCTGTCTTGGTAAGGGGAGGCAGTGCATCATGGGAGATGAAGTTTGGATGAGGAACCCACCCACAGAGGAGAATGGGAGCATCAGGCACCCAAATTATAGTTTTGACAAGAAATTTTTAATCAGCCTGCACTACTCATTAGTCTTCCTTTCCTGGACACAGAATGTTTCTCAGGTTTTAAAAAGTTCTTTTCCCCCCACACAAACACACTTTGTTGTCCTGTCAGTCTCTACACATTCTTGTTCTGGTTGAAGCCTGGAAGCTGGGATGAAGAATGCTACAAGAAAGGTTATTCTCATGGTGTTCTTAGGTTGACCTAAAGCAAGAAGTGCTTGCACTTGCAAATTTCCAGTACAAAGCGGTTCAGATAGTTTGGATGAGGATGAGACAAACATTCAAATTTCAGTGAAAAAAAAAGAAGGGGGAAGGTTGTCTGAATTGAACCTCTGAACAATTTTAAGATTCTCCCATCACTAAGTACTATAATGAAAGCTGTTTCCTTACAAAACCAATCAAATCACTGATATATATCAATCAAGTAAATTTGATGACTTTTATGTACCCTGCACTATTTATGACAATCTGATTAGGGCCATGGAAGGGAGAGATCTTACTCCGGCGGATAAAGCAGCAAATTGTGTATTTGCTCTGCCACTGAGTTGGTACATGACCATGGGCAAATCACCTAGGCCAACATTTTCAAACGTGGGTGAATAAATATAGTCATTTCAGTCCACACCAAGACATCTAAATAAAACCAGCCCAATGTTCAGGATTGCTGAGCATCTGTAGCTCACCTGTCCATGCAGCTCTATTCATATTCGTACTGAAAGGGATATTAAACCTCATGCTTCAGAGATCTAATGTATCCACATCTGCTTTCTGCAGAGTTTCTTTCATTTTCCTCTGAAGCATCTGTTACTGGTCATTGTAATGACAGTGGTATAGATGACCCTTAGGTCCATTACAGTCTGGCAATTCTTTTGTTCCCATAAATCCATGATTCAACTCAGATTCTGGAAGACAGGAAACAAGTAGTCTCAGATCATCGCATTCATAGTGCTAGTTTTGTTAAAATAATTATTAGTTACAGGGAGTGATTTCTGGGCCACAGGAGTTCAACAGTACATAGAATTATTATTACTGTTTGCTTTCTTGTTATTTTGTTTGGGGTAGGAAGAAACAAAGGGGGTGAGTGTTATGGTAGTTTGGATGAATGAGTACCACAAAAGATCGGAAAATAAAACATCTGTTACAGAACATGTGTTGTAACTCTAGGGTATAGACTGAAGCTAGTCAATAATATCTGAGAGTGAATGAAAGAATGAATAAATAAGTGTATAAAATTATGATTCCCTCCATCATCCCACCCTTATGGAATCTGTAGACAAAATTGTTCTAGTCTTGTAAAAAGTGGAGGATGGTTAGAATCTATGCAGCTGTTACTCAGTACAGCGTCCTCAGTTTGCCAACTCTCCCAATTAAGAAGTAAGATTCAGAGTTTAGAAGTCTAAACTGGTGTAATATATACATTCTTCTGGCCCACCAAATATTCTGTTACACTAGTGTAGGCTTTGTCTAGTCTCAGACCAAGATATGGAACATTATGGAAGCCTTACTCCTCTGCGTGAGCATTTACTCACATGAATAATCTTGTGGATTTATTATATGCCTATAATAAACAGGAGAGGAATTGTTGACTAGTGGATAGAGCACTGGACTATGATTTGAGAGCTGGGGGTCTATTCATGCCACTACTTTGCTTGGGCAAGTCATGTCACATCCTTGTGCCTCAGTTTCCCTATTTGTGAAATGCCTTGGAATCTATGGATGAAGGGTGTTATATAAGAGTTAGATGTTAATATTATGTAGTACAAAGACATCCAGCCTTAGATGGAGATTGTATTGTGTTGTACACACACAGTAAGAGACAGTCCTTGCCTCCGAACAGCTTACGATCTACATAGACAAAGGATGGAAGAGGGAAACGGGCACAGAGAAGTGAAGTAACTCATCCGCTATCACACAGCAGTTCAGTGGCAGAATCCAGAACAGAACCATGCCTCTAAGTGATCTAGAAGCAAAAGTCTCTGAATTCCTAGCAATCCCTTTAAATATTTATTTTTCTGATTTCATTTCCTCAGTCCACAGTGTTTTAAGAACAAGGAATAAAATCATATTAAACAGTCTACATTTATTCCCTTCAGTTCCTGCAAATGATCAAAGAAAGAGAGAAAGGAAAAAAAAATCTGTTGGTTTTAAAACATTTGAACAAGTATCAGACCAGTCAGATGTAAACAACATTAACACAACAGAAATTATTTTACAGAAACAATTAGTCTATAGGTTTGGGTGCCTTATGCTTCTACACAACAGTATGTACATGCATACATACACACACAAGGCACCAATATATACATATATTTACACACACACACACACACACATCTATATCTATGTCTATCTATAGTGGGAGGGTGCAAAGGGTGTCATATATGTAGGGCTGCCAAGCCACCAGGATTGTCTTGGAATCTCCAGGAATTTAAGGTTGATTTTTAATTAAAGATTATGTCATATGATGAAACCTCCAGGAATATGTCCAACCAAAATTGGCAACCTTACATATATGTTTCAGAGTAGTATCTGTATTAGTCTATATCAGCAAAAACAACGAAGAGTCCTTGTGGCACCTTACAGACTAACAAATTTATTTGGGCATAAGCTTTCGTGGGCTAAAACCCACTTCATCAGATGCATGGAGTGAAAAATACAGTAAGCAGTATAAATATAATGGCACATGAAAAGATGGGAGTTGCATATAGGTGTGTATATAGGGAGAGAGCTATAGATTACTAGATATGATTTATGCAGTGTGGTATTGTTCATATATGTTATGGCAGCACTTATAGTTAAGCCTGAGTTTACTTTCTCATCTGTTCTGCATCTCTTCTCTCTTCCCTGCTGTTGTTCACCCTCTCTATTTCAGTCAGGCTGGTTCTTCCTTCTGTTCCATGTTGCTTAGCAGCCAGCATCAGGAGCATTAAGAGCAGTTTCCTTGCTCTCAGTTTCAGTGCTTGAAGCCCTGGCAGCCAGGAGGCGCAATGTCAGGTAAAGTCCTGTTCAGCCCCTGCTGCCCTGTGATGGAGCATGCTCAGTCACTTTGTGGAGCTGGCGCATGTGCAATCGAATCACACACAGACACTGTGAGGGAGTGGCAAATGATCAGTGCCAATGAATCTTTAGCTGCCAAGCTCTAGCAAGCTCTTCCTGAGGGTATGCAAACTGCAGTTTTCTGAGGCTCCATTTGGAACAGTTTTCACAAGGATGGCAAGAAGCACATCGCTGGCACCATAGCGAACCCTCTGCCAAATTTCAAGCCCTTTCTGCAAAGCAAAGAGGTGCTACAGCAGCTCCGTTGTAAGAATCTTTATGCCAGGCAAAACAATGCCCCCTTCAACTTGTTCTAAAAAAAGAAAAGAAAAATACCTAAGCTATTTTTGCTGAAACTTTCCCTAATAAATTCAGCTTCAGATGGGCATGCGGCATGGAAAATTTCAGCCCAAACAGTTTAAATTTGACACAGTTATAACCAACTGAAAACAGGAAAGGGATGTTCAACCTCAACTGGAGACTTCACTACCTGGGTCCATATGTTTCCATAGTCTCTGTAGATGGTTTGTCACCTCCAGAGTATTGATTCATGGCCAGGGGTGGCCCTACAGAATCCTTGCCTCAGTTTTCCTAAACCAGGCTTTGCTGTCTCTCCTGATGATTCACATGGCTGAGCTGGGTCACTCTCACAGTTCAATCCCCTTACAGGGTCCTCCAAGTTCAAAATAAACACCACCTTCAACAATAGACCCTAATGAAAATAAACAAAAGGTCTTCTGCCCCTCCTGGGCTCAAATTACAGCCATTCTCACTCTTATCAGAGCACTGGGCTTTCCCCCACTAGGAGGTTGAGTACAGTATAAGCCACAGTGGTCTTCCACTCCTAGGCTTCACACTCTAACTCAAACAACATTTTTATCACACTCTACTAGAGCACTGGCAGCCTCCTTTCTACCAGCTGCCCTGAGCTGGGAATAGTCACTTACTACTTTATCCCCTCCCTCAGCTACCCATTCCTCTTCAGGGACACCAACCCCAGATCTGCCTTCCTGGAGCCTGGTCCTTGTTCTAGGGCCCACAACAGGAACCAGCTGTATTCCTGTAGCTTTCCCCTCAGGCTTCTCTTTGCTGTGCAGTTGTGGCAGGGCAAGGCTAACTGAACAGGGTTAGCTAGTCCTAGGACTCCTGGCCCTTAAAAGGACAGCCCATTCACTTATAGTGCCATTCAACAGAAATTATCCCCACACATTTCACAACCTGTGGACCAGCTTCTACCACTAGTAACATGCAGACAATCCTGGCACAGTATTGCCAACAAGAAACATTCCAAAATCATGAGTCAGCCCCTTCTCTCCCACAAATCTTGAGATTTTAGATTTGAAGATCTTTTTATTAGAATCTTTGTTTCTGCACGTTCAGAGTGCCAGCTTATGTCTGCAACAGTGAGAGCTAAAAAACAACTTTTTTCCAATAGAAAAGTGGGATTCTCAGGGATTCTCTTGATTCCAGTAGAGGGGGCTTGAAGAGAAACACCAGCGAAATCTCAGTGTTGCAATAAGTGCAGTGGGGTCACTGGGGTGTAATGCAAGAGAGGGTTTAACGCAACTTTCATATGGCCACACTCAAACTATGGCACCTGGAGCAGACTGTGGCTACTAGGTTAACAAAACAGGCAAAACAAATGCTGCACTTGAGTGCAAGGTGAGGAAATTTTAGCAAAACATGTTGGAGTAAACCCCCTGCTGTTAGGGAACTTTAATGCTCCCAAAGAGCAGGCTAGATGTTGGTTGTATGTATATCTCTATATTTCCCCTGAAAGGCTCTCACAGAGTGACCTGAGTGGAATTCAATTTGTTTCCTTTGAAAGAAGAGACAGTTGAGTCAATCTTGCCAGAATTTGAACCTGTGACTCCAGGGAGTCTAAGAATTGTCAACCCTTAGGCTCAGACTTTTAAGACATCACCTTCCAGTCTATGATAAAAGGTATTCTATAAAGAAGGGAAGCAGATTTGTAATGACAGGATAAGTAAAGCTATCTGGGTGAGCTACATAGTGAATAAAGTTTAAGAGTTTGGGGAAGCCATTTTTGATTCAGGTTGCTAGTGGGTCAGGATAGGAGAAATAAATTGGATGACGTAAGAGCTTACCTGGATTTTCGTGAAAATCTTGAACAGAATCCAAACATTTGCTGAATTTTAGAGATAGTTCAGGAAAGTTTTCTTGTTGTTCTTTTGTTTGTTTGCTGGTTTCATAATACTGATTTTTTTGGGGTCATTCTTGCCTGAAATAGGAACTGATAGGAAATATGGCTGGTTTTTTAATATTTCTAGCATGTCTGAATCTGAGAAGTAATGGAAACTTCTTGAGAAAGCTTGTTCTCATATTTAGCTGCTGCAGAACTAAGCAGCTCCAGTTCAGCGGGGTCCATGTGAAAATATTATCGGTTATCATTTGTGTATTTGCACCTCCTGAAATACTGCTTTGAGTTTGATGTTTGAGGAATTTTTTAGATAAAAAAACAACAAACAAACAAACAAACAAACAAACAAACAAACAAAACCATGACTTTATTTTCTTTGGTTTCCACTGAAAACTACAGACTTTTGCATTATTCAGAATAATGGAAATTAGGGTAATGTTTTTAAAAGCATTAAATGACTTAGACATCCAAGTCCCTTTTTCAAAAGAAATTTAGGCACTTAGAAGTGTAAGTGAATGGGATTTAGATGCCTCAGTGAAATTTAGAAAATTTTACCTGTCAGACTCGCCTCTCTTCTCAACTTCCATTCCATGGCAGTTGTACTGATGTAGGTGAAGGTAGAATTGTGCCCATTTGAGTACATATTAATTATTCATTTTGCCCAGTATCCTGATGGCACTTACCAGTACCAGATCTATTAAAGAAAGGTGAAGAAAAACTGTAATGAACAATAATGTAATAACCTGCCAAATGGTGAAACTTACTTCCTTACCCCAAGCAGTAGTTGCCTTCTGTTCTGAAACATGTGGCATTATATCCATTATACACTTTTATCCTCTTTAATGTGGCTGTGGGTATTTGCATTGTTCATCTAAACGACTTGTACTAAATAGTATCTCATGGGAATGAGTTCCACAGATTAATTATGTGGCACATTAAAGCAAAAAAATAAAAAAAGCAGCATTGTTTTTTAGATGTGTTTCCTTTGAATGTCATTAAATATGCTCACCTGCTTGTTACTATGGGAAAGTATAAACAAGAGCACCTAATTCATTGTCTCTATACCTTTCTTTTTTTTTACACCCAATTCTGTCATGTCCCTTTTTATTCGTCTGTTCTCTAAACTAAAGAGTCATAGTATTTTCATATGCAGTGTTGTTGTGGCCATGTCAGTCCAAGGATATTAGAGACACAAGGTGGGTGAGGTAATATCTTTTATTGGACCAACTTATTTTGGTAAGAGAGTCAAGCTTTGGAGACACTACAGTGCAAATAAGAGATGGTCACATAAACACCACCCTATATCAGAAACCTACTGACTGCTATAGTTACCTATATGCCTCCAGCTTCCACCCAGGGCATATCACACAATCCATTGTCTACAGTCAAGTCCTACAGTATGATTGCATTTGCTCCAATCCCTTAGACAGAGACAAACACTGACAAGATCTTTACCAAACATTGTTAAACTACAATACCCACCTGGGGAAGTGAGGAAACAGATTGACAGAGTGAAACGGGCACCCAGAAGTCACCTACTACAGAACAGGTCCAACAAGGAAAATAACAGAACACCACCTTCCATCACATACAGCCCCCATCTAAAACCTCTCCAGCACATCATCAACGATCTACAACCTATCCTGGAAAATGATCCCTCACTTTCACAGGCCAGTCCTCGCTTACAGAGAGCCCCCAGACTTGAACCAAATACTCACCAGCAACTACACCGCAGAAACACTAATCCAGGAATCAATCCCTGTAACAAACCCCCTTGCCTACTCTATCCCCATATCTACTTTAGCGACATCATCACAGGACTCAATCACATCAGCCACACCGTTAGGGGCTCATTCACCTGCACGTCTTCTAATGTGATATTTGCCATCATGTGCCACCAATGCCCATCTTCCATGTACATTGGCCAAACCGGACAGTCTCTACATAGAAGAATAAATGGATACAAATCCGACACCAGGAATGGCAACATACAAAAGCCAGTAGGAGAACACTTCAATATCCCTGGACATTCAATAACAGATTTAAAAGTAGCCATCCTTCAACAAAAAAAAAACGCTTCAAAAACAGACTTCAAAGAGAAACTGCAGAGCTACAATTCATTTGCAAACTTTACACCATTTATTTGGGCTTGAATAGGGACCAGGAGTGGCTGGCTCATTACAAAAGCAATTTTCCCTCTCCTGGCATTGACACCTCATCATTAATTATTGGGAGTGGACCAAATCCACCCTGACTGAATTGGCCTCGTCAACACTGGTTCTCCTCTTGTGAAGTAACACCCTTCTTATCATGTGCCAGTATATTTATGCCTGTATCTGTAATTGTCACTCCATGCATCTGAAGTGTTTTTTTTCTTTACCCATGAAAGCTTATGCCCAAATAAATCTGTTAGCCTTTAAGTTGCCACCAGACTCCTCGTTGTTTTTATGGATACAGACTAACATGGCTACCCCCTGAAGCTTTGGAGTTTACACAGAGCTTTTCTGGGAAATGTATTCAGAGTATCACCAACAAACACAAGGTGAAACAGATTGTTTAGCGTAAGTAGTTAATACATATTTCAAGGTGAAGTGGCCCATACTTCATCCAGTGAGCAACTAAATGTTTAGAATTGGTTTGAGACTTCCTGTGGGTTAATCACACTTTTTCAACTGTAAAATTTGCATTCACAATATTTCCTGGGGTGGGTGGGAAGGATGGTTTTCCAATTAGAACTTAAAATATATTTGTGTTTCTGGAAATTTTGCCACCTCCTTTTCCAGGAATTCTAAAGAAACAAGAGTGGAGTAATTGAGCTACTAAAAAGAAACACAATGTCCATATTGCATAACTGCAGAGCAGTAAATAAGGGTAGCCATCTTTTAAAATGGCATGAGGACTGATTCTGGGAGTTACATATCAGTTACTTACTCTGTGTGTACCTGAAACTATCAAGTGGCCCAGATTTGCCCCCATATCAAGCCTCAATTGCCTTCAAGTTGCTAGGGTTTGACTGAAGCATTCATCAGGGGCCAGTTATAAATATCTCTTTATTAAACTGCAATCTATCATGTGAATAAAATAAATAGAAAATGGCAGTGCTACATAGTGCCCAAAAGGGGACCTTTACCTTACTCCCGTGCACCTCCACCCAAAATTTAAATCTCAGCCTATTTGATAGTCCAACAATATCTGACTACTCTAATGTTTTATTAGTTAGAAACTACTTTGGGTTCTAATTGTATATAGTGAGAAAGATTGTGTTTGTGGTATCTCCTCCCCTCTCAGAGGCAGGAGTCTATTTACAAAAGATTTCAAACTCAGGTTCCTCTAGATCGGGAGCCTGATTTCAACACAACACTGATGAAAATCAGATATGACTACATTCTCGTCAATGGAATTATGTCAGTTTAAAATGGGAATGTGTAATGTTGTGTCTCTTCAAGGTCATCATGCTGTTGTATACTGAAAAACTTAGTGTTCTTCTTATGGAAGTTTAATGCAAAGTGTTTTTAGAAGGAGCAGGCTACCAGCTGCAGAAACTCTGTTAGTAAAACAACATTAAAGTTATGTCTCTCTTATAGCAGGTTGCATCTCTCTAATGGGGCTGGATTTTTCTTCTACAAGACAGAACACAGTGTAAGGACAATGTAAAAAGTCTGGATCAAGACGTAACTTTTACGTGCCTGTCTAACCCAAACCTGATCTCAGAGCTCTTGAGGTTCACCTAATACTTTGTACCTTCATATAAACCAATGACAAAAGTACATCACCTTCTTACAAACTATACCATGCTGGCTTGAAGTAACCAATAGTTACTGCTTCCATGTGATGCAATGGCACCCACAAGTTCTGATTCCTGAGGGCAGATGGTATTCTCCAGTTCACACATTGCTCTACTGCTCAAAACTGAAGTTTAAACGATCAGCTACCTGCCATTTTTGAAATTGCTGTAGATAAAAACTCTTTGATTTCAGATTTCTGTTGCTTGGTCGCAGGCTTACAGAGAATAATTGCTACCATAAGAAAACAATTGAAATAGACAATAAAAGGAATTTGGCTGCAGTACATTGTAATTCTGCTCTAGATTGGTATGTGCTGTGCCACAGAGACAAGTGTTAGTTTTAAACAACAACAATAAAAATATAGCCAAATAGGGGTTGAAACTCCCCCACTGCTTTAACGGTTCTAATATAATAATCTTTGACCCAGCTAAGATGGAAACTTAATTGTTACTATGCCTGATATAAAACGTGTGGTACCATATGCTACCCTACTAGGTGGAGGAAGAAAAGGAGGCATCAAATAACCCAGAATAAAGAGGGAGAACCCCATTCATAGAGCGACAGCCTCTTCATGTATCTGCAAGCGCCCCTCCCTCTACCCCGAAGCAAAAACATAAGAAATATGCAACGGTTCAGCAGAAGTTTGAAAAAGGGGTGTGGTTCATGGGCAGCGTCACCATGGCAAAGCCCTGGCCACTGCAATTGTTAGTGTAGAGGTGCTCAACTCCGGCCTTCATGGAACTTCATTTACTTCAGGCAGTCAAACCGCCTGCACCCACTTGCGGGGTCAGAGTCTGGAAAGCTACACAGTCCCTTATGAACCATGGGAAAAACCAGCCCTATTCAAAGCTGCAAGGGGCAATATTAACTCTCCATATTATTATTAATATAGTAACTGTGTGTGCCAGTCATGAACCAGGGCCTCGTTGTGCTAGGAACTGTACAAACACAAGAAAGAGACCATCCCTGCAACAACGAGTTTTTTCAGAACCACGTTAGAGGGTTTCAAGGGAGCCATCCATGCCGATGGTACAGTTTCAGCTCATGTTATGGTCAAGTGGTCAGGTGTCCACAGCCAGCAGCGAGTGATTCTGGATGCTTGGCTGAGGCCCTGCCCCTTCTGAAGTTTGTAGCTGGCAACTTTTCTCTTTCTTCTGCCTTTTCGATTCAACACATTCTCCCCTTTGCATGTTTTTACGCAGAAGGGAAATTCATGGGCCTTAGGCTTTGATCCTAAACCAGTCAAGTTAGTGGAAGTTTTAACCATATTTCTAAACCCCCAATCTTAAAAAAAAAAAAAAAAAAAAGAGAGACAGGCCTCCAGAAATCATGAGATTGGCTTTAAATTCATGAGGTTTTTTTAGTTTATTTACTTTTTAAATTCTGTTTCTTTGGCTTCTAAGCCTTTAGGGTGCTCTTGGGTCACATCTTCAATATTTTCTCTGAAACAATGAGGGACAAACCATTAAAACAAACAAACAAACAAAAAACCCTAAAATGAGAGTCTTGTATAATCATATGACTCCAGGAGCTGGGGCTGTAAGAAAAAACACCAAATTATGAGATAGCTGCAATCAAACTGAAAAGTTGGTGACACTGGTTTTACAATTGAGTTCAGTGGCAGAAAGTTAGGCCCTGAGCCCTGTCTTCACAGATTAAAACAATGGTCCCTTCTGGCCTTATAATTTAGTCTGACCGCCTGTATAATACAGGCCAGAGGGCTTCCCTGAATTAATTGTTGTTTGAAATAGAGCATACCTTAGAGGAAAACATTCAGTCTTGAGTTTACAATTGTCAGTGATGGTGAATCTACCACTGCTCCTTTGTTAAGTTGTTACAATGATTAATTATCTCAGTTGGTAAAAATGTGCACCTAATTTCTAATCTGAATTTGTCAAGCTCCATTTTCCACCCACTGCATCTTGTTATACTTTTGCTAGATTGAAGAGCCCTCTATTATCAAATTTTGTTCCCCATGTGTGTATACATAGACTGTGATCAAATAACCACTTAACCTTCTCTTTGTTAAGGTAAATAGACCGATCTCTCTCACTACAAGACACGTTTCCCATCCTTCAGTCATTCTTATGGCTCTTCTCTGAAGTTTCCCCAATTTATTAAGGTTCTTCTTGAATTGTGGAAACAAAAACTAGACACAAGAGTCTAACAGCAATCTGACCAGTGCCAAATACAGAGATAATAAAACTTCCCTACTCCTCCTCAGGATTCCTCTCTGTATACATCCATGGATCATGTTAGTCCTTTTGGCCAGAGCATCTCATTGGGAGCTTATGTTCAGATGAATATCTACCATGAGCCCCAAGTCCTTTTCAAAGTCACTGGTTCCTGGGATAGAGTCCCCCCATCCTGTAAATATGGCCTGCATTCTTCGTTCCTACAGTTTACATTTGGCCATATTAAAATGCATGTTCTTTGCTTACATTCAGTTTGACAAGTAATCCAGATTGCTCTGTATCAGTGGCCTATCCTCTTCATTATTTACAGTGCCTCCAATCTTTGGGTCATCTACAAACTTGACCAAAGATATTATGTTTTCTGTCAGATCATAGATAAAATTGTTAAATAGAGTAGGGGAAATCCCAGCAGGACCCCATTCGATGATAATTCCCCATGTTGAGACCTATCGTTTATCCTGTTTTTAATCCATTTAACGTATGCCGTGTTGATATTGTACTATTCGTAATCAGAATCTTGTCCAGTACCAACTCAAATGCTTTTCAAAAGTCTAATTATATTGTATCCGCACTATTACTTTTCTCAACTAACCTGTAATCTTATAGTTAAACAAAGATTATCAAGTTAGTTTGACAGGATCTATTTTCCATAAAGCCAAGCAAGTTGGCATTCATTATATTATCCTCCTTTAATTCTTTATTAGTCCCATATCAGCCATTTCATTATTTTGCCCTGGATCGATGTCAGACTGACAGAGCTATAATTACTTGGGTTGTCCCATTCACCCTTTTTAAAATATTGGCACAACATTAGCTTTCTTCCAGTCCTCTGGAACTTTCCCCCTGTTCTAAGATTTATTGAAAATCAACATTGACAGGCCAGAGAGCTTCTCAGCTAGTTCCTGGATGCAAGTTATATGCACCTTCTAATTTAAATAAGTCTAGCTTAAGCAGCTGCTGTTTAAAGTCCTTCTTAGTTATTATTGAAATGGAAAGTATTCCATTGTCATTATATGTTATATCACCTAGCTTTTTCCTAAATAAAGAACAGAAATATTTACTGAACTCTTCTTCTTTTTCTGCATTATTGACAATTCAACCCATTTTCATAATAATAATAATGCACCAATACCATTGTTAGGATTCCCCTTGTTCCTAATGTGCTCCTTTTTACTGTACTGAACTCTGCTGCCTATAAATGTTTCCTTTTGTCCTTTTGCTTCCCAAATCATTTTTCTACAATTTCTAACTCCTGATTTATATTAATTACAGAAAACTTCCCCTTTTTTCTAGTTGGCATTTTTAATAGCTATTTTCACTTCCCCTCTAACCCAGGTGGTTTTTATTTTATTTTTTTTAAAACACACACAAACACACATACACACACACACACACACACATATACGCATATATACTACTGGTTTGGACTTCATTTGTTAGCACATAATAAATGTAATCAAGTCATGATCACTTGTACCTAAAGCTACCACTAATTCGTAGTTCTGCAATCAATTCCTCTGTATCTGTCATGAAGAACTCTAATATAGAATTTCCCCACGTTGGATGCAGCACTTTTGAATTAGAAAATTGCTATCTATATGTAAGCAGGGTTGCAGGGGGCAGGGGAAAGGAGAATACTTCAGGAGCAGACCATATTTATATGAACACACCTAGGTATCCAGCAGAGTGGTGTTGCCCAAAGTGATCAACTTTGGCTGGTGTTGGGTTACAAATCGTTTTAATACTGGATGCAGGGGTAATGAAATGTTGTTATCAGAGTTGTTATCTTTATTGTATGAATAAAAGGGAGCAGAACTGTGCTTAGCCTGTCCTGATTGAAGGGGTCACCCTCAACTGAAATGAACTTTCTAAGCCAAGGGTTTGGATGCAGATCCCTGTGAAAGTAAGAGGGAGTGGGAGAAAGTGTCCCTGCCAGTAGTTAGGGGTTTTACCTCAGAGGCCCAGGCACAGTTTAATCTGCCTCTCCCCAATGTTTAAAGACAGAGCTAAGTAGGCTCCCTTAGGAGTCTTTTGTTCTGTTAAGTGCTTACTAGAGCTGAAATCTCTCACTGTGGGACAGCTTTTCTGCATGCTTCAGTGGTGTAGTTCCCCCACTTGGAGCTGACAATTGCTGAGAGTTGAAAATCACTAAGAGCTGAGGGGGACCTCAAGAGACTGACCTGCAGAAGTTACAATAGAGAAGCAGGTGGCATCAGAAAGTGACAGTGTACAGTGCAGTGGCTGGCAGGGCAGTCAGCAGAGCAAAGAGCGGCTGGTGAGGTGGCCAGCAGAACAGAATGGAGGCTGGCGGGGAGGCCAGCAGAGTGGAAAGGCAGTTGGCAGGGCAGCCAGCCAAATCCAGGTGCCTTTTTCCCCATGTGGGAGGTGAACTCACACAGACGCACTGCTGAACTCTGGGTCCTAGCTGACCAAGGACAACACTGTGAGTGGGGTGTGGTCAGGGAGCAGAGGGGGGCACAGTAAAGGAACTTTTGGTTGTAGAACACAAGAATGTGAGGCAGAAGACACCACCCCATGCAGTTGGGATGGGTGTCCTGCTTAGAGTTTTCTGTTTATAAATACTGCTTTTGACATTTTCCCTAATTAATGTCGGTTGACCTCCCTCCTTTCATTAAACATTTCTTTTCTACACTCAGAGACTCTGTGTTTATAAGTGGGGAAGTACTGCCTCTAGAGGTGCCTAAGGTGCTGCGTAATTGTCCCCGGTTACTGGGTGGAGGCTTGAGCCAGTTCTGTGTTGTATTGTTGAAAAGGAACCCCTAGATATTGAACCCAGCATGGTTGCTGCCGGCTCCACCTGGCAGAAGGGTTACAGAAATTGTGAGGACATTTTAGTACTGGCAGTCTGAGACTACCATGTGTTATTCAGATTGAAGACCCCCAAGATAATTCAGCTTTTTTTCCACTCCTACACATTATAGATAGGTGCTTAAGGAGCCAGTCATCCAGTTCTCTAGTGTCATCTGGGGGTTTGTAGCATATCATCTTGTACTATTTCTAACAGAATATTCATCCATGAGCAGGGGTGACTCCAGGCCCCAGCACACCAAGTGCGTACTTGGGGCGACATGCCGCGGGGGGCGCTCTGCCTGTCGCCGGGAGGGCGACAGGCATCTCCAGTGGACCTCCCGCTGGCGTGCCTGCGGAGGGTCCACTGGTCCCATGGCTCCGGTGGACCTCCCGCAGGCGTGCTTGGGGGAGGTCCACCAAAGCCGCGGGACCAGCGGACCGCGGCACCAGTGGAGCCTCTGCAGGCACACCTGAAGGAGGTCCACTGGAGCCACCTGCCACCCTCCTGGCGACCGGCAGAGTGCCCCCTGGCTGCATGCCATCCTGCTTGGGACAGCGAAATGTCTAGAGCCATCCCTGTCCATGAGCATTCAAGAACATTTGCTCCTAACTTATCAGTGCCTCACAAATAGGTAATGCCATTTTAACACACACTGCCACCCCCCCCTCCCGTTTCACACTCAACCTTCTGAATTCCCTGAAATCATCTACAGTCTATGAGACATCCCATGACACAGTGCCATTAGTACTGATATATACCATCATAATCAATCCCTGCCCACCGATTTCAGAAGTCTATTCAATCTTAATCACATCTCATGTCTTAGCTCCAGGAAGGCAGCACACTGTCCTGTTGTCTGACTGTCCCTTCCAGAACATTCTTTCCATTTTTTTTTATATGGATGGGTGGAGATCTCTGTGGACAGTCTTGATTTTCCTGAAAGTTAGACTGAGCAGCCATCCATAGGTATGTCCCTTATACTTCTCCATTCCATTTGCCCAGCTGAATCTTCAGAGATATCTTCTGCTGTTCTATGCTGAGAATTGGAAATGAATGGAAACTTGTAGCAGTGTGGAATTCCATTTGGTCTTCTTCTCTCTGGTGGTCTCAACCTGCACATCCTCAGACGCCCCCTGCCATGCAGAATGCGTCTTGCTCCTCTTGTCCCTGGTGGTTATGAATTTCCAAGCCTGTGTGATTTTCTCTTTCTCTGATTCCTTAGTGGTTGATTCCTTTCTTCCTAAAATCTGGAATGGTAATACTTTCTGATTTTAGTTGTTCAAGAACTCTTTAGCTTCTCTGAGGCTTTTTCATGTTTGTTCTTGTCCTTCCAATCCAAAAATATTTTCTTCCAGCACTGCCATCAACTTGCTTTTCATATAGCGGAAAGAAAGAAATCATAAGAATGGCCAACCTGGGTCAGACCAAAGATCAATCTAGCCCAGTATCCTATCATCTAACAGTGGCCAATGCTAGGTGCTTCAAAAGGAATGAACAAAACAGGTAATCATCAAGTGATCCATTCCTTGTCGCGCATACCCAGCTTCTGGGAAACAGGCAAGGGACACCATCCCTGCCCATCTTGGCTAATACCCATTAATGAACCTATCCTCCATGAATTTATCTAGTTCTTTTTTAAACCCTTTTATATTCTTGGCCTTCACAACATCCTCTGGCAAAGAGTTCCACAGGTTCACTATGCACTGTGCGAAGAAATACTTCCTTTTATTTGTTTTAAACCTGCTGCCTATTAATTTCACTTCCTCACCCCTAGTTCTTGTGCTATGAGAAGGAGTAAATAACACTTCCTTATTTAGAATGGCATATCCATTTCAAGTCACAACCAATGATCCATTGCTGGCCATCAAATTACTTAGCATACAGTTGCACCTAGAAAGAGAACCTCTTATTCTCCTTCTCCAAGCTTCCCTGTTCACTGCTCATGAGTTCACGAGGCAACTGATTTATCTATTAAGCCTTGTTGCTCAATTCCACCCCCTTGTTAACACAGAGCATCTAACCACTCAAGAGAATTTAAACATTGCGGCTGATCAAAGACACCAGGGTGACTGCCACACATAGCCCATACCAAGACAAAAACAAAAAACCTGTCTCACCTGGTCTACTTAGGGTCCCACAGTCTAACCAACCTGCACAGAGAAGGAACAGACAAATCAAACACACCACTCTCCATATCCTTCTGCCTACAGGATCCCCAGCTATACTCTCCAAAACTCTCATTTGCTGATTCTGCTCATCTTCTTAAAAGCTTCCAATATAAAAGGAAAATTTTGGAAGTGGACATGATAACATGGGGGGCGGAGGAAGAGACAGACAGACAAAGTGCAAAAGAAGCAGACAACATTTTATTATTTTACTGGTTAAACAATAGGCTAGTCCTCCCATCTATTTAAATATCTGTCTATCTGATCTATCTAGGATCTTATTTGGCAGACATTGCTGTATTATCTGAGCACACGCACTTCAGGTTTCCTTACTGCATCTCTATTGATTTCTTCCATAGACCTCATTTCATATTGTGCCTTGAAAATTAAATGATCTATTTAGTTCCAATACAGTCCAGGATTTTAATTGGATTTCAAGGCAGTAATTTATGTAATATTAATGGATACTTTCAGAAAGTTGCTAATTAATAGCTGACCTTTATCTTTCTTTCTTTCTTTCTTTCCCTTCCTCACTAAGAGTAGACTGAATTTAAATTAGCAAAAGCTAGCACACCTAAGAGGGATATTGGGGAACATCAAGATATACAATGTATCTGATCATCTTACACCCATAAAAATGGCTAAATAATTTAAATTCAAATCAATCAAATGTATTTTCAAGTGAGAATCTTAGGCTCTGGGTGATGGATTAAACATTTTATATAGCCCAGGGATTTTATAAACTACTGCCAAACAAATTCAAAGTAAAAGATTATATTTAGTTTCCTTTTTTTTTTTTTTATGTTGCAAGATTTCTTCATTTTGTGCTGTTTTCATAACAGCCGTGGAATAAATACATACGTGTTTATAAATGTTTTATGAAAAGCAAAAGTGAAAGATCCAGGGCTACCATCTCATACTTTAAAAGAATAAACCTGGTTGCGTTTTTATTTCTGGCCCAACAATTTCTCAGTTTCTCCAAACCAAAGTCAAAGATTCGAGGGGATCGTTCCTCAAACAACCCCCTAATATTCGGAAACTCTGCTATACATTGATTCTTTATCATCCATTTGAGGTGTGAATTGAGCCTAATTTTTTAGAGAATGTTTCTTTTTCAATTCCTGGGTCTGGATTTGTTAAAATATTTCTGGTGAACTGGAAAAATAATTAAACAAGCAAATAAATAATAAGCATTCAAACATATATGGGCCTCATTCTATATTGACCTGTATGTTGTGTAGGTATTTACACCAGTGTGAAGCAGATGTAAAATGCTACCGTTGTTAGTTAGTAGCACATTACTTCTGCTTTACTGTAATGTAAATGACTATACAAGGTGTAGGACAATGGAGAATCAGACCCATATATCCAGTGAAAAATGTATTTGACCAGCTCAAGGGATGAGTCACCTTCAGGTCTTGTCTATGCACAGAAGTTGCACCGGTTTCCCTTAAATCAAAGTAGGTTATGTCTTATATTGACATAATTTATGTATCAGAGGGGTAGCCGTGTTAGTCTGGATCTGTAAAAGCAGCAGAGAATCCTGTGGCACCTTATAGACTAACAGAAGTTTTGGAGCGTGAGCTTTCGTGGGTGAATACCC
>NC_133774.1:9517688-9584251 GCF_003597395.2 Chelonoidis abingdonii
ACCTCGTTATCTCTAGCTTGCTTGCTAGCATATATATACCTAGCCCTGGAAATTTCCACTACCTGCGTCTGACGAAGTGGGTATTCACCCACGAAAGCTCACGCTCCAAAACTTCTGTTAGTCTATAAGGTGCCACAGGATTCTCTGCTGACATAATTTATGCCACTCAGGAGGGTGAATAAATCACACAAGTTACACCACCATAAGCACTGGTGTGGACATTCTATGTCTGCAATTCAAAAAAGAACTAGATAAATGCATGGAGGTCTATCAGTGGCTACTAGCCAGGATGGGTAGGGATGGTGTCCCTAGCCTCTGTTTGCCAGAAACTGGGAATGAGTGACAGGGGATGGATCACTTGCTGATTACCTGTTCTACTCATTCCCTCTGAATCACTTGACATTGGCCACTGTTGGAAGACTGGGCTAGATGGACCTTTGGTCTGTCCTAGTATGGCTGTTCTTATGTTCCTTGTTGAAGCTAATCTGTGAAACAAACTTGAGTGAGATATTATTTTTTATTGGAGCAACTTCTTTTATCTTCCAATATCGTCTATTGGACCAAGTCTGTGTATGCTTGAAGATTGTCTCTTTTATTGGTCCAATAAAAGACATTGCCTCACCCACCTTGTGTATCTGATACCCTGGGACTGACATGGCGACAATATACTGTAAAAACCCTAATCTGTGTCAGGTAAGACACCCTGCAAAAAGAGGCTAGCATGGGTCAAGGATGTCGGAATCAGTGTCATGCTGTCTACAACAGCAACCAAACTGTTTTCACCTTCAGTTAAAAGCATATTTAATGAGGCTGAGTCACTGTTGGCCTGCAATGTGCGTAGTCATTCTTGGGTTGCCAGGTGTCCATTTTGTGACCAGAATGTCTGGTCAGAAAGGGAACCGGAAAACGTCTGGCTGCCCACAGTAACAGGCTTCTGCCACTAGGGAGAGGGAAGAGCAACAGCTGCAGCTGGAGCCACATGGAGGCACTGCTCTCTGCTCAACTGCTGACACCTGACAGAGGGAAGTGGCTGGCTTCTAGACCCGGCTCCAAGAGGTAGGTGCTGCTGCCGAGGGGGGTGAGGTTGCATCTGTAGCTCCAACTGAGATGGAAAGTCCTATTTGCTAGTGTCGTACAAACACATAGTAAAAAGACAGTCCATGCTCCAAAGAGCTTAAACTTTCAAATTAAACAAATGATGGGAAAGAAAACAGATGCACAGAGAAGTGCAGTGACTTGTCCAAGGTCAGACAGCAGGTCAGTGGAAGAGGTGGAAATAAGATTTGAGTCTCCTGAGTTATTATCTAGTACCCGATCCATTTGATAGCACTGCCCTCCTTGTCATTCCAATACAAGACAGAAAATACTTACAAGGTCCCCTCTAGCCCATCCTGCTGTTACCACAGGATTTTTCCTTGCTGTGAGTTCTGCAGTCTCTTGTCCCATTTACATTTAGATGACCCAGGTGAGCTCATCGATTTCCACCATTTGAATTACAGCTGGTTACGAAGTTGTTCCTGATATCTGGCTTACATTTTTTTAAAAAATTATCCCTTTGCTTTTTAAAGCTAAAACACTGACAAGAATGAATTCAAATCTCACTGCCCCATATTGTCACTGCATGCTTTCACGTTTTCTTCACGTGCCTTTGTTCATGAGCGAGCCATTGTTCCAGGAATGGAAGCCAACCTTGGAAATCTCAGCACCAGTACATCAAAAATGTCACCGGAGGAACACATCTGCACAATCATCACCATTATTCTTCTCCCCTCTAAGGAATGTTTCCAGGTTGTAGATACCTGTTTTGGATGCTTTGGGAATAATAAAAACCATTAACAGATTGTTAATGTGACTTGGTAGCAGACCAAGCAGAGACTTATAAAACAGTAAAGCTTTACAATCAATCTGATGTGTAACCAGGCACTCATGGAATCAGGTATAACATCTTCAGGGACAAATACTAGCTCTTCTTAGCACCTCAACAGTGCAGAACCCATGAGACCTCTTCAGCCCACCTCAATTTCATCAGTAAGTACTATGAACTCATTACCCTGGGGGAGAGTCTGTTGGCACCCTCACACTGATCCAACCAGGCATCCTAAGCCAAACAGGTACTCCTTAGGACATGAGAGAGAGTATGTTTGTCTCTTTCATGGTAGAGGAATAGAGAGTTGTTTCCTTTTCTCTCAGGTGCAAAGAGTTTGCTGAAAAAATTTCCTCTTTTCTTTAGAGCAGTGATTCCCAAACTGGGGGTCGTGAACCCCTAGGAGTTCAAGAAAAGTTACAGGGAGTTCTCGGGGGCAAAAATTTCCTAATGGTGGAGAGAGCTGTCCCTAAGGACAGCAGGCAGCACGGGGCCAGCAGCCCAGAGCCTCTGGACTTCCAAGAGCTAAGCAGATCAAAGCAAACCTATATATCATACTGAGGAGATTTAAACTTCAAGATTACTTATAAGAAATGAGAAGAGAGGTGGATATATTTTTTCTGTTTTTAACAATAAATATGCAGCAAGTATTGTTTTTAAATTATTATGAAGAACAAGTTTAAGCTTTGTTGTAACGTGCGTTGTTTGCCTGGACTGCTCAAGACCTGAATGCTTGTGTAGGAGGGACTCTTTGAGCTGGGTTCTTAAATACCTTCATTCTGTTTCACATCTCATACTCCTTGATGAAACATAGGATCCTTGTCTTGTAACAGGCCTATTCAAAGTGATACAAGATACAAAAGTGAAATTTTGGAATAGTGTTGCCGTTTTCATAATGTAAATAAAAATATTGTAATGATAAATAATAAATAGTGTGTAATAAGCATGTCATAAAAACAATATATTTCCAAGATCACTGCTTTTATAATTTATACTCAAGTAAAGGAGAAAATCCCTGGAAATATGCATTTTTAGGAGGGGATTTGCGAGACTTGACATTTTAGTAAAATGGGTTCACAGATTGTTAAAGTTTGGGAATCACTGATTTAGAGTTAAGACAATTATCAGAGAGGTAGCCGTGATAGTTTGGATCTGTAAAAGCAGACAAAGTGGGTATTGCATCCGATGAAGTGGGTATTCACCCATGAAAGCTCATGCTCCAAAATGTCTGTTAGTCTATAAGGTGCCACAGGACTCTTAGCTGCTCTTAGTTAAGACAATATTCACCAGGAGCCAGCAAGAGTTATTCCACCACAGCAGAGACATTATCAGATTCTTTAGAAATGAACAGTCAGAGGTACCAGAGAAATCACGAAGATTTACCTCAGCTCTGCCACTTTCCTGTTGCAACTTTAAGAACATAAGAACATAAGAACGGCCGTACTGGGTCAGACCAAAGGTCCATCCAGCCCAGTAGCTGTCTACCGACAGTGGCCAATGCCAGATGCCTCAGAGGGAGAGAAGCTAACAAGCAATGATCAAGTGATCTCTCTCCTGCTATCCATCTCCATCTTCTGACAAACAGAGGCTAGGGACACCATTCTTTACTCTTCCTGGATAATAGTCATTTATGGACTTAGCCACCATGAATTTATCCAGTTCCCTTTTTAACATTGTTATAGTCCCATCCTTTGCAACCTACTCAGGCAAGGAGTTCCAGAAGTTGACTGTGCACTGTGTGAAGAAGAACTTCCTTTTATTTGTTTTAAACCTGCTGCCTATTAATTCCATTTGGTGACCCCTAGTTCTTGTATTATGGGAATAAGTAAATAACTTTTCCTTATCCACTTTCTCTACATAACTCATGATTTTATATACCTCTATCATATCCCCCCTTAGTCTCCTCTTTTCCAAGCTGAAGAGTTCTAGCCTCTTTAATTTTTTCTCATATGGGACCCTCTCCAAACCCCTAATCATTTAATTGCCCTTTTCTAAACCTTTTCTAGTGCTAGAATATCTTTTTTGAGGTGAGAACACATCTGTACACAGTATTTGAGATGTGGGCATACCATGGATTTATATAAGGGCAATAAGATATTCTCTGTCTTATTCTTTATCCCCTTTGATGAAGTAAACTTCACCTGCCTGTGGCTCAGTTTGACACCTCTCACCGTTTGTTCTGTCTTAACTACTTACCACGTCTCACTCGATATGTATTTGTGCAGCACCTAGGCACTCTTTAGCCCATCATTTGGGGCATATCTGGGCCACCACAATGAAATAGTCAATAATCTACTTTAGATAGCTGAGCCATCCTGGATAGCTGCTTATATAGAGTAAACAAAAATAATGAAAGCTCAGAGAAGCCCGATCAAGGAATGAAGGAATCTGTATTATCTGCAGAAATCATTGTAGGGACTGGGTATCACCAACTGCTTTTGAGCTGCAGAATCTTTACAGTTGCCAGCAATGCCAGGTTGAAAAATCCACAAGCACCTACCTCCCGCCCAGTTCACAGATTGATATAATTATCACCATTATTTTCTCTCCTGTAAGGAATGAATTGATTCTGAACGAGTCATCTTAACAGCTAATGTCCTTTAAAACAGAAGCTGGATTTATATGTCAATCTTAGATGCGCTACTTATATGAGATCCTTTGGAGCTTATTTCAATTACCATGCAGGAGTGAAATCAGGAAGGCCAAATCACACTTGGAGTTGCAGCTAGCAGAGATGTTAAGAGTAACAAGAAGGGTTTCTTCAGGTATGTTAGCAAGAAGAAAGTCAAGGAAAGTGTGGCCCCTTACTGAATGAGGGAGGCAACCTAGTGACAGAGATGTGGAAAAAGCTAATGTACTCAATGCTTTTTTTGCCTCTGTCTTCACGAAACAAGGTCAGCTCCCAGACTACTGCACTGGCAGCACAGTATGGGAGGAGGTGACCAGCCCTCTGTGGAGAAAGAAGTGGTTCAGGACTATTTAGAAAAGCTGGATGAAGCACAAGTCCATGGGGCCAGATGCACTGCATCCGAGGGTGCTAAAGGAGTTGGTGGATGTGATTGCAGAGCCATTGGCCATTATCTTTGAAAACTCATGGCGACTGGGGGAGGTCCTGGATGACTGGAAAAAAAAGGCTAATGTAGTGCCCATCTTTAAAAAAAGGGAAGAAGGAGGATCTGGGAACTACAGGCCAGTCAGCCTCACCTCAGTCCCTGGAAAAATCATGGAGCAGGTCCTCAAGGAATCAATTTTGAAGCACTTAGAGGAGAGGAAAGTGATCAGGAACAGTCAGCATGGATTCACAAGGGCAAGTCTATGCCTGACTAACCTAACTGCCTTCTATGATGAGATAACTGGCTCTGTGGATGAGGGGAAAGCAGTGGATGTGTTATTCCTTGACTTTAGCAAAGCTTTTGATACGGTCTCCCACAGTAATCTTGCCAGCAAGTTAAAGAAGTATGGGCTGGATGAATGGACTATAAGGTGGATAGAAAGCTGGCTAGATCATCGGGCTCAAGCAGGTAGTGATCAATGGCTCCATGTCTAGTTGGCAGCCAGTATCAAGCGGAGTGCCCCAAGGGTCGGTCTGGGCTCGGTTTTGTTCAATATCTTCATTAATGATCTGGAGGATGGCGTGGATTGCACCTCTCAGCAAGTTTGCAGATGACACTAAACTGGGAGGAGTGGTAGATACACTGGAGGGTAGGGATAGGATACAGAGGGACCTAGACAATTAGAGGATTGGGCAAAGAAATCTGATGAGGTTCGCACTTAGGACGGGAAGAATCCCATGCACTGCTAGGGACCGATGGCGTCTAGGCAGCATTCTGCAGAAAAGGACCTAGGGTTACAGTGGTGGACAAGCTCCAGCTGATATAGATATGAGTCAACAGTACGTGCCCTTGTTTGCCAAGAGAGGCTAAAAGATTTGGGTTGTATAAGTAGGAGCATTGCCAACAGATCAGGGATGTAATCATTCCCTTTATTCGACATTGGTGAGGCCTCATCTGGTACTGTGTCCAGTTTTGGACCCACACACAGAAGGATTGGAAAAATGGAGGGATCAGCTTCCAGCAGAGGGCAGCAAAAATGATTAGGGGGCTAGAGCACATGATTTATGAGGAAAGGCTGAGGGGACTGGGATTATTTAGTCTGCAGAAGAGAAGAATGAGGGGGGATTTGTTAGCTGCTTTCAACTACCTGAAAGGGGGTTCCAAAGAGGATGGATTTAGACTTTTCTCAGTGGCAGCAGATGACAGAACAAGGGGTAATGGTCTCAAGTTGTAGTGGGGGAGGTTTAGGTTGGCCATTAGGAAAAAAGCTTTGTTATTAGGAGGGTGGTGGAGCACTGGAATGGGTTACCTAGGGACGTGGTGAAATCTCCTTCCTTTGAGGTTTTTCGGGTCAGTCTTGACAAAGTCCTGGCTGGGATGATTTAGTTGGGAATTCGTCCTTCTTTGAGCAGGGGGTTAGACTAGATGACCTCTTGAGGCCCCTTCCAACACTGATAGTCTATTATTCTATGATTCTAAGAGTGGATTGAATCTATATATACTGAGTGTCCTAACCACTAAACCTGCCTTCTTCTCAAGAAGCCAAACTTTTCAAAAGCAGCAAGTGATTTTAGCTGTCTCAGTTCTTGGGTGTTCAGTTGGCAACACTTTAAAGGGCTGTAGGAAGAAGTATCAAGTGGCTATGCTAACGCCTGAGTTAATCTTTAGAGCTTTCCCAGTGTGAGCTAGATATTTACAGCCTGAGCAGACTCAGAATGAGCGGTGTGCTCTGTCATTTTCACTTTACCTGCCTGCTCCACGGAAATTTCCCAAAGGACTAAAGTGAGGGATAGATAAACAGGTTCTGATCAAATAAGAAACTACTTAAACCTTCACCCAAGGATCAAAATGAACCTTTTTAAACACTTGAAAAATATTGTTTACATTGTTTTCATTTTCCCCCCCATTTTTGCATGCTCAGTGCTGCTTCATTTCACCTTGTCCTTGGAAGCAGAAAGAAAATCTGTTTTATCAGCCTAGCTGTAATGAAGAAGAACTGGAAATGCAGTGCTTGCTACTGCAACTAGTTTTCATACAAATAAATACATAAAGCCAGAGAAGGTAAAAGAAATGCGCCTCTCCCCCCACCCCATTTCTAATCCTGTTCATTCCCTTTCTTCTGGGCTGGATTTGTTAACACAAAGTCAACACAAAAACTTGGACAAAGCAACTCAAAGCACTGGGTGACAACTTTTTTAGCCTTCAGTAGGGAAGACACTTTGGGTATGTCTATACTGCAATAGAAGCTCACGGTTTGAATTCAGGCTCAAGCCTAAGCCCCCTTCCATCTACGTACAAATTGTGCTAATCCACTGCTCACCCAGATTCCTGAAAACCCACAGGGGAAAAGGTTCAAGCCTGAGTCAAGCTGGGATCCAAGGTTAAAGCCTCATTGCTTTTCAGTGTAGATACTTCCTTGCTGGAGTCATGCTCTGGGAGTCCACCAAAAGCATTCCACAATCCCACAGGACAACTTTCTTTGTCTTCTGGAGATTCAGGTTTGATGGAGAGTCAAGTTTTCCCACACTGCACAATGAAGAAAGGGCTAGAGTGGCCAGATTTTGGGAAGGGGCTAGCCAGTCTGGGATAAGAATGGTTGGACTCCTAATGCCGTGTAGAAGATAGAACCCCAGGCTGGGACACAGATTTCAACAATTCCTAACCTGGGGTTACAAGTGAGTGTAGATGTTCAAACCCTAGATTAACAAATCTAGGATCCACTAACTCAAGTTCTACTAACTCTGGATTTACACTGCTGTGTAGACATACTCTTTGTCCATTTTCAGCCGCACTCCACATCACCTATGTGATAGGCAGAGAATATGGTTACATCCTGGGATTTAAGGATGCCACACTGAAATCAGTGCATCTGATCTAATAAAGTCTAACCTGGCTCAATGCCCAATATAATCAGCCTGGAATGTGTCATTTTAACAGTTGTATCCTGAGAAACACAGCTGCATATATATCTGTCAAATCTCATCTCATCTAGCCTAACTCTTACAATCATGTTTATGCCTCCTCTCCCTATTGCCATGAGGGCTGCAGAGAGAAGCCAGGCAGAGATCCAAGTGCTAGGTGAAGAAGCAGCTAAAGCAGAGAACCTCTGGGCCTTTGGAGAACTTTCCAGTTTTGAGTGGATATTCTGCCTTATACTAACCCAAACGCCCTTCTCTCAGTCTCTTCACTGTCACTCCATACATGCCCCCTTCACTCTTCCTCCCTTCCCTTTCCACTTAGCTAATCCCCTCCTATGTAAACCCACCACCCCAAAAATAAATATATGAATTGTGGAGCTCACACGACATTTGCTGCCATCACATTTTTCAGTCTCCTTGAGTATTTTACTCCTTCACAACCCTGTGGGTGTGTTCTCTATTTAGACTGTAAGCTCTTTAACTGTCTCCTAGTCTATGTTTGTACAGATCCTAGAACAATGAGATACAAAAGGAGCGCTTAAAGATGATAAAGTCATTGCGGAGAAACTAAATGGATTCTTTGCCTCAGTCTTCACGGATGAGGATCATAGGGAGATTCCCAAACCTGAGCCGGCTTTTGTAGGTGACAAATCTGAGGAATTGTCAAAAATTGAAGTGTCGCTAGAGGAGGTTTTGGAATTAATTGATAAACTTATCAGTAACAAGTCACCGGGACCATATGGCATTCACCCAAGAGTTCTGAAAGAACTCACATGTGAAGTTGCAGAACTATTAACTAAGGTTTATAACCTGTCCTTTAAATCAGCTTCTTTACCCAATGACTGTAAGATAGCTAATGTAACGCCAATATTTAAAAAGGGCTCTAGAGGTGATCCTGGCAATTACAGATCGGTAAGTCTAATGTCAGTACCGGGCAAATTAGTTGAAACAATACTAAAGAATAAAATTGTCAGACACATAGAAGAACATAAATTGTTGGGCAAAAGTCAACATGGTTTCTGTAAAGGGAAATTGTGTCTTACTAATCTATTAGAGTTCTTTCCAGGGGTCAACAAACATGTGGACAAGGGGGATCCAGTGAATATATTGTACTTAGATTTCCAGAAAGCCTTTGATAAGGTCCCTCACCAAAAGCTCTTACATAAATTAAGTTGTCTAGGGATAAAAGGGAAGGTCCTTTCATGGACTGAGAATTGGTTAAAAGACAGGGAACAAAGGGTAGGAATAAATGGTAAATTCTCAGAATTGAGAGTAGTAACTAGTGGTGTTCCCCAAGGATCAGTCCTAGGACCAATTCTATTCTATTTATTCATAAATTATCTGGAGAAAGGGACAAAAAGTGAGGTGGCAAAGTCTGCAGATGATACCAAACTGCTCAAGATAGTTAAGACCAAAGCAGACTGTGAAAAAACTTCAAAACAATCTCACAAAACTAAGTGATTGGGCAACAAGATGGCAAATGAAATTTAATGTGGATAAATGTAAAGTCATGCACAGTGGGAAAAAAATAACCCCAACTATACATACAATATGATGAGGGCTAATTTAGCTACAACAAATCAGGAAAAAGATCTTGGAGTGATCATGGATAGTTCTCTGGAAATGTCCATGCAGTGTGCAGCGGTGGTCAAAAATGCAAACACGACGTTAGGAATCATTAAAAAGGGTATAGAGAATAAGATGGAGAGTATTTTATTGCCTTTATATAAATCCATGGTATGCCCACATCTTGAATACTGTTTACAGATATGGTCTCCTCATCTCAAAAAAGAGAAAAGGCATTAGAAAAAGGTTCAGAGAAGGGCAACTAGAATGATTAGGGATTTGGAAAGGGTCCCATATAAGGAGAGATTAAAAAGGCTAGGACTTTTCAGTTTGGAAAAGAGGAGACTAAGGGGGAATATGATAGAGGTATATAAAATCATGAGTGGTGTGGAGAAAGTAAATAAGGAAAGTTATTTACTTGTTCCCATAATATAAGAACTAGGGGCCACCAAATGAAATTAATGGGCAGCAGATTTAAAACAAATAAAAGGAAGTTCTTCACACAGAGCACAGTCAACCTGTGGAACTCCTTGCCTGAGGAGGTGGAGAAGGTTAGAACTATAACAGAATTTAAAAGTCATGAAGGTTAAGTCCATTAACGCCTATTAGCCTGGATGGGTAAGGAATGATGTCCCTAGCCTCTGTCAGAGGGTGGAGATGGACGGCAAGAGAGAGATCACTTGATTATTACCTGTTATTATCACTCCCTCTGGGCATCTGGCATTGGCCATTGTCAGTAGACAGGATACTGGGCTAGATGGACCTTTGGTCTGACCCAGTATGGCCGTTCTGATGTTTATGTTCTAACGAAGCCCTACTCATGGCTGGCTGTTGGGCATTATTGTAATATGCATGTAAAATAATCTAAGCACCTTTGAGGCACCTGCACTGAAGTTATAATATAGATGACTGAAACTCAGCCTGTGGCTTGCGAGCTGCAGTTGACTCTTTAATATGTCTCCTGAGACTTTTTGAAGCACATGATATTAAAACACAGTGTGATTTAATTATTAACCAACCCAAGTTATTAACCAATCAGGATGCTTCTACTATGTTAACCAATGAAGTTATCCATTTGCACTAAGTTATTTATTAATTATATTATATTATATTATATTATATTATATTATATTATATTATATTATATTATAAAAACTAAATATTTCCCCTGTTATACTGTTTAAATATGACTAGCACTAACTAAACAATGAATTCACATTCCTGTGGCTTTTTGGGGTAATTATGATTGCTAATTTGGCTCCTGAACCACTGAGATCTGAGTATCATCGCTCTAGAATTTGGTTCATTATCTTCAAATGGGCCTTCTTTTAAGATTAAGGGCTTAAAAAACAAGTGGTTTGGATAGTATGTAGACATCAGCACTTCCGGATGCCTGACTGAAATAAACCTCTGAATCTCTTGAGGTTTGCACATCCTTAATAGCCCATTTAGTGGCGGCTGCTTGTAGCCGAATGTTGGACAAAATGCACCTGCAGTGTTGCCAACTGTTCCTAGTACATTAAAGAAAACTCAGCAAACAAAAATCTGTGTTTTCTCTAGAGTGCTGGAAAAATTAAAGGCCCACATGCTGCTGCAGCATTAGAACTGGCAAGTGAAGGGCTGGCAATTAGGGGGTTAAGATCTGTTGAGTTGAAGGAAGAATTAAAATGGCTTCTGTCTGATCAGACTTTGTTGCTTGCTGATCTAGTTCTTCCTGCTGTAAAGTACTCTGAGGTGCTTGCATGAGACCAGGGGTGTACACAATGGCATACAGGGACATGATCCCTCCCAATCAGTGGGGGCACAGAATCCTCAGAGGCTGAGGTGGGGGCCCTGGGGCTGTGGGGGAGAGCCAGCTTCATTGGTCCTAGGGCCACAGTGGAGAGAACCAGGTCCTCCGGCCAGAGGGGAGGGGAGTCAGCTTCTCCTGCCATAGGTGGCACAGGAATTGCCACTCCAAAAGCAGCCACATTTTTATTCCTGTGCATGCCCCCACTGCATGAAACTCGTGATGTCTTCACGGCTGGGTCAAACCAAAAAGAGCCCACAGACCCACTGAATTCCCCCAATCCACATAGCTGCTCGGAGATCAAATAGTTGCAGGTCTTCCTCACACTGTGTCCTTTTTCATAGAGTTGTCTCTCTCCAGTTACATCCGCAGCTCCTCTGCCTCTTCACTCTGTACAGACCTGCCATGTCTGAGAGGAGAGAACCTCCTCTGCTAGGCTGGCCAGGACAGCTATAGCTGCTGAATATATGGCAGGCCGCTAAGATGTGACTCGGAGTCTCCCTTCTCCCTCAGTTCACTCTGCTGAAGCCATAAGCACTTTGATGTAGCTCAAGGCCTCCCATAGTCGTTAGCTACAGCAGTTGGCCTACCACTTGAGATGTGGGACTAGACACCAGGAGCCCCACAGTTCCAGCCCCAGTTTCCCTAGTGACATTTACCAGCCTGATAGGGATACCATGAAGCCTAATGGCTTGTCTTTGTAAGAAAAAGCCTAAAGGGAAGAAATTGGCTTAAGTAAAATTATACTCCATTTTGCTTTATACTCTATTTTGCTAGCTTTGAATTAGTAAGAAGAAATTGTAGCCTTGAATTAGTCAGAAGAAATTGTTCTGAGATTATTCTTTATTGATTGTGTTAATGATTGTTCTTTGAAGAATAGAAGTTTTATGGCTGTAATTACCTTATTTACTGTTTGGGGTGAGTGAAGAATGTCTGGTAATTAGCTCAGAAAGGACAGATAGGCTGGATGGTCAAAGAGGAAGTGGAGGCATGGAGAGGCACCAGCTTTCATCGGGCTGTCAGGTTGATGATCTTGAAGCAAAGGCATACACCCCATGGAGAAGATAAAGAGTGGAGCCAGAGGGACAAGATAAGAGACCTCTGTGGATAACTCCCAGTAACAACCCAAATAATTGCTAATTGGAGCAATCTTGACTACCTCCTGATTAACAGCTCCAGTGTGACACAGCGAGGTCCAGAGACTTGTATAGGAACTTATCACTGTAAAAGCAGAGTGTATTGCCATGGGACTTTGGGGTTCCTTCTGCATCAACATGGGAGCTTCAAATGCGTTTAACAGAGGCCCTCGTGTGCAGTTTCAGCTGGTCACTGGAACTGACCAAGCAACACTAAGGATTGGTAACTATAAAATCCAGCTGCAGAGCCTTTTGGGGGTGGGGGGGTGAATGGAAGCATGCTGATTTTAATGCTTAAATTGTACTCTCAATCAGAGTGGCGTATAGACTTATCCCTTTTAAAAGATTCCATGTGCTTCTTATAAGCATAACATCTTCACTGCACTGTTAGCTCGCAGTGTAACTCCATTTTTGCCTCTCGCCTGTCTCCCATCCATACCTCAAAGTGGCTAGCAGGAGTCAAATGGTGCCTTAAGGTCAAGCTAGCTGGCCCGTTGGAGGGCGCAGGGGTTGAAGCTCAACTGCTGTCACTGCTCCCCCTAGTAATGCAGCGAGGGTGCAGCAGCTGGAGTTACGAAAATTGATCAGCTACTAATTCAGTCACTCTGTGTACTCAATTGTACTAACCTCAGTTAACTGTTGCAGTGATTAAAAGCGCTAAGCGGCCAGCACCTGTAAATTGCTTGTGCAGAATGCTACTGAGACCACTTCCTGGCAGAGGTGGGAGTAGAACTGAGGCATTGCAGGCTCCCAGCTCTGTGTTCAGTTCATCCCGCTGTCTCTGGGAGAAACAGACACTTTCACAACTATCCAGATGGAGGGAATTTCATAACAATGCTGCAGTCTCCCTGATGTTTTTGCAAAGTGGCTCCCCAGGCAAGTCCCTCCCAACTCGGACAGAGGGGCGAGGGGAGAAGGAAAAGCAGTGAAGTGCTAGAAGGAGGATGGAAGATGAGCGAATGGGGGGGAGAGGAGGGGGTCCTTTGGGAGAGGAGGAGTGGGGGCCAAGGCAGGGCCTCATGAGGTAGAGGTGGGGCAGGGGAGGTTCCAGCACTCCTGTCCGGTTTTTAAATATTACAAATTTGGCAACCCTAGTCCAAACCTAGTCTGTTCAAATCCACCCACAAAGAGCAAGCAGAGCTGTGGCTGGGACCTTTGTGATGGTGTTCCATGCATGCTCAACATGGATGCCAGGCAGGTCTTGGGAGAACAGTGCCTTTGATATCAGCTATCTTTCTCGAGGCTGCCCTTGGGATGGGCAGATGTGCCTTCCCTGGACCCAGAGCCATGTGTAATCTGGCTGGCTGTATTTAACTCAAGACACAGGTTTCCTTTTACCACTAATTCTTCCCACAGACAGACACATTTGTTTCCAGAAACCAGTACCAAAGCACTTTCCATGTGCTCAGTGAATGCATCAAACTAGAAGAAGAAAGTTGTCTCCTGAGATGATCAAAACAGGCAGCAAATATGCCCAAGATAGAGTTTGAGTAGAATGATTTTAATGATGTTTTGAGCTTGGTTTCAATGCCTGCACATATTGCACTTGGTTTTCTTGAGCTAAAAACTAGCTGACAGTAGTGGACACAAGCAGGTGGATTTGTTCCAAAGCCAAAAGAAGGATTTTGGCAAAGGCTCCAGTGTAATTGCTACTGTAATTGACCCTACAATGGAAAGCCAAGAGACTTATTCCATTCTGCATCTGTAGCTTCTCTGCTCCAGGTTGCTGATCTCTAACTCTACCTGGTATCTAGTTAGTTCTCAGGATATGAATGAATTGCAGCACTGTTATTCTGGCAATGCATAAAGCATGGAGACTTTGCATAAAGCCACCTGTGTAGCAATTTATATTTATAAAGCTCAGAAGGTAGAAAAGAAACTCAGATTAACTATAGACTGCTTTGGAGAGTTTTTAATTATTAACCTCAATGAGAGGTGTGGGGAAACATTTAAAAAAAGCCCCTCAAGTCTAAATTGGACATATAAGGGTATTAATAAGAGACTTTCCATCCAGGAACTGACGATATGTAGAATAGTATTGCCATCTACAGTCACTAGAGTGCGGATTAGTTTTTGCTTGAGTTCTCTGTTAGTCTGAGTGATCACACGAATATTTGCTTCTCAGTTAAGTAAACTAGCCAATTGACATGCTAACGTTTCTGATTCTCTGAAGAGGACAACTGGAAAATCCATTCCTGAATGAGGGGGGAAAATCAGTAGTTTTATACTGCTTTAAAGGCTTGTGAATTAAACTCTCAATAGTTTGAGAATAAAACTCTCCATGGACCTTGTGATGGAGAAGATAGTTTTGTAGCTAAAGGAAAGGACTCGGCTAACACGATGTGGGTTCCGTTCTCAGCTCCAACACAGATTTCCAGTGTGACCTTAGGCAAGTCACTCAACCTGCATATTCATGGCTATTGAACTGATACAGAAAATATATTCCACTGTTTTTGTCAGATTGAAGGGCAATAAAGCATTATGTTATGAATATGTTTGTGAATTCATCACTCACCTCTGCTCACGTTCGGAGGCACAATTCATCAGGGTCTGTCATGTGCTTTGAGAGCCTTAGATGGAACAGTATATACTGCAAGTGTTTATAACTGTGTAATAATATACACCCCTTGGACTCTGTACTGCACTCATCACAAGCCAGACCATTCTTATTTTCATTAATGATACCATTTCCCCTATGAGAATGCATTGGTTTAGCTATAGTAAGAATGCCCTTCCCTTTCAAACTTCTGCCCAACAATTAAATCATACATACCTGAAGTGAACATTTTAGGGTTCCAAAAAATTGGTAAAATTCTTTTTAATTTTTTTCTGTGCTTCTGGATTTCCTCTGATACTAAAAGCAGAAATGCAACAGGGCTGTTCCACACAGTGTTTTCAGTCTCTCCAAAAAGGGGTCTTGCTGGATAGAGACTAGAAAAACACCATTTATAATGAGATTTTCAACCCAAAATTTAGGGTGCCAGGCATCTGGTTTGTGATTGGAATGCCCAGTTGACAAGGTATCCTAGTGGCTCCAGTCAGCACTGCTGACCGGACCGTTAAAAGTGTGGTCGGTGGTACAACGGGGCTAAGGCAGGCTCCCTGCCTTCTCTGGCTCTACGTGGCTCCTGGAAGCAGCCCCTGCCTCTGGCTCCTAGGCAGAGATGCGCCAATCGTGGCTCCGTGGGCTGCCCCTGCCTCGAGTGCTGGCTCTGCAGCTCCCATTGACCAGGAACCACAGCCAGTAGGAGCTGCGGGGGTGGTGCCTGCAGACGGGGGCAGAGCATAGAGCCGCCTGGCCATACCTCCACCTAGGAGCCGGACACAAATGCCGGACACAAATGCCGGAAATACAGCTTCCGGGAGCTGCCTGAGGAAAGTGCTGCCTGGAGTCTGCACCTCGCACCCCCGCCTGTGCCCCAGCCCTGAGCCTGCTCCTACACCCAAACTCCCTCCCCAAGCTCACAGCCCCTCGCATACCCCAACCCCCTACCCCAGCCCTTAGCCCCCTCCTACACCCAAACGCCGTCCAAAAGCCTGCATCTCCCCCCTGCTTTCTGAACCCCCAACCTGGAGCCACATCCTGCACCCCAAACTCTTCATCCCTGGCTCTACACCAGAGCTTGAATCACCAGCTGGAACCCTGACTCCCCCACACACTCCAAACTCCTGCCCCAGCTTGGAGCTCCCCACACACCCGTAAACCCTCATTTCTGGCCTCACCCCAGAGCCCGCACCCCAGCCAGAGCCCTCACCCCCTCCCACATCCCAATCCTCTTCCCAGCCCGGTGAAAATGAGTGCAGGTGGGGGAGAGCGAGTGACATAAGGATAGGAGATGGAGAAAGCTGGCGGGTGGAGCCTTGGAGAAGGGGTGTGGCAGGGGCATGGCATCGGGAAGTGGCAGGGCAAGGGTGTTTGGTTTTCTGCAGTCAGAAAGTTGGCAATCATACCAGTGCTCAACATTCAAATGTTTGGGATAAGTTTAATAGTTTAATAAATTTGTGTCATTGAAGAAGCTCATAGATATCACACAAATAGGCAGGGTGGTCCATGGATGCCATAGACTTTCTGTGTGAACATGGGAATGCCATTGACTAAGTCCAGACCTCAGCTCCCCATCTGAAAAATGGAGACAATAATTCTTCCTTTTCTTGTAGGCCTCAAAATGGAAACACCTTCTAACCTAGGTCTGTGGAGAGTCATGTTCCAAGAGTGCCTGAGTCCAGCAGGGCTGCAATTAAAGGAGTTACCTGATGTTTTAGACCAAGATGATCCAGGCCCAAGTCACAACATTCAGATCTGGATTTTGAAGTCCCCAAAGTTCATGAGTTTTCAGCAGTGCTTAATTTGTGCCAGGGCTGAGTCCCACCACCTCTAGGTTTGGCGGTTCATAGCCCTGGCACTTCTGGACTTGCTACATCCATTATGAAATTTTAAAAAATTGCTCATGCCACAGCACCGAATTGTTTGAACCCTGGCACCTCTTTCATTACAAATTAAGCACTGATGTTCAGTTTAATTTTTGTTGCAGAAGCGAGCAATGCCTCTTGTGGGATCATCTGCAGGGATTGAACTCAGGCCTCTGGACCTAAAAGCACAACCTTCTACTGTCCAAGTTAAAGGAGCAGTTTAATCACTTTGGAGGCAATCGAAGAGTAATAAGCCACTTATAAATGATCCAACCACTAGAGGGGGACAAAGCAACAGTCTTACAGGGGGTTATTGTTACACTGATAGGTAAGTGCTAGTCCTGGTATGGTTTGGATTTGGAGCACCCCAGTGTATCAGTGTGTTTCTGTCTGAGGTTTGGTTAAGACAGGCTGAGATGTGAAATTCACATCCATAACTGGGCTCTTGCTACAAACCTGCAAAAGATGTGGGGCTTCTCTCCAGGAAAATGCAGTCAAAAAATGAAAGGAAGAGCAGAATTTTAAAATTCAGGTGCCTAAGATTAGGTCCTTACATCCACATTTAGGCACCTTTGAAGTCAATAGGTGCTGTGAAAATCAGGCTACAGGACCAGACATGGCGATGAGTGAATGTAAATGCATACAGCTTGGCTAAATGATGATTTGACAGCCATACTCAAGTACATGAAAAGAGGATGCACCAAGGAGACAGAGAAATGTAGCTGTGATTGGTCCTGCTTTGAGCAGGGGGTTGGACTACCTGACCTCCTGAGGTCTCTTCCAACCCTAATCTTC
Source organism: Chelonoidis abingdonii (assembly GCF_003597395.2). Classification (NCBI taxonomy): domain Eukaryota; kingdom Metazoa; phylum Chordata; order Testudines; family Testudinidae; genus Chelonoidis; species Chelonoidis abingdonii. Next base: position 9,535,220 of record NC_133774.1, read on the forward strand.
TATGATTCTATGAAATTGATGGCCCCCAGAGGGCAAAGGTAGGAGTTATGGAGTGAAACTAGCAAAGACTAAATATGAAGGAAAAACAAATCCTAATAGTGAGATATTGCACTGGGGAACAATCTCCCATAAGAAGGGGTGGAAGCCCCTCGCTTCCACCATTTCAAATTGAAAAAAATAGAAAATGGACAGTAGGAAACAACCATGCATTTGTAGTGGGATGGACTAGCCAATCTCATAGGTCTTTTCTACCACTAATTGATATGAATTGATAATAAGGATCCTTTTTTTAGAAATTTCCCTCTGATACAGGGCAATTGCAATAACAGTCCTCAAAAATGAATGTCTTGGGCCTGTGAAATGATGGGAGTTTATGAGGAATGCTAGCTAGAAAGGATTATCCCTGTACATTATAAGATTGTTTCCATTTTCTTGCACTGTGTGTAGTCATTGACGCCAATGCAAAATGGGTGTAAGATGCTACCAAATCAGGATCATTTGCACTGGTTTAAAAGATGACATAAAGTGAATCAGGCCTTGGAACTGCTAACTCCTTTCCTTACAATTCAAACCCACCAAATTATCTGTAGTGACATATTTTTCTTCATTTATTTCCATCAAGAAGTTGGAGTTAGCTCAAGTTCAAATACACTAATGGACAACCACTGAGCACATCAACTTCTGTCTAAGGTCAATACCTAAAGGGACTGGTGAAATTGGATAAGGCCGAGAGGGCTGGTGGAAATATAATTCTTCTTAAAGTTATTGTAGCAGGCGGCCAGTCTGACATTGCATGCTGCAACCGTATTGCTAAAGAGCCTCTGCAGAAGGGTCTGGACCTTTAAATGACTAAACCAGACTATGACTTTACCACAGGGAGGGAAATAAAACTAAAAACACCACCTTGGTAATGTTTCTGTCATCTGGATCAAGAGCCTGTAGGTAGAATATGGATTAACATTAATAGCACAGAGCACAGCTCAGTAAAAGATCTTCTTGGAAAGCAGAGAAGTTGTTCTGCTTTGAGAGGATGGATGCACTTGCTGAGAAAAGATCTCTGCATGTAAAGAGTCCTCTGGCCATTTCTGGAATAGAACATTCCTGAAGTTCCTGAAATTCTTGTAAAATGTTGGATCAAATTTCCAACTAGGTTGGCTTGCCTGGAGTTAAACCATGACAGAATTGGGCCCCTTATATTTATTTCTTCATAGTTTTCTTTTTGTTTCATTGTCTTTCTAGCCTCCTCTGTTAACACTGAAATATTTTCAATGAAAAGACTCATTCTGACTTCAGTAGGCTTGGAGTTGGGCCCTCTATGGCAAATCAAACCTTCATAATATAAAATCAGTGAGGCAGATTGACTTCATAGATTCCAAGGCCAGAAGGGACCATTGTGATCATCTAGTCTGGCTGCCAGATAGCACAGGTCATAGAACTTCCCCCAAATAATTTCTAAAGCAGATCTCCTGGAAAAAAAAAATCCAATCTTGATTTAAAAATTGCTAGTGATGGAGAATCCACCACAACTCTTGGTAAATTGTTCTAATTGCTAAATATTCTGCCATTAAAAAATTGCACCTTATTTCCAGTCTAGCTTTGTCTAGTTTAAACTTCCTGACATTGGGTTGGTTAAACCTTTCTCTGCTAGATTGAAGAGCTCATTATTAAATATTTGTTTGTCAGGTAGGTACTTATGGATTGTAATCAAGTCATTCTTAATCTTAAAGAGATTGACTTCTGTTAGTCTATCACTTGAAGGCAGGTTTTCTAATCCTGTAATCATTCTTGTGGCTCTTCTGTGAACTCTCTCCAACTTATTAATATTCTTCTTGAACTGTGGACACCGTGACAGGACACAGTATTCCAACAGAACTCACAACAGTGCCAAATACAGAGGTAAAATAATCTCTCTACTCCTACTTGAGATTCCCCTGTTTATGCATCCAAGGGTTTCATTAGGTCTTCTGGCCACAGTGTTGCACTGGGAGCTCTTGTTCAGCTGATTATCCACTGTGACCCCCAAATCTTTTTCAGAGTCACCACTTCCCAAGGTAGAGTCCCCCATCATGAAAATCTGGCCTACTTTCTTTATTCCTAACTGTATATGTACAATGTGCATGTGCTCCGAGGATGCAAGTAAGAAAGGAAGGGATAGCATCTACCTGAGTCCAGTGAACAAATGACAGCTTTTGTCCCTCACTTAGTGGAAGGAGAAGCCTGTAGCTGCACCACCGCATGAGGAGTCCTGAGAAGGTCCTGTGGGAGGACCAAGTAGTTCATCTCTGGTCTCTTTCTGCCTCCAAAGGATAGTATTCTATCAGTAGCAGACTGTTACCCTCAGTGCCTTAACTAGCTGCTGGATTGTGAGATAAGAGCTAAAGTTACACCAATTCCTCACGCCTCTATTCTCATCTGGGCAGTGGTGGGGAATTCCAAGTGCACAATCCTTGCTTCTCCACGATGCTGGCTGTGGCTATCCAGGAAGACTATATAGGGGCAGGAGGTGGGGGAGGATTCTTGCTTCCCATTACACCCCTGCTGTGCAGGCCTGAGGTACACCCTTAACTCATAATTTTATCTGTTGAGCTTTGAAAGCATTCAAGGTCTTTTCCAGCTGTTCCTCGAGGAGTGAACACTTCTCTTAACATAGAACAGAGATGTATATTTGTATAATCTTAGCCCATTAGCGCATATTAAAATCCTGCTTGTTGGAAGGCTGGAGGAAGACGGATGATCTAGTGGGTGGCTGCTGTAAATCCCCAAGTGAGTTTTTTTTTCCCCTTGTCATGCAAGAAATATGATTTTTGAGGCTGAGGGACTGGATTAGTAATGGGAGCTGCATGCCAAGCTCCTCAAGAAGCTTTTCATTACAGAATGTAAACCCCTGATTAGAATGTGTACAGGAAAAATACAGCATAAACAAAGGTGTCCTGACAGATGTGCCAGGTCACCCAGAAAATACTTTGAATATTAGGTATTAGCACTCTGTTAACAGGTAGACAACATTAACATACAATTACAAGGAGTTTTCCATGGACCAACACCTGAAACATTCAGGATTCAGGATGATTTGTGAATATGAGAGTGTCACAGGAATTTTCTAAAGCACTTGGAGCTAGAACTTTAAGTGTTCAGCACCCACAGATGGGGCCAGATTTTTTTTAAAAAGCTCAGCTTCTATTTAGGCACCTAAGTAAAGGCCAGATGATCAAAAGTACAGGCTGGCAGGAAAGTTTTGAGATTTCAAGTTCCCTCTTCCATTCCACATGGGGTCAAAAGAGAGAGAGCAAGAGGCCACAGAATGTCCGTTTGTTTAGGGCAACTATGTGGGAATCAGATGCTACTGAACCAGGCAGATCAGAGACTTCAGTGTAGGTCTCCCACACCCTAGGTGAATGCCCTAACCACTGGGCTATGGCCACTTCTCTACCGTACGCACACTGCTACATCAAAGGTGCAATGCACTCCCTATGCCAGACATAAACCAGCAATGTATGCAGTGCTGTTGCAGCTGTATTGGTTTCAGGATATTAGCTAGACAAGGTGGGTGGGGTAATATATTTTATTAGACCACCTTCTGTTGATGAGAGAGATGAACTTTTTACACTCTGTGTAAGCTAAAAAGCTTGTCTTTCTCACCAACAGAAGTTGGTTCAATAAAAGATATTACCTCACACTTTTCCTCTCTATTAATCAATAATGATATTTTTCTACATTGGCATCATGGAGAGAATACAGAAGAGAGCAACAAAAATGATAGAAGGGTTAGAAAATCTGACCTATGCGAAAGGTTAAAAAATGGGGCATGTTTAATCTTGAGAAAAGAAGACTGAGGGGGAACTTGATAACAAGTTAAGGGTTGTTATAAAGGGGACAGTGATCAACTGTTCTCGTGTCCATTGAAGGCAGCACAAGATGTAATGGGCTAATCTGCAGCAAAGATGTTAGATGTTAGGAAAAAAAATTCTAACTCTAGGGATAGTTAAGCACTGGAATGGGCTTCCAAGGGGAGATTGTGGAATTCCCATCACTGGATGTTTTTAAGAAGAGGTTGGATAAACACCTGTAAGGGATGGTCTAGGTTTATTTGGACCTTCAGAGCAGGGAGCTGAAGTCGATGACCTGCTGAGGTCCTTTCCAGCCCTACATTTCTATGATTCTATCTCATTAAAATCAGAGGCCAGATCTGAATATTGTCTCCTTTGCATTACTTTAAAGTATCATTTAATTGTATTGGCATTTACAATTAAAAGAAAATAATTATATTGTTAACTCTCTGCCAAGAGATAAGTGATGTCTGCAGACTTGCAGATCGGCTTCCTAGTGGAGGAGAAATCAGTGATGTGGAATCAAGGTATAGCTTGTTTTACTTACTCACAAAAAACAAATCTGGAATAGAGTTGGTCAAGCAGCATGGAGACAATTCTTTCTCCCAGGAACCTCAGCCCAACACCGATGCACAGTGCCCAGGGAGCAACTCTGCCTCAAAAATAGACTGAAACAGAGACAGAGAGTAAGGCACTCCTGATGCTCACTGTATCCTCTACCCAGAACTCACAACAACTCATAGCATGTCTTCCCAAGACTGAGCATTTGATCGCACACTAGATAAAAGTACTTGGACCCAAGTGTAACACCCCCACCCGATAACACCTTTCCTAAGAGTACAGTAGAGAAGCATCTAACTAAAAAGTCTATTCTATGCCATTTATTATTTACATTTCACTGTTGTCTTCTGCTTCTTCTTAATATTATCAATTATATTGCAAAAGCAATGTGAGGGTAATGGGCTAACTGGATTGGAGCCCCATTGTGCTAGAAACTACACACACATATAGTAAACAACAGTCTCTTCCCAAAAGAGTTGTAGTCTCAAAGACAATATTTACTTTACTGTTCTCCTTTCCACTTTAGGGGCTTAATCCTGCTGCCCTTATACAAATGACTGACTTCACTTAATCAAAGGGTGGATGTTCAGATACCACATTGATATAGCATATATAAATCTGTAAACAGAGGGTGCCAAAGGTCAATATTCCAGCCAGTCCCTTGATTCCAGTTGGACTACTCATGAGAATAAGGGCTTATAGACTCAGACCTAAATAGTCTTAGTGTTTTTAATTTCTCCTCATCTGGGCACCTCAGTCATTTTCATTGCAGTCCTCCTTGACTTTTCTATCCCTGATGTGCCGAGCTGACCAAACTAAATGCAGTATTTAAGGTGAGAATGCACAATACTGTTGATTTATCACTCCTCCCATTATGGTCTCCACTGCGAATCAAAAAGTTACAATCATGAAGTAAAGTTTCAGGTTGCAGATCCTATGGTATGTCCACTGCAAATATGGTTTGTGAGAAGCCAAATAAGAAAAGAAAAAAGAATTTGTCATGTAATTGATATTTAGTGGATTGGGGGGTATTTTGAATTATCTTTGGATAGTTTCTTTTAGCAGATAAATCAATATTCAGCCTCCACTTTTGTCAGGCTGTGATGTTGGTATGAAAAAATAAGCTTTTGTTTACATCTGAAGATTAAAAGAGGTACAGTGTTAGAATATTCAATGGAAGCACCATGATAGATAAGGTGTCAAGGAGAGCTCGAAGAACTACAACAATGCTTTAAAAAGATAAATAAATATACAGTGTTATCTCCTAAGCTGAAGCCTCATACAACTTCACTTTTAAATATGTATGATCTGAACTCTTCTGTTCTATCCACCTCGTCACACATTTGTAAATGTTCTCTTACAAGGCAAACCAATAAGGCAACGAAATAGATTACTCAAGGAGATGGCCAAGGCACGTTCGCTGCAGAGATATTCAAGAGCACAGTAGATGAGAAAGTTGTGGGAATGTCGTTGTAGAGAGCAAGCTTGTAACATTTGGGGTTTGGAGTGGGAGAGTGACACATGGGATCATAATATTTTCTGGCCCTACCATTTCTGCTACTGCCAAGAAGACCAAAAATTGGTAAAGCCTTCTGTTTGTCTATCTTTTTGTGTATCAATTGTACACAACTACTAAGATAGCAGGGATTTTCAGAGGAGCCTAAGGAAGTTAGGTACCCAAGTTCCATTGCAAGTAAATGGGAGCTGGGTTCCTAACAAACTTAAGCTCAGTGATATCCTGGTAGGACTATCTCCATTCATTCTTTAGTAAGGTCTTGTGACGTGGCTCTCCTGGGATTTATGGGCCTAACCTTCAAACTTTTAAACATCAGTAGTCCTTACCCAGTGGGACTACTAGCATCAGTAGGATTTGCTGTGCCAGGCCCTAACTCTTTCATAACATATTAATACAATGTATATGTAAAAAAGAAGTACTTGGGTTTTATAACTTGTCAGTTTAAAGGGTGACAAAGAGTCCTGTGGCACCTGAAAGACTAACAAATGTATTGAAGCATGAGCTTTCGTGAGTGAATACTCACTTCGTCAGACGCATGTGGTGGAAATTTCCAAAGGCAGGTATAAATATGCAGGCAAGAATCAATCTAGAGATAATGAGATTAGTTCAATCAGGGAGGATGAGGCCCTCTTCTAGCAGTTGAGGTGTGAACACCTAGGGAGGAGAAACTGCTTTTGTAGTTTGCAAGCCATTCACAGTCTTTGTTTAATCCTGAGATGATGATGTCAAATTTGCAAATGAACTGAAGCTCAGCAGTTTCTCCTTGGAATCTGGAGTTTAAATGGTGGCACTTCAGCCATAATTGCATTTTTCATACCACATAACTTCATGTAAACTGGCTGTTATGGCTACGCTATTTTTTGTCTTTGTAGTGACAGAGTTGTGAAAGCTCGTACTAACAAGTAGTGCTGGCTGAATTTTTTTTAATGACTTTTACTTATGAAAAATGCAGATATGGCAACCCCAAAACATCTCACAAATTTGTGTTGATGATGCTGAATTTTCAATGTAGAAAAAACAGACAAACAAATAATCCAAACCAAATCTAAATACTTTGTGTCCATATTTTGAAAATGAAGCATTTCAGTTTTTTTGGTTCAAAGTGATTTTTGGTTTAGAAATTTCCTTCAATTATTTGAAAAATCAAAAACCTTTAAAAATGGTCATTGCACTGAAACATTTCATTTAAGGTTGAATAAAATGTTTCATTGAACCTGAAATCATTTTTTCGTCTGTTTGTTTACTTTTCAATTAACCATAAATGGCAAAAAAATCATTTTTGGATCAACCCAAAACAATTTTTCTCCCCAATTTTTTCAGAATTGCCAGGGAACTGAAAAATCTGTTATTCACACAGCTCGAATAATGAGTGAATTTCAAAGTTGTGCATACAAAATATCTGTACAAAAAGATGGAGGATTTGCTTGTTTTGTTGTGGAAAACAAACTGGAGCAGGGAGACTATAAGGGCATGACACCACTCCATATTGTTCAGTTATGGTCTAACCTGCTTCCAGTGAAGTCAATGGCGAAACTCCCTTTCCATTCTGTGAGGGCAGGACTGGGTCCATAATGTATCAATAATGAGATAATAAGGAAGAATGAGGAAACTTTTTATGGAAAGAAAATGGGGAGTAAATGTAGAGACTCATTCCATATTCCTCAGGCAACCTAAAATCAGTTTGGCTTCCTGCCTCATGGAAGAGCCTTTTGGGAGGGGTTAGGGGATGGGGATGGGAGAAGTGGAAGTTTTTTTCTTCCTTCTAATTGTGTTTATTTTTCATGTTGCAAATTGATCGTTATTAATAGCAGTAGTAATAGTAGTGGAAGTAGCTGGGCAGGAAACATTTTCCCCGTCCTGTGGAAATTTGAGATTTTGAAAAACATTCCAATCCCAAACTGAAAGAAAAAGTCAAAATCTCAAAGATTTTTGTGAACCAAAAATCTGCCCCCCATCACACTCCAAAAATTCAGTTCACATCAATGAGAAGGAAGCCAAATTGAGGTAAGGTTGCCCAAGCAATGACATTAGTCTTTCCACCACAACCAGTGGTCATGGTGGATTCTCCATCACAGAATTTTTAGATCAAGATTGGAAGTTTCTCTAGACGATCTCTCCTAGGAATTATCTGGGGGAAGTTCTATGGCCTGTGTAATACGAAAGGTCAGACGAGGTGACCACAACAGTCCCTTCTGGCCTTAGAAATTAGGCATTTAAATGTTTATTTCAATTTTGACCTTACTGAAAATAATCATTTTAAATTAACTTAAATATTGAAAGAAAGTCATTTCAAACTGAAAAAAACACAACCTTCCCCTCCCTGCCAAAATCAAAATGGGAAACACTGACAATTTTGAAAAAATTTCCCCAAAGTTATTTTCAAGTTGAGAAATGCATTGAAAACCACCCTTTCTTGCAAAAAGTTTTGATTTCAATGAATCAGCATTTTTTTTTTAATTCCCAACCAGTTCTAATTATTATTATTTATGCTACTGTAGTGGCTATAGGCCACAATCATGGATCAGTGCCCCATTATGCTGGATGCTATACAAACAGAATAATAAAACAGGTTATTGGCCTGGAGAGTTTACAATCTAAGTATCAGGGCTGGTCTACACTACGGGGAAAAATCGATCTTAGATACGCAACTTCAGCTACGTCAATAACGTAGCTGAAGTCGAATATCTAAGATCGGATTACTCACCCGTCCTCACCGCGCGGGATCGATGTCCGTGGCTCCCCCTGTCGATTCCGGAACTCCGTTGGGGTTGATGGAGTTCCAGAATCGATATAAGCACGCTCGGGGATCAATATATCGCGTCTAGATGAGACGCGATATATCGATCCCCGAGCAATCGATTGTAACCTGCCGATACGGCGGGTAGTGTAGACGTAGCCTTAGATAAGGTATGACAGGTGAACACAACACTGAGACAGGGAGAGCACTGGGAAACATTAAGACTGTTGATTAATGATAGAAAGCAGTCACAGCACACCAATTGCCTAACCATTATGTATGTCTACAGTTTTAGGCCTGGTCTATACTAGGAAATTAGGCTAGTATAAATACATCTCTCAGGAGTGTGAAAAAACCTAATCACCAGTGTAGACAGCACTAGGTCGACAGGAGAATTCTCCTATTGTCCTAGCTACCATCTCTCGGGGAGGTGGATTACCTATGCTGACAAGAGAACCTCTCCCGTTGGCATAGGTAGTATCTCCAGTGCAGCTGCAGTGTTTTCTCTGTAAACAAGCCCTTACTCTCTGAAAGTGGTAGAATTTCTCCAGGAAAATAGAAGCCTGCAATAAATTTATAACAATGCAAAATTATAGGCCATCTTCAGAGGAAAAGGGTGTTCGTCTGTGGAAATGGTAAGATTTTGCCATGGATTTCACTTTGCAAATGCCCCCCCCCCAAAAAAAAGATGAGGCCTTCCTATTATTTAATTCAAGTTCCCTCATATAATTTTGATTGAAATAAACAGATGATCCTGTTATCTATATACACATTGGAGATCACGTCACAGTTTGTCCATTCAGGTGTTTGGTATCAACAACACCTGAATAATTCAGCTATACCTTCTAGACACTATATTTTTATCACCACATAAGTCTTGTCTAGCCTTCTTTTTCTCTGTCTCATTCAGAATTTTGACCTTGCTCACTGGGTGCTTTCTATAACCAGAGAGCAAATTAGTCAATAATTCCCTCCAGAGCATTGTAAATTAAAGAGTGGAAGCTGTGTTATTTGTATGATGCAAATGATTTGCTTCCAGATGCAATTAAATGGAGAATGAAATGGAAATCTCTGTGGTTAGTATGTGCTATATACAAGTCTACTGAAAATATGCTCCTAATATATAGAGTCAGATTGTGGCCGGCCATGTAATAGTTTGAACAGGGCCTAAAAAGTAGAAGTTGCCTTCCATCCCTCTTCTTATACAACCTAAGTCATGTGCACCAGACCCTTGAATCCGCAAAACACTTAAGCACATGCTTAACTGTAAGTATATGAGGCTACTCACGTGCTTAAAGTTAAGCACTTGCTTAAGGGCATTACAGAATCAGAGTCTAGGAAAGCAAGAGAGTTGGAGGTTTCGGAAACAAAGCCCAACCCTTCTATTTGCCTATTTCAAACACACTCCCCACAAAAGTTTTGCCTGAAATGTAGCTTGTGCTCCAAAGTTCAGCATCTTGAATCACTTGTATTTGTTCATTATTTCTCACTAGCATATCATACTGCACATCTGGATTTTGGCCAGAGCTAGCAGCAAAGGTACTGAACTGCTTCACTTGTGGCGGTTCCCCGCACTGGCCCAGAGATCTTTGACATTTTACAGAAAACTCGTTCTTTCTGAAGTTACCAGCTCAGTTTTACACACAGAGATGATCTAGATGGTTCAAAGAATAGACTGTTGGTTGCCCATCTGTCACTAGGCTGAGTCCCCCCTCCCCCTGGCTCCAAAGGATGCACTGCCATGCCCAGTCTTTTGCAAGGAAATTTGTTTCCTTAACAGAAGTTAGCAAACAGAAGAACAGTCTTAATTCACTCCTTAGCCTCAAGCTTCAGAGCCACCCCACCTAGGGGTCTGTGGCACTCCTGTTCCTTGCAGTTTCCCAGTCTCAGTCAGTTCTGTTCCTTTTCTAGAGCAGCAGCCCCAGGGCTGCTTCTCTAAGCCCTGACCCATTGCTCCAGGGACCCACCACAGAAGCTAGCTCCACTCCAGTGTGTCTTTCCCTCCCCAGACAACTTGTCTCAGTTCATCTCTCAACTGCCCTTTATCAGTGCTTTATAGGCCCACGGGTAGCCCAGCACTTTTTACCTGGCTTTTAATTGGCAGTGGACATAATATGCTGGACTTTAACATTACTTTTGAACAGTCACACATGACATTCCTGGGCTGTAGACAACAAACTGAGAGAACTGAGCTATAGACAACAAAACAAAATTCAACAAAGACAAATGGAAGGTGCTACACTTAGGGAAGGAAAACCAAATGCACAAATACAGAATGGGGGATAATTGGCTTGGCAGCAGTACTACTGAGAAGGATCTGGGAGTTGTGGTGGATCCCAACCTCAACCTGAGTCAACAATGCAATGCTGTTCAGAAGAAAAGCAAATGCAATTGTAAGTTGCATTAACAGAGCCATAGCATACAAGTCACGGGAGGTGATAGTAAAACAGGGATGATAATATTTCCTCTTTTTGGCTGGTAAATTCTTTGGGGTTAGGATTGACTTACTAAGGCACTAGTCCTGGACTTGGACAATTTGGGTTCAAGTCCCTGTTCTGCCACAAATTTTCTGTGTAACTTTGGGCACGTCACTTAGCCTTCCTGTTGAATTGGAAAAAATAATATCCCCCTATCTCGCAGGGAAGTTGTGATGAAATGTTTAATAATAGTCTGACACTCAGATACTGAAGTGACAGGGATAATATAACTGCCTTAGTAGATATTCTGGGAAGGAACTGGTAGAAAAGGCATTTTTCTGCAGTTCCTAAGTGCTATCATTCTCAAGCTAGAGAGAAAAAAGGATACTGCTTCCCATAACTAGCATCAGCTTGCTTTGTTTTGTTTTGATACCAGAGTCTTCTCTAAAATGAACAATATATTGGTCCAATAATCCTTTGCACAATCTTCATGATAAGTGGTTGTCTTATCTAATTACCCTGAGTCTACCTATGCATCACTGGAAGACAAATAGTCTTTTGCTTTATGTATATTGCTAGTAGGGTATTGGCGTTTGCATGGTTTTCATATTTCCTGAATGATATGAAGGTCCTATCTGATTCCTGACCTGTCATTGTTATTTTTGTTTTATTTCTCCTTTAATGATGTTCATAGTTTTTGGTTTGTTTATTTGTTTGTTTGTTTGCTCCTTCTTTTACTCTCTTTCTCCCTTTATTACAGTAGTAAAAATGAAAAATTATATTTTGTGTATACACTTTCTGTTGGATTTCTCTCACTCATGGCTAACTAATTACTACTATGGGATATGAGAACTATATTCTGTAATGTGCTTTAAGATGGATATAAAACTAGAGTGGAACAAAGAAAGGGAAATATTCACTAGGGTAGAAGGTAGTAAGGGCCCTGTAATGTTTTGACACCTTGTAACAATTTATTTGTTCGTGTGGGTATAACCTGTAGCCAGAAGCTACATATAAGAAAAATACGATTTCAGAGATGAAGGCTGAAAGATACTTTAGGTGATATGCTCAACATCTAAAAAGAACTGCACCACAGTTCACAATAAGTATTTGTCTCAATGGGCAATTCCTGTATAATCCAGTAATCAGAACAAACAAGACCTTTTGCAGTAGTGCCACCTGGGGACTCTCAAAAGTTTGTCAGGTCCAATTCTGTGAGATGCTGAGTGACTTGAGTTCTGATCGCGTTGCACTCAGTACATTGCAGGATTGGCCCACCATGAAGAAGGAGCTTTTGGGGAGCTTGTGTGAGGTCATTATTTTTGCAACAAAACCAGCAGAATTTATTACCAACCTAAAACTCTGAACCTGTTTGTAAACAGGAGCCCAGTTTAGGGTAAATATAAGTTCAGTTTTGCTGGAATTTGTGCTAAGTTTCAGATGAACCTAGACCTATCTGCTGATAAATAAACAAACCAAAAAAATGGGCTACCATGAGTGGTTCTTTTTTTGTAACACTCCCCAGGAACCTCAGAGCAGCTTTTTACTCTCTTTTGTGGAACAGGAAACATTCTCCTTCCACTACATGCCTGTGTATCTTTACAGGGTAGCTGGTTGGTCAGTCGATGCTCCTTCTCCTGAGACCTTGAAGGAGAAGTTGGCTGGCTGCTCCTTCATCTGCTGTTGCCATAAGAACAGACAAGGTAAACCTACCGTGTCCCTCCAAACCAAAGCCAGCAGCTCCCAAGGGCCTCTCTGCTTCCCTCCTCCTCCATTCATCAGCTTCAGAACTACAATTCTCCTGTAGGTCCTGGTGCTGTTGTCTGTGGCATCCCAGAATGCACCTGAGTGCTCTGGGATTCCTCCTTTTCAGTTACTCTTGTTTTCAAACTGAAGCCAAGTGAGACTTGGTGGTTTGGGATAAGTTTTCCTTGAGTGTTTCAGGTTCATTCACAGTACGGGGAAAGAATAGCTCTGTAGCATTACCAGCCAAAGTATTCAAAATCGTAAGTTAGGCACCGCAAAATCACTAGACTGTGTAACAAATAAGATTATAAGATTGAGTTAAAAAAATGAAATTTATATATAACAGATAATGACAGGTCCATTGTGGATAAATAAATAGTCATTAGGTCAGACAGCAAGCAAGGGAATAATTCTGTAACCTGACTGTTAGGGTCCCCACCTGGCCCGCTCCTCCCATGACTCTTTACTTATTCATACAAAATGGGAGAGCTTCATCAGGAATAACTTAGAACCCTTCCCCCCCATAATATATCATAGCTCAATTATTAGAGCACATACCTGAGGAGTGAGAGACCCCTTTCAAATCCTTCCTGGTTCAATTTCTCCTTCCCTGCCAGAGGAGGAGGGTCTCCTACATCTCAGGTGAGTGCGCTAACCAAAGGGCTAAAAGTTATAAGGGTGCATCACCTCTTCTTCCAGCAATATTTTTGAATGGAACCCAATCACATAACCAGCCTATGAGCATGCCTACCACGTGGGGCCCCACATGCAACTTAAGTGGCCAAAACATCTGTCTTACCCTGGTTCATGGATCGCTCTGGGGCTTAGGAAGTGTTAGGCATCTGGACACTTTGAGGGAGAGAGCAGTACATATGTCTGGAGGAGAGAGGGACAGCTCAGTCATTTGAGCATTGGCTTGCTAAACCTAGCATTGTGAGTTCCATCCTTAAGGGGGGCATTTAGGGACCTGGGGTAAAAATCTGTCTGGGAATTAGTCCTGCTTTAGGCAGGGGGTTGGACTAGATGACCTCCTGAGGTCCCTTTCAACCCTGATATCCTAGGCCTAGAGAACTTTGACACAGGAAAAACATGGGTGTTGATTGGATTTAGGCATCTACAGAGTTTGACAGTTTTGTGGATCTCAGTGGAGCCAAAATTGGGATTTGAGTAGCTAAGTACCTTTGAGAGTCTCAAAAGTATTAATAAGTTCATTTCCACGACACCTTTATGAGGGGTATGTTCTCATATGATGGACAGGAAAATCAATCACAGAGAGGTGAAGTAACTTGCCTCAATGGTCAGATCCAGGAACTGAACAGAGCTTTTCTGGATCATAGGTCAGCATCTTATCCACCAGACTCCATCCTTCTCACATGGGTGCCAACTAACAGCAGATGGAGTGGGGGTGGTTATTGGAGCTATGAAAACTTGTCCTCTAGAAACTCCCAGTTAATTTCTCATGGGCAATCAAACTGTTTTCAGTCACTACCAAGCTGTGATGTAGTTGACCTCATCTGTTGGTGAAAGAGTCTACATCATGTTCCCTCTTAAGGAAAGATGGTCTTGTTGCTCACATACTGTTCTAGAATTAAGGTACTTAAGTTTAGTTCTCAGATCTATCACAGACTTCCTGCGAATGTAGTCACTCCTTTTTGCCCATTTTTTGTCTTTTTTATTTGTTTGAATTGTAAGTTATGTGGGACAGAGCCTGTCTCCTATGAAAGACATGCACAGGGCCCAGCACGATGAGGTCCTGAAACTCCTCTGGGGCCGCCTCTAGACACTACTGTAATGCAGATCATATGTAATAATTACATAGCCAAGTTCCCCACTTTTTCTATTGTCCTAATACCCACATCAGCGGTCCATAAAACAATGAATCTTGGTACCAGGCTTCTCCTTAAAGGCACAGCAAAGAAGAGAAATTGAGCCCCAGCTGAGCACATCATTTTGATTTAGCTAGAAGGAGCTATACACAAGTTCCCATATGATGGAGAACTGCATAAAATCCAAAAGTTGGCATTTGTGACAATTGCTGCAGAAGATAGGGTGAACTATGAGAAAGCTTTTTCAATTCCACCTAGCCCATCTCACCCCATTCAGTAGTGGCTTGCACTGCATCTGTTTCTGTATTGTTTTGCTTCTTTTGATGGCTGCCTGTTTCTCTGCAGGTAGCTGAGTGATTAGTGCAGCAACCCACTCTGCCTTTTTCTGCTCAGCTTGGGGTTCCAGGCAAAACATGCCCATTTGAAGCTGAGCCCCAACTCTCACAATAATTCCCCATATGTTGATTTTCACACCAGCCTTAGGTGGCTGCCCCTTGTTATTTGATTCTTTCTGTGCCTTTTTATTCTGAAGTGACCCTGAACTAAATAGAGAAGTGTGGGTGGTGGTTGAGTTGTAGGTGCCACTTCAAAGCCCTTAAGTGCTGCAATCTGCAAATAAATGTTTAAAAGGGTCAGAAACGGGAAAAGAAGACATCAGAGAGAGTGTGTGCATTTAGGGATGTCACTTGTAACAAGATTAACAACAGATGAACTTCAGAGGCTCTGATTTGTCCTTGTAATATACCCCATGCCTCCCAGGGGGGGTTAGGGTGTGGGTTATTAAAGATTCATTTGCTTATCTTTTAATCTAATATAGTGAAGTTTATGCTTTTGCAGAAAGAAAGAAAGAAAGAAAGAAAGAAAGAAAGAAAATATTAAATTTAACGGTTTGTTTTGTTTTAAAATCTTTTAACTGTATATAGATTTAAGGCATTCAAATGAATCACCCCTATTATGAGGCTAAAATACATTAAAATAAATGTCTGAACTCAGGCACTGGTGACAGTCATGCAATGATTATTCCATGCACTTGACCAGGGCTTTGGAATAACTGAAGCGAAGTCCCTGAAGACTCCAACTCAGTACTTCACAAAATCCAGTATATTCCGGGATTAGATACTCTAGAGCAGGGGTAGGCAACCTTTCAGGGGTGATGTCCCGAGTCTTCATTTATTCACTCTAATTTAAGTTTTCGCATGCCAGTAATACATTTTAACCTTTTTAGAAGGTCTCTTTCTATAAGTCTATACAATATAACTAAACTATTGTTGTATGTAACGTAAATAAGGTTTTAAAAATGTTTAAGAAGCTTCATTTAAAATGCAATTAAAATGTAGAGCCCCCTGGACCTGTGGCCAGGACCCGGGCAGTGTGATTGCCTCTGAAAATCAGTTCGCGTGCCGCCTTCGGCATCCATACCATAGGTTGCCTACCCCCCCTGTAGAAAAAGTGGATGATGGGTGTTTACTATAGGGGGGAGGGAGAGCTTAATAGTTTGAGCACTGGCCTGCTCAAACCAATTCAATTCTTGAGGGAGCCATTTGGGGATTGGTCCTGCTTTGAGGAGAGGGTTGGGACTAGCTGACCTCCTGAGGTCCCTTCTAACCCTGGTAATCTATGAATCTACTTTTTAAAAATATTATTTATTAGTAATATAACTCCTAGAAGTCCCAAGCAATAGCAGATCCAATAGTGTGGGGCACCATGAACACCCACGATAAGAAAGTCTCTGCCCCCAAGAGCTTACAGGTTAAAAAGACAAAACAGACAAAGGGTGTATGTGCATGTGGAAAAACAGAAGAAGAGAACAGTGTTGAAGGTCACACTACAGGTGAGTGGCAGAGCTGGGAAGAAAATATGAGGGCTTGTCTGCACAGTGCTGCAATGCACACTAGAGGGGTGTGAATTCTAAAGTGCACCACCATATTCCACATTAACTGGCCCATGTAGACACTGCTGGCATGAACTAAGGCTTCCCGAGGGAGCATTAATGAGAAACAGTACTCTGTTAACGCACCCTCAGGAAATTTTAGTACATGCCAGCAGTGTCTACATAGGCCAGTTAGTGTGCAACACATTGGTTCACTTTGGAGTTCACTCCCCTCTAGTGAGAATTGCCACACGGTGTAAACAAGCTCTAAATCTCCCAGTCTACTACCCTATCCACTTATACCATGCTTCCTTGCTACTCTACCTTCTCAAAGTCAGTTGTAAGAGAAACCTTGAGGTGAACAAAACAAATGTATCACCAGGAACACCCATTTTGATATCCCTGTTGCCAATCTGCATTAGGTAGGTATACTAGGTACATCAAGCCTTTCCTATAAGTGTCTTTCCTAACCAGATCTTGAATAACTAGAACAAGCGTTCTTCAGGCACTTACCTTGGGAGTCAATTTGATTGGCTAATTGCTTTGGTGAAAATTTCTTTGGTAGGGCCGAATTGTCAGAATTTGGCCCTAAATCTCCAGCCTTAACTTTCCATTCGTCAGCTATGCCCTGTTCATTCTTGTCTTACCATTTTTTTATTTATACTCTCATTTATTTGGCGGGATTTGAGGCGGTGATCATAGCCTGTTGATTCTCATACATTATATTTATGTGTTTACCTCTAGTAGCTCCTCTGGTGTCACTCCCATAGGCATTTTCATAGTGAATCCAATCAGTGGCCCAGGCAGTCCAATATCCTAGCTCAGACAGTGGCTAGAACCTGATACTTGAAAGGAAGGAGCTGCTCTACACCATCTCTGGAAAAGTCCCCAGCAGCATTCAGCTTCCCTACTGCTCTGCCCCTGGCATGGCACTTCAAACCTCCCTAACACAGAGATCTGCAGGGATCACTAGTGGTGCAGAGGCAGCTGTGTACTACACCACAACTTTCCTACTATGGAAGAATCTTCAACTGGCAGGTAAAGCCATATTTCTGGCATCTTTGCTCTGGCAGAGCACCAGGGCTACTGCGGGGATTGGCGTCTGATCCCAAATGTTTAGAGTCTCTTAATCAAATTCAGCTTCTTGCCAATCATCAACTTCCTTCTCCTAATCCATTTTTTTTCTCTCCAAGATGCCACAGCTAGATACATCATTGTAAGGTTGTTGAATTAGTTTTAAATGAAAGACTTCAGGTGACTGCACTTCATCTGACCTCTAAATATGTGCCTTCTTGAAAGAATTAAGTGCCTCTGCCACTGTATTCTAAACCAATTCACTGGAAGAACCAATTATCTTTGATTACCTGTTGATGCTGCTGATAAGAAAGGATAAGAAAGGCAAGAAGGAATGTTCACAGACCATTCATGGGGCTTCATGGTCCATTAATTGCCCTCTCCTTCATATATGGATCCAGAATAAGTTTTTCCCCGCACACATAACCACAAATTCCCTCACCAGGGAACATTATCCCACTTCACCCACCCAGAGCAGTTTGCAACTCCAGCATTACTGAATTTCGTCATCCGTCATAGCCACAAAGCCGACTGCAACGGATGCTTTCTCAGAGCAAACTCAGCAGCCAACAGGGAGAGAGATTGATGTCTCTGCACCAGAAACTTTTGGCCAGCAGAGAGCTTCTGCAATATGACGAGTCCGCAGCAGCAGCTGCTCTACTTACTCTGTAGAAAGGCTCAGTTTTAGCAAACATTTTCAGTGTGATAATGGACTCCCTTTATTGCTGTGATTAGGCAGCAAATTATTTCATTATCTGGAATTAAATTATTATAATTATTTATTATTTTCTGAGTGCCAACAGTGCAGTTAGTGTTCATATGTGTAAGGGGACTGAAGCAAATTACAGAACAACACAGATACAGACAAATCAGTAAGATGCATACAGACACTAAAGTACCTGGGAAATTTTGGGGGTGGTGCAGGGATCTCACAGAGGTCAGTGTTGAAGTCCTGGAAGTGTCCTTTGAACTAAGGTTTGAAGGAGAGCTTGTCTGGTGTATGAGAAGAGAGAGGAACTATTGAAAATATTTATAGCAAGAAGAAAATATAAAGATAAAATAGCCACTTGTTTTGGGTGGTTTAGACCAGCGGTTCTCAAACCGTGGGTCAGGACCTCAAACTGAGTCAGGACCCCATTTCAATGGGATCACCAGGGCTGTTTTAGACTTGCTGGGGCCTGGGGCCAAAGTCCAAGGACTTCAGCCTTGGGCAGCGAGGCTCAGGTTGGTCTTCGACTTTGGTCCCCCAGCCTGAGGCGATGGGGCTTGGCCTTTGGCTTTGGCTCCCCTACCTGGGGCAGCAGGGCTCAGGCAGGCTCAGGCTTCAGTCCCTCCTGGGATTGTGTAGTAGTTTTTATTGTCAGAAGGTGGTCACAGTGAAATGAAGTTTGAGAACCTCTGGTTTAGACACATATCCTGCATCTTGGCAGGGGGTTATACTAGATTACCCTTGCAGACCATTCTCCCAGATTCTAGATGGCCTGATCAAGATTTAAAACCACAGGGACCCAATTCTGTGGTTCCTAGTGCACTCATTAACACCAGTGCAGAGTGGGTATAAAACACTGCTAGATCGGAGTGCATCCCTTTTGCTATCACTTTGCTGTGGTGTACCAGATGTAGGGCAATGGAGATTTAGGCCCACAATTAGTAGAAGATCAGTGGCTAATCTCCTCCCTCCCCTTGTGCATCTTGGCTACTTGCACTGTGCGCTCTTTGGAGCAGGGACTGTTTTGATTTTGATTTTTAAACTCTGTGTTTGAATAGGGCATAGCGCTACAGGCCTCTCATGCTGGCTGGGACCTTCAGATGCTACTGTAAGATGACTAACCAATACTAATTGATAAAGGCAGCATTTGGAGGGAGTTGATAGGCGTAAGGTAAGATACAGATGGAATTATACAAGAAGGGGTTGAGTGATTATTTTAAAATGTATCTATCCAGGTAGATTTTTATAAGGTCTCCCATCACTGTGGTATCTGATGCTGCCACACACTTCACCTAGGTTTCCTCCTTGAGCCCACCTCTTCCACAGATCTCTTGGGTCACCTGTTCAAATGTCATTCTTTTAGTCCTTTCCCCTTCTTCCCCCCAGGACTGCCTTCCTGTCCCAGCTCCCAGTATTCCAGCTCCAGTTACTTGCACAGTTTTAAGGATTACAGTCTCCTTTGATTTAATGGAGTGTGCAAAGCTATATTTCATTATTGCCAGAAAAATCCATATGCCACATTTTTACAAATAAATCCCCACTAGAAATGTTGGAAACCTTACAGACTTTGATTGAGTTGCCCCAGGTCAGACTGAACATCTGGGAAAGAACTTCTGACGACGGAGCGGTTGTGCATCCGTGAATACTCCCGTGGCCAGCTCTTGGAACATGTTTAGATGAAACTGCGTGTAAATTGCATGGACATCATTAAATATTTCCTTTTACAGTGCATTATGTTTTCTAGTCGACATTTTGCGACGATGAAAATTCAAGTATGGCATTGGGATGCCAGTTCAATATTAAAACAAATATTAATAGATCTGATCGAATAGTATTTGCCAAGGACAAAGCTCAGCAAATTTTGCTCCCCTCTTTCCCCTTCCAACTCTTGGTTTTGCAAAATATTTTAAAACTCATTTGATAATCTATTCAGGATTTAAGAATAATGAAAAACCCTTTGAAGTTAATGGAAAAACACTGCTGTTGACTTCAAAGAGGTTTGGCTCAGGCCCTAATTGAAGAGGATCACAAACAAACAAAAGGTAGACTATGAAGTACTCATAAAGTAATGGGCACACCTTTGAACATTGTAAAAAATGAGCTGGTAAAAATAATTAAAAGCTGAGCTACAGTATTTTAATTTGAAATTTATCATTATGCTAGGGGGGAGGTACTATAAACGTAGATAACCAGATGAGTTAATTGGTAATATTTTAATGTATAGAATACATGTGTACTATTATGCAGATGTTTGTTCATGATCTAATACAGTGGTCTCCAAACTTTTTTGATTGCGCACCCCTATCAGTAAAAATTTTTTGAGCACGCATCCCCTGCTGTGACGAAGGGAAAAAAAAAATCCCGGTGGAATTATAAATCTCTGACCAGGAAGTACTTCCTCTCACTTGGAAGGGTCTCCACATTCTCTACATCTTCTTTCAATTTATCACAGTCGTTATCAGTACAAAATCAGTATTTGCCCCAATTTGTTCTAATGTGATCTGAGATTTTCTCTTCCAAGTCCTGGGTAATACTGCTGAAACTCTCATACCACTGGGTAAGATGATTGGTGATAATAAATACAGGAGTTATTTCATCCACCTCTTAAATTTTAGCCACCTCTGGGATGGGGGATGGTAACTGGAGATACATAACAATGTTGGGGAAGGGAAAGTTTTAGGCCATAGGCAGGGAGGATACATGGCTACTTCAACAGAGTAATGCCACCCAGGAGCTATGGGCTGAGCTTTTCAAAGGGCCATATCAAAGTTAAGCTCTTATTGACAGAGAAATGGGAACCTAACTCCCTTATGCCCCCTTTACAATATCAGACCCTTAAATATCCGCACATGACTGTTGGTTTTGACGGCTCTTTCTAAAGACTTGCAAGTGGTAAACTTTATGGCACTCAACTTCTGATATCTATTCTGATGGATGAAGCACTGAGCAGACACTGGTGGGATTGGAACCACTGGTTCAAATAAGAAAAGATGGTGCAGAAGAGGTCAGGGCCTAGCAGGTTCCCCTCATCTAGCCACCCCTCACAACAACCACCCAGCTCAGTGTTCTACTTTATATGACTCAGCCTTCCATGTGCTTACCACCTTTGCTGAACAGGAGTGGAGATAATTGAAACATTTCTAATGAAAAAATTCCCATTGAAAAAAGCGGCCTTGTTCCCAAATCAGAAATCTCCCCCAAAATTATTTTTTTGTCAGTCTTTTCAAGTATAACAAAAAAATACATTTTTATATTTTTATCACCCTCGCATACACACACACACACGGATCCTTTCTCTCCCTGTCTTCAGGGGGTGGAAATGGGTTGAGAGAAGGAAAACTCAGAAAAAAAAGACTACTAAAAAATCCAAACATTTTTTAAATTGAACATTTTAGATAAAATTTCACAAAAAAAATTGAATAAGCAATAAATAAATAAATAAAATAGAGCCCACTGAGCCCAAATGACTGACATGTTTTGCAAACATTTTTATTTTTTTCATTTTTTGACCCTCTCTGTGTTTTGCTCAAACAGGGTCTAGATTAATAAGATCAATGAAAGACGCTGCAGTCAAATGCAGAGTGGAAATAATTGGTTGTGTTTCCGATTGTGATACTGTGAATTGAGGTTTACAGAAAGCTGCTGCTAAAATTCCCTTTCTCTCAATTCCCTGTTCGGTCTGGGCCTTCAATAGAAAAGGGAGCAGCTGTTCATTTGCTAAAATAAACAATGACTCCATTCTCTTTGTTAAACTTTCACTGTCCCCATCTGTAAAACTTCTTATTGATTTTACATCCATTCCTCTGAAGTAAAATCATCAGCCACTGATTTTACATCTGTCCTTAAGAAGCTCCTGCTGTGGCTTCTGGAACACGGTTCTGAATTAGAATTTCTCCCATGATGGAAGATGACGTTACAATTCAGACAGATCTATAAGATGCCTCCAAATTCCTCACAACGACAGTACTCACAGTGAAGAAGTGAACTTTGATCACCAGTTCCCAAGCAGTAGTATCTGAGACATTACTGTATTTCCCTAGACAGAGAGTAGGAGAAGACCCCATCCTGGATATACTTTATGTTCATTTCTATCTAGGGGACCACTCTGTAGAGATCATTGGTAAATGTGCACTTTTAGGCCCAGATCCTCAAAGGTATTCAGGTGCATAACTCCTATGGAAACTACTTTTGAGGCTCTGGACCTTGCAATCTGATCCAGCATGCAAGCACAGGGGCCTGTGCAATCAGAGCTCACTGCAGGACTGGAGACTTAAATGGTAAATGCACAGAAGGAGACAAAGAGAGCATCCAAATCAAAGCAGTTTGGCATCTCTGGTCATTCACCAGGACTGTTATCCACCCTCATCCAGTGAGACAATAGCAACATCTCAAACCAAGCAAGAAACTTCTTCATTTTAGTTAAAACAACCCATTAACAATCATTATCAGATGATCAGCTGTGCCCAAGGTGCACGGAGACAGGCAAAGATCATCAAAATGTTCAGTATAAAGAAGAGCATGTCTTGATTTTCTCTGAGCCCATGAAAAGAACAGCAGAGCCATTGCTGCTACACTTACGAGTATGAGTTGAAAGAATCTGATCAGTGGCATGTGCTAACTGACTCTGACATGCAGTCATCCAGGGCAGCTGTCAAGTAACACAACTTTCTTCGGCTCCTCTTTTCAGAATTAATTAGCAGAAGTACAGCCTTTATTACTCACTCGGTTGCCAAGATGAACTTGGAAGCAATCCTGTGCTTCCCCCTGCTGCCTGCTGTTCCCTAGCAAACCTCTAGAGGAGATAAATAAGGAAGCTCCTCCTCTCCAACCATCAGTCTTCCCCCGTTAGCAGCTCTAGTGTGTGAATTAGAAGGGGCGTATGTAGAGCTGTCCCTTGGGTATGGTGAATCAGGGCAACCGCTCTGGGCCCCATGCTTTGGGGGCCTCCGTGCTTCATTGTGCATGTGTCATGCAAGGGATGCTAGGCTGGCCCATGGGGCTGGGGTGCCTGGGGGGGGCAGGCTGGCCTGGGGAGTGGGGTTAGGGGCTTGGGGGGCCAGGCCAACCCGGGAGGTTATCGAGGGGCCTGGTGCCAGCAACGGGGGTTGGGCCCACACTCACCAGTGGGAAGTGCACATTGTATTTCTTTTTCTTGTTCAGTACCTCAGCAGCAGTATCCGCAGCCCAGCCTGTTCCGCCCAGCCCCACCAGCTCCCGGTGTTGCCCGCCACTGCACCGGCCGCCAGTGTCCTAGCAACGCCAGAACACGCCAGTGCCAGGCTAACCCCGTCCATTGCTCTTCTGCCCCGAACCCCTCCCTTTTCGAAGACCCCCCCAGCACAGGGGGGCCCCTTGCCCCTAGCACAGGTGCCACCCCGTGAATGTCCATTGTCCCTTACCCCCTACCCTCTGCACTGGTGTCCCCTCCCCACACCAGATTTCACCTGTATAAAAAATATTAAGGGAGGCTCATACAGACTGTTTAGTCCCGGGCCCCACACCCTGCTAGGGATAGCCCTGGGCAGAAGAATAAACAGAAGAAGATAGGAGGCCAGTTTGGGAGTGGCTGGATACAGACCTTTTCTAGGTGGATGCTACTCCGTTGATTTTCATGGATAAAGCATCCAATTATACCAGATCTGAATTTGGCCCAATATATTCATTTAGATGAATGCTTTGAAACCTACAACCTCTAACACTAACTAAGTAATGCTAGGAAAACCTTCAAAGGGTTCAGAAACCCCACCCCTAATTTACACCAATGTGCGATCAGAATAAAGCATCGGATGCTTCTCCACATAGAATCATAGAATATCAGGGTTGGAAGAGACCTCAAGAGGTCATCTAGTCACAACCCCTGCTCAAAGCAGGACCAATCCCCAACTAAATCATCCTAGCCAGGGCTTTGTCAAGCCAGGCCTTAAAAACCTCTAAGGATGGAGATTGCACCACTTCCTTAGGTAACCCATTCCAGTGCTTCACAACCCTCTCTGTGAAATAGTTTTTCCTAATATCCAACCTAGACCTTCCCCACTGCCACTTGAGATCATTGCTTCTAGTTCTATCTGCCACCATTGAGAACAGCAGAGTTCCATCATCTTTGGAACCCTCATTCAGGTAGTTGAAGGCTGCTATCAAATCCCCCCTCATTCTTCTCTTCTGCAGACTAAATAAGTCCTGTTCCCCCAGCCTCTCTTCATAAGTCATGTGCTCCAGCCCCATAATCATTTTTGTTGCACTCCACTGGACTCTCTCCAATTTGTCCATTTCCTTTCTGTAGTATGGGGCCCAAAACTGGGCACAATACTCCAGATGTGGCCTCACCAGTGCCGAATAGAGGGGAACAATCACTTCACTCAGTCTGCTGGCAATACTCTTACTAATGCAGCCCAATGTGCCATTAGCCTTCTTGGAAGTAAGGTCACACTGTTGACTCATATCCAGCTTCTTGTCCACTGTAATCCCTAGGTCTTTTTCTGCAGAACTGCCATTTAGACAGTAGGTCCCCAGCCAGTAGCAGTGCATGGGATTCTTCCGTCTTAAGTGCAGGACTCTGCACTTATCCTTATGAAGCCTCATCAGATTTCTTTTGGCCCAATCCTCCATTTTGTCTAGGTCCCTCTGGACCCTATCTCTACCCTCCAGTATATCTACCTTTCCCCACAGTTTAGTGTCATCCACGAACTTGCTGAGGGTGCAATCCATCCCATCATCCAGATCATTAATGAAGATGTTGAACAAAAATAGCCACAGGACAGACCCCTGGGGCACTCCGCTTGATCCTGGCTGCCAACTAGACACTGAGCCGCTGACCATATGTATCTCTTCACTCTGGAAGTTTTGTAAGCTCAGGCTTTCTCAAGAGATTTCTAGCACTGTGTCCCCTTTGGCCAGCCTTTGGAGTACTACAGGGCAGCTTATCTCACAATTCCTCAGTACTTTCTGTATCATCCAAAATCTGTAAACAGTGCAGAGGCACCAATGAAAATCTGGAAAGAAAAGTTAACTGAACACTTTGGAATTCAGAGATGTCAAAGTTTGGTTTGGATTGAGTTTCAGGCAGACATTCAAGATGCCTTTCATTTTCACTGAACTGGTTAACTCACTCCTGCTTTTATGTGAATTGGTTAACTTGTCTCTACTTTGATTTGAATGGGTCCTAGGTTTTGCTGTTTTTTTTTTTACCTGACCTGCTTCGTGCATCCCTAGCTTAATCTGGGCTTTGTCCACCCTTCCCTGGCTCCAGTTACTGAATTCTTCATTGCTCTTGTGGCTAACAGCACGATTAGGGACCACACCTCCATTTCTGAGTGACTAAACCAAGGGGGCAAGTTGTTTTCAAACTGATTCACAATCCAAGGACCATCATGGACAAATGTGGTTGAAAGATAGTAGTAGGTTGTCAGTCTAGAAAGCTCCTCTCTAAAAAGTTGTTTGGTTGGCTTCGTTCTTTCTTTAGCTCGATGTATTTCCCGTCACCTCTGCATAAGCTCCCCTTCCCCTGAATAAAACCATATCACTCTTGATCAACTTTATCTTGAAGGTCTTGCAGTCGCTAATGATGTACACTACTCCTTATATTCCTGTGCCTTGGCCATACTGCTTTAAAATGTAGTGCTCAATGCAGTGATGTCAGAAAAGGGAAAACATACAATCAACTATCTGTCACCCTTAGGATTTGAAAATGTCACAAACACTGAGTTGCAGGTTTTAACTGCCCTTCTCTTTCCCTCTCTCCAACCCCCCTTCCCTAAATGTGTGGGTACATGGTGTTACTCAGCTCCTGCCTTTTCTCTCCTCAATTTCCATGCCTAATGAGTCTGAGCTGAGTTAATAATGGATGTAATAAGTAATGACTCATTGTTTTGGGGCCTGCACGTCTCCCTGTGCAGTGGAAGAGGAAGCCAGGGCTTCAATGCTATTTGTTCTGCCGTGTCGCTTGCCGCCAAGCAATGCCACTCATCAATAAAAGGCAAGATGACGGATGAGTTCATTTAATGGAATTCCTCTGAGTGAGCTGCAGCCACTGCTCTTCAGTAGGGTTGCTGCTTTGACTCCCTCTCTTTCTCTTCCCTCCCCCCCCTTTTTTTTTTTAAATATTCAGGACAGTTGGAAAGCGTGGCTGGCTGAGCGGGCTGCCATTTGTGCCAGCAGCTCCTTCTGCTCTTCACAACTGCTATCCTAAATCAAATCAAGAGCTTTGAGCAGGGAGATTGAATCGCCACCACCTGACAGTAGCATCTCATGGTATTTGTGTATCTCTCCTTCCCTGTGGTCCCCACACACACATACACACCCCACCCACACACACCCCTTTGATCTATCTATCTATCTGTTTACATCTTGCCATCACCGGGTGGGTATGGGGGGAGGGTGCAGAAGCATTTGAGGAGAATGGGTTTTTAAGTCTTCTCATTATGTCCATATGCATGCTGAATAACTGAAATAAACTTGTTCCTTTGGGAAAGTATCAGGTTCTGCTTTTGCACGTAATCTATCATGCTGCAGGTTTCCAAGGCTGGATCAGCTAAATGGATTATTGTTTCAGTTTCCTTGAGCGTGCATCTGCTCTGAAGAGCGTATGCTTTTATTTTTTTCCATTCCAACCCTTGTCAGCCTCACCCACTTCTCTGGTTTGCCCACGGGTTTATGCAATTTTATACACCTGATTCTAATCCGACTGTCTCCAATTCACAACGGTGTAAAACTCCACTGAGTCCAATCCACAGCTGGTGTGAATCAGTGTAGCTCTGTGAAAGTCAATGGAGATAATTCACTTCACACCAATTCGGGATCTGGCCCCATTGGCTTTAATGGGGTTACTCCTAATTTGCACTGGAGCAAGAGAGATCAGAAGAAGACCCTGAATGTGCCCCAAAAATACCACTTCATTTTCAACTGTAAGACAAGTTTAATGTAAAAAATATACCCAACAGGGCTTGAACCCATAAAAAGCTGAACACTCTCAACTCTAGGTGGATCAACAGCACCAGCCCTCTGATTTTAGTCACTTGTTTCTCCTATTGGCTTATGAAAGTTGAGGGTTCTCAACTACTTGCAGTCTTATCACTTACACTTTGGATAACATGTTTGCATTGTACATGTATCAAATGATTACCACCACTCAAGTTACTGAAATCCAAAGACCAGATACTCAACTGGTATAAATGGCTATAGCTCTATTGCAGTCAATGGAGCAGATTTACATCAGCTGAGGATCCAGCCAAGAGTCTCTCGTGCAGTGGAAGCAAATGGAAATGTTCCCCAACACTTCACTTTCATCACTTAATGCTTTTGAGATTTAGCAAAGAAAGGCTAATGGGAGGGATGGCCGGATTTGTGCAGGTTGGAGAAAGCTGTGGATACAAGACTGGGAGGCCTAGAGAATGCTGTGGATTAAAGATGTGTCAAGATTTGTGATGTGACATTATTTAGTAAGAGGCAGTCCTGGTAAAAAAACAAGGAGGGGGACATATTGCTTTGTGTTCCCAGGGAAATTTACTAGAGATAATAGGGCACTTCTCAGCTAGAATAAAGCAGCAGAGCTCCATTGACCAGTTTAGACCAGCTGAAGAGCTAATCCACATAGCTGAAATTTGGAGATGGAAAAATTTAGGGGGAATATCTGGAAAATAGGAGAGCTCAGCAAGAGCCCATGGGAAGTGGTGGAAACACCAGTGCTTGGGTCATTTAACACTAGATGGACAAAACACTGGAGAATATAGCATAAGGAACAATCTAGCATTGGTGGGAGGAAAGGGGGAAAAATTCTGGAGTGGATGACTGAGAAGGGTACTCCCCCAGACGGAATAATTCTCTTTTGTCCATCATGAATCTAAGGGCTTGTATACACTACCACTTATATTGTTATAACTTATGTCGTTCAGGGGTGTGAATAAGCCACCCTTCCAAGTGAAGTAAGTTATACTAACATAAGTGCTGGTGTAGACAGTGTTATGTTGGCAGGAGGGTTTCTCCTGTTGATATAGCTACCACCTTTCGAGGAGATGGTTTTATTATGCCGATGGGAGAGCTCTCTTATGTCGGCATAGAGAGTCTTCACTAAATGTATTACAGTGCCACAGCTGCCCGAATGCAGCTGTGTGGCTGTAGTGATTCTAGGGTAGACTATGAACTGACACCTATTCTCTCAGGAAGTCGGCACTGAGGCCTGGTCTACACTGAGGGAGGGAGAGATCAATCTAAGTTACTCAACGTCAGGTACGTAAATAACATAGCTGAAGTTGACGTACTTAGATCTACTTACCGTGGTGTCTTCACTGCGGTAAGTCGATGGCTGATGCTCGCCCATTGACTCCGCCTGCGCCTCGCGCCCTGGTGGAGTACCGGAGTCGACGGGAAAGCACTCGGTGGTCGATTTATCATGTCTAGACTCGACATGATAAATCAACCCCTGCTGGATCGATCGCTGCCCGTTGATCCAGCAGGTAATGTAGACAAGCCCTGAGTTTGTTTTTCACCTCCTGCCCTAGAGCAGCAATGCAGACTAAACTCCCTCTGTCAGCAGCTGAAAGAGATGTGGATTTTCAGAAAGGGCAGATAGAGGCTGCTAAATTGGGAATAAAAAAGGATATGAAATAACTCACAGCGTAAAAGTATATTAAATAACCTATAGAGCAATATAGAGAAGTATATTAAAAAGCCTATGGAGGAAAGACAGCCAAGAAACAGATTAACAGAGCATTACATTTTATTGTCAAGCACAAATGTCCCATTCCTTTCTCTGAGCTCCTAATCAGCATTTTTCATTATTTTCCTTCCCCTGAATCTGGCTCCTATGCATCAGTGCCCATAGCAACACCTCCAGTGGCGTTAAAAAACTAGATACTGCAACAGCGTTCCCAGGCACAGAGCTGTGCCAAGGCCTACATTTGATCCAGCAAGGAGCACATGCCTGCCCGGTGGTACAAGGTCATAATATGAATTCTCCCTTCAGGGGCAAACAATCTTAGCAATGATCCCCCACCATTCTCCCCTACTAGCTTGGCTCATTTTGATCTCAGTTGTTATTAAGCTTGTTTGATGCTTGCAATCAGAGCAGCTCATTTATTTACAGAGATGGTTATTCAGAAAGTGGATGCCTACAAGGAGAGTATGAGTGCATGAGTGGGGAGAGTGGACTGGTTTGTTTTAAGGTCTCGTTCATTTGAACTCTAGAAAAAAATGGCTCTTTTCTATAATGGATATTCTTTATTTTCTTTTATTTTTTTCCCTGCGCCATTTTACTTTGTAGAGCAGGGATGGGCAAAGTGTTTGGACAAGGGCCACATCTGGGTATGAAAATTGTATGGCAGGCCATGAATGCTCATGAAATTAATAATTCAGAGATATTCAAATAAGTTGTATTTAATAAAGATATGTTTTAGTGGAAATAAACATAAAACCTTACATACAATTACAAATATGCCATCATAACAACATATTACAATAATTAAACCAAACTTACCCCCTTTCCACACCCTTTCTCTCTAGCCTAGATTTGTCGGGGGTCAGCTTCCCATCACTGGAACTCATTGAGATTCACCTACCCCTTGCTCTAAGAAAACTTCTCCCACATAGGTCCCGACAGTGGCCGACAGGTCCCGACAGGTCCCGACAGTGAGCACTCTGTGGCCAACTATCCTTTGTTTTATCCTCAACAATGGAAAATTAACACTACTAAAATATCAGAGTCATCAAAGCCAACAAGTAGCAAGCACTGGGGCTTGCAAGTTCCAGGCTCTATGGTGTGTGAGGTGCGTTTGGGTGGTGCAGCCAGAGTAACACGCATGCACTCATGCCTGTCACACAGGTCCTGAACACATGGGAGCACCATGCGGGTGCAGGGGGCAAGCTCCCAACATTGCTCCCTGGTGGGAGCACTGGACAGACAGAGTAGGGCAAGCCCTCATCTCACTCCCTGGCCGGAGCACTGAAGCAGAGCAATGGAGCTCGAGGGTCAGGTCCAAAGGTCTGACGGGTTGTATGAGGCCTGTGGGCCATAGTTTCCCCACACCTGCTGTAGATTCTAATAAACTTTTCAATGGATGGGAGCGAAGGCAGATGACCCTTGTGTTCTATTGAGACATGGTTTCATCTCTGGAAGTGCTTTTGGTACTGAAATAGACTGATGTGCGGTTTTTATACTGGGATTGATTTTTCTAAATGTTCATCCTTTTTTCTCCCATTGTAGGGGCTTTCTCTCCCTATTTTTGTCCAGATTCTGACCCCTGATTCACAGTCGTGGAACCCCTGATTCCCACAGCTGCTCACCAGGATGCATCAGAGGTTGACCTCCTTTGTGGTTAGCACTTGCCTATTCATGAATGAGGACCTCATTCAACACCCACTGAAATCAGTGGAAATGCTCCAGTTCACTTCAATGGATGTTGGATCGGCATGTTGGTGAATGAGTAGATAGGTAACAGACAGGTGCGGAAGGAGGGGGAATGGAAGGGCATTTAGGCAGGTGAATAGGTAGCTGATGGGCAGGTGGACTGATGAGCAAGTGGGTGAATGGTCAGATGAGCTTTAGAGTCATTGTCTTGGGGTGTAGAGAGGTGGGTGAGTAGGTGAATGACTGATCACGTAAGTAGTTGAACAAACTTTACTGACTCCTCAGGCTACCTAGGAGATCATTAGAGTGGGAAATTAATGACAACACTTAAGGACAGTACACTGTGAAAAACTTAGATGTAGCATTTGGAGGAAGAAGTGTATGTGTTTGTGGGAGGAGCTATTCAATGAACGAAGCTGGGATAGGGGCAGAATTCAGAGTTCTGAATTCACAAAATGTCCCTGAAATCTTTTTTAAAAATGGTCAAATTCTGCTCTCCTTTATACCAATACACCTCAGGAATAACTCCACTGATTTCAGTAGAGTGACTTATAATTAAGAGTGGTGTACTTCAGACATTATTGATTCTGAAGTCAATGAAGCTATGCTACTTTACCCTAGCTGAAGATCTGGCTTCCCAAGTCATGGTTCGTAAAGTTGGTTTGTATAAGACAAATCACCTCTGGTTTTGTTGTTGTTGTTGTTGTTGTTTGTTGTGATTTTCATCACAATTTCTATGATCAGGAGTGTTGTCACCATCCCTTCTCAGGAACTTTTTTCCTAAAATGTATCATGAGAAAACTACAGCCCTATAAGCAGAGGCTCACAGGGAGACAATAAGAAAACCTGCAAGATGTGTTTAGAACTAAAGACAGGGGAATGGAAAACACAAATCCTGAAAACTGGTAAATCAATGTGTGCCCTAGATAAGTTATTCTTGAAAAAAAATCTTCTGGATAAACAACAATGGCCATTAAAGAGCTGATTGGAGGACTACTCCTTAATTCAGTTCAAAATGATCTGTAATCCCTTCAGGGGATACAGCTAACTTAGGGAAAACAGGGGTTTAAGCAGTGAGCTCTTAAGTGATCAGAGGAGCTAGCAAACAGGGGAGTTTTGCAAGAGAGTTCAGAGAGGGAATGTGAGAGGCAGATACAGCTCGTAAACATTCTCTAAACTTAGGACAATAAACCCAACCCTCCAAAAACAAAACTCAACAATAACTATGACAGCAAAAAAAAAACAAATCCAAAAACAATAATGCAGGCAGAAGTCCAGCAGCAGAGTGGAGTCTATCCAATGTATTGCATTGAATGCAGCATGTACAATTACCTGCCTTGTGGACAGATGTCATATTTGTGCATTTGGTGCAAGCAAGTGTGGTGTAGAAATTGCAGTAAGTCAACCTGAGCTATGTCGACTCCAGCTACATTATTCATGTAGCTGGAGTTGTGTAACTTAGGTTGACTTACTTTGGTAGTGTAGACATAGCCTCAGTATGTGCTCTTGAGGCCAGAGTGGCTGAAATGGAAGAGCTAAAGGAGACAGAGAGGTACACAGCCAAGACTTAATGGGGCACAGCAGAGCAGTCTGACAGCCACTGTGCTGTTGAGGAGGATGAAAGTCTTGGAGAATGAGAAAATCAAACTAGAGAGGAGAGAAATGACCCAATAGTTGGAACCCTCCTTCCAGATGACATCATGGTACATGATATCCTCTTGCATTCAGTATCCCCGTCTGAGGGAGGGAATCCCTGTTATTATGAAGAGACAGATTATAGTAATGAGAGGTTTAATTATTAGAAATATAAATAGTTGGGTTTGTGATTTTTGGGAGAATTACATGGTGAATTGCCTACTGAGTGTGCAGGCTGCAAAGCTTTCAAGACATCTAGATAGACTTATGTGCAGTGCTGGGGAGGAACTGGTGGTGATGGCACATGTAGGAAACAATGACATAGGGAAAGGTAGGAGTGAGGTCTTGGAGGCCAAATTTAGGCTGCTAGATAAAAGATTAAAGTCCAAGATCTCCAGGGCAGCATTCTCTGAAATGCTTCCAGTTCCACATGCAGGGCCAGTTAGACAGGCAGAACTGCAGGGTCTCAATCATGGGTGAGAGGATGCTGTTTGGAGAAGGGATTTAGATTTATTAGGAACTGAGAAACATTTTGGGAAAGGAGGAGCCTATACAGGACGAATGGGCTCCACCTAAACCAAAAAGGAACTAGACCTCTGGCATATAAAATTAAAAAGGTTGTAGAGGAGTTTTTCAACTAAGGACTGGGGGAAAGCCCATAGGTGCAGACACACAGTTCAGACAGAGACATCTCCTAGGGGAGGATTTATTAAAGGGGATTCTCTATGTCCTAGTAAAGAGAAGAGGATGGAAGTTGCTAAAGTATAGGTTGGGACTGAAGAGAAACAGTCGAATGAAAAAGATTCCCATTCAATTACAACTTATGAAGTCAGACAACCAAATATTGACAAAATTTCTAAGTGCTTCTATACAAATGCTAGAAGTCTAAACACTAAGATGGGTGAACTTGAGTGTCAGGTATTCAAAGAGGATTTAGATATAATAGGGATCACAGAAACTTGGAGGAGTGATGAAAGTCAGTTGGGCATGGTAATACCAGGATACAAAATATATAGGAATAACAAGGAAGGTCACATGGGAGAGTGGCACTATATGTGAAAGAAAGCAACGAGTCAAATATGGTAGAAATCTTAAATGAATCAAACTGTACCAGAGAATCGCTATGAATAGAAATTTGATACTTGAATAATAAGACTATAGCAGTAGGAATATACTACTGAACACATGACCAGGATGGCAATGCTGACTGTGAAATACTCAGGGAGATGAGAGAGACTATAAAAACAGAAAACTTGATGGGGAATTTCAACTATCCCTCTATTGAGTGGGAACATGTCACCACAGGATGGGATGCAGAGATAAAGTTTCTTCACACCATAAAGGACTGAATCTTAGAGCAGCTAGTCCTGGAACTCACAAGGGGAGAAGCAATTTTTGATTTAGTCCTAAGTGGTGCACAGGATCTGGTCCACGAGCTGAATATAGATGAATTGCTTGGTAATAAGAACTATAATGTAATTAAATTTAACATTCTTGTTGGAGTGGGGGAGTGCCAAAGAAATCTAACACAGTAGCATTTAACTTCAAAAAGGGGAACTACACAAAAATGAGGAAGCTAGCTAAAAGAAAATTTAAAAAATGAACAGTTACAAGATTGAAATGCCTGCAAGCTGCATGGAAACTTTTTAAAAAATACCATAATAAAGTTCAAAATAAATGTATAACCCAATTTTTTTTTAAAAGTAAGAGAACCAAAAAACCCACCATCCTGGCTAAACAACAAAGTAAAATAGGTGGTTAGAGATAAACAGACATCCTTTAAAAATTGAAAGTTAAATGTTTCTGAGGAAAATAGAAAGGCATATAAATTCTGTGTATAAAGTCCAAGTGTAAAAGTATAATTTG
This sequence comes from Chelonoidis abingdonii, assembly GCF_003597395.2. NCBI lineage: Eukaryota > Metazoa > Chordata > Testudines > Testudinidae > Chelonoidis > Chelonoidis abingdonii. The sequence continues at coordinate 9,569,341 of NC_133774.1, forward strand.
GCAGGTCAAAAAAGAATTTGAAGAGGAACTAGCAAAAGACACAAAAACTAACTGTATTTTTTTGAAAGTACATCAGAAGCAGGAAGCCTGCCAAACAAGCAGTGGGGCCACTGGACAATCAAGGTCCTGAGGAGTAATCAAAGAAGACAAGGTTGTGGTGGAATTCTTTGCACTGGTCTTCATTACAGAGGATGTGAAGGAGCTTCCCACACCTAAGCCAGTTTAGATGAGAATCTCAGGATCTCTTCCAGATTGAGGTGTTAATAGAGGAGGTTTGGGAACAAATTGATAAATTAAACCATAGTAAGTAAAAAGGACCAGATGGAACTCAAATATGAAATTGTAGAACTACTAACTGTGGTATGTAACTTATTGCTTAAATCAACCTTTGTATCAGATGACTGGAGGATAGTTAATGTAACACTTATATACAAAAAAAAAAAAAAGCTCCAGAGGCGTCCTGGCAATTACAGGCCGGTAAGCCTAACTTCAGTACTAGGCAAATTGGTTGAAACTATAGTAAGGAACCGAATTAACAGACACACAGATGAATACGAAGTGTTGAGGAAGAGTCAACATGGCTTTTGTAAAGGGAAATCATGTCTCACCAATCTATTAGAATTCTTTGAGGGGATCAACAAACATGTGGACAAGGTGTGGCTATGATGTACTTTGACTTTCAGAAAGACTTTGACAAGGTCTCTCACCAAAGACTGCTAAGCAAAGTAGGCAGTCATGGGATAAGAGCGAAGGTCTTCTCATGGACCAGGAACTAGTTAAAAGGAAACAAAGAGAAAGAATAATTGGTTAGTTTTCACAGTGGAGGGAGGCAAACAGGGGGTTCCCCAAGTATCTGTCCTGGGTGGAAGTGCTATTCAACATATTGATAAATGATTTGGGGAAAAAAAGGATTAACAGGTGGCAAAGTTTGCAGATGGTGCAAAATTACACACGATAGTTAAATCCAAAGCAGACTGCAAAGAGTTACAAAAAGATCTCACAAAACCAAGTAGCTGGGCAATAAAACAGCAGATGAAATTCAATGTTGATAAATGGAAAGTAATACACATTGGAAAACATAATGCCAACTATACATACAAGTGATGGGGTTTAAATTAGCTGTATCACTCAAGAAAAAAAGTTTGGAGTCATGGTAGGTAATTTTCTGAAAACATCTGCTCAATGTGTGGCAGCAGTCAAAAAAGCTAGCAGAATCTTAGGGTCACTCAATAAAATTAATAGGCAGCAGGTTTAAAACAAGGAAGTATTTCTTCGCACAATGCACAGTCAACTTATGAAACTTATTGCCATGGGATGTTGTGAAGGTCAAAACTATAACTGGGTTAAAAAAAGTATTAGCTATGGTCATGGAAGATAAGTCCATCAATGGCTACTAGCCAAGATCATCAGGGATGCAACCTCTGGCTGTGGGTGTCCCTAAGCCTCTGATTGTCAGCTGGGACTGGACAACAGGCGACGGTTCTGTTCATTTCCTCTGAAGCATCTGGCACTGTCCATGGTTAGAAGACAGGATCCTGAACAACAAGGACCATTGGTCTGACTCACTATGGCCAGTCTTATGTTCTTATGTTAACAGCAAATGGTGAAACAAACCCTGCATCGAATCTCTGCTACAAAATGCATGCAGCAAGGGGGATTCTTTGCATTGACAAAGCCTGCATTCTACCCCTTGGAATGCATCAGCAACCTTAGATATGCTGAGGGTCCTATAGATTCTAGGAGAGTGGAAGGTCCACTCTGCATTTGAACTTCAGTTTTCAGCTTAGCTGCTTGAAACATTCCTATGAAGCGATGCAACCGCTCAGAGAGCTTTAATGAATATACTGTATTTTATAGTACTAGATTGCAACATTTCAGTTATGCCATAAATGTTTAATTTCAGTATAATAGCCACATGAGTCCTTATTTATGGATCTGCAATATTTCAAATATATCTGTATACACAGTTACACATGCAAAGTAGGCTAAAGCTACAGATTGTGCTTCAACTCTTGAGACACAAAGACAAGAATCTGCAGGGATTTTGCAGACCTGGGTTGAAAACCTCAATAGAATTTGCCAAATATTTGCTATGGGTTTTAGTTTGACTTGAAGGCATGTAGAAGGCAAAAGCACAGAGTGGGCATGTGGTGTGCAACATCTCCAGCTGCACAGTTCTGCTGGATCATCTCAATCCTGTGCACAGCATATCCTTTAATTTCTACCCTAGGTCCCTGCACAATTCTACCAGTGCATCTCGGCCTCATAGCACAGAACTTTTTGCTACTCCCTTCCGGGGCAACCTACCAAGCTTTGCCAAACGCCACTCAATCCTGATCAGCAAGACTCTTCTTGCTCACTTCCTAGCCCCTATACCAACTCTGCCAATACACTTTATTGCATTCTGTCTTTTGTTGTCTCTCACACACATATCCACCAGTGCATTTAGTTCTGCATGGTAATATGTAACATCCTTGCTATTCCACTCTTAGAGACTCTGTACAGTTCTGCAAATATACTTCACTCCTGTTCCATCTTTCTGAAGCAATGGAACACCTGGTCAGCTCTGCCAGTGCATCTCAATCCAGCTGTTTGCTATTCTGGTGCTGGACCCCATTATGGCTCAGCCAAGACACTGTACTTTTCTTCTAACCTGCTCTTGCAGTCTGAGGACTTTCATCACTGCTCTGGCAAGGTGTATCAGTTTGCATCCAGATCTGCAACATTTTTGTTGTTAGAATTCAGAGTCCCTGCCCTGTTCTGACATGACAGAGTCTGCAACACTTTTGCTATTCCATTTCTGAGCCCCTCTGCAGCACTGAAAACACTGAATGATTGTGTTGGCTTCTCCATCACTGGCACTTTTAAAATCAAGTTTGGATGCTTTTCTTGCAGATATCGTCTAGCTCAAACAGGAACTGTTTTGGGGAAGTTCTGTGATCTGGGAGGGAGGTCAGACTAGATCAGCGGTTCTCAAACTTAATTGCATTGCGACCCTCTTCTGACAACCAAAACAACTACACAACCCCAGGAGGGGGGACCCAAAGCCTGAATGTGCCCAAGCCCTGCTGCCCTGGGCTGGGGGCCCAGAGCTAAAGCCCAAGAGCTGCAGCCCCAGGCGGGGGGCTGTAATCTGAGCCCTGCTGATCAGAGCTGAAGCTGAAGCCTGAGCCCCGCCACCCAAGAGGTGGGGCTCAGTCTTCAGCTTTGGCCTTGGGGGGTGGGGGCTCAGGCTTTGGCTTTGGCCCCAAGCCCCAGCAAGTTTAACGCCAGCCCTGGCAACCCCATTAAAATGGGGTCATGACCCACTTCGGAGTCCCGACCCACAGTTTGAGATGCGCTGGACTAGATGATCACAGTATTCCCTTCTCACCTTGGAATCTGTGAACTGTTGTTTCAGACGTGAGCCATTACTGATCAGAGAGTGTGGCTGTGTCAGGATGAATTAGTCCATACGTTAGTTTGGTGCTTTGGACTAATTAGAGGAGAAGAAAGAGACCAAAGCCAGTTTCAACTGTGATCTCAGGTCACATTTGGAAGGCAAGGGCCTGATCCACAGCTGATGTAAAATGAGATTGCTCCATTGACTATAATGGAACTACACCACACCGATGTACACCAGTTGAGGATCTACCACCTCGTCCCTAGACATAAAAAGCAACCGTGTGAGTTTTCCTGTCAGCAGTGCAATGCATTTCTGCCTACATATTTGATCAAAGTAAGATTTCAAACATTCTTCACGCTGATCAGGACAATGAAGATAAGGATGTTGTAAGCAAATGCACTATTCCTTTTAAAAGTTAGCCAGCCAAGTACCTGCGAGAAATATATACATAATCACGGTGTAAACAAGAGATCAAGCCTTTGCCAGGATTTTTAAGCACAGTTTTCTCCTGTCCACACAAACAAACAAGCAACCACTGACAAAGACAAAATCTTTTAATCTGTTTGCAGAATATTCCCACCTTTCTCCCTTTGTTCTGCTTTATGTTATCTACTGTTCATTCCTATTACCTCTTTATAGCTGGTTTGTTAAAGTTCATACCACAAAGACCTGTAAAAGAAATTTATGGTTCTTGGGATTTTCAGCAAATTCTAAATAACCATAACATGAACACGAAGCATTAATTAAAAGACACTGGAATCTAAGTTATAACAGAGATGCTGACATTTAAGCCCTCTGCACAGCGTAAATTAAAAAATGGTGTGACAAAGAGTGAGTAGTTTGATGGTCAGGGGTTTATAATGGATACCTTAATATCTCTGTCATGAAAAACTGTCAGTCCTTGGTTTAACCCATACAGAAAGGTCCAAGGGCCTGGTTCATAAAGCATGACACTACCTAAACATTTTTGCAGTAATTCACAGAGCAGTCTGGAGTTTGCTTTGCATACACTTGAGACTACCCAAAAATGCAGGAAATTTGTGAACTGAATGCGTTAGTGCAATGATAAATTCACTGCATCATTATTTCCTCTAGTTCAAGCCTCCATTGCTGGCTTTTAAAACCCTCTCACCCAGATGCTCATTTTATCCAACAAGTCAAATCTTGCTAATTCCTTATTAGCATCAATTGTCACTTGCATTTCAGTAGCACCTAGAGTTCCAAATAAAGCTCAGGCCACATCGTGTTGGGCATTGTACAAAGTAGGAGACAATCCTTGCCTACAGAGATTACAGTCTAAATAGACAAGACAGACAAAGGAAGTAGGGGCCCAAATGACTCTCCCAGGGTCATATAGGAAGTCTGTGAGGGTATCTCTATACTACCCGCCAGATCGGCGGGCAGCGATCGATCCAGCTGGGATCAATTTATTGTGTCTAGTCTAGACACGATAAATCGACCCCTGAGTGCTCTCCCATCGACTCTTGTACTCCACCAGCACAAGAGGCTCAGGCGGAGTCGACGGGGGAGCATCAACAGTCGACTCACTGCAGTAAAGACACCGCAGTGAGTAGATCTAAGTATGTCAACTTCAGCTACATTATTCACATTGCGTATCTTAGCTCAATCCCCCTGCCCCCCCCGACTCCAGTGTAGACCAGGCCTGAGAGCTAGGAATTGAACACTGATCAGCTGACCCACAGCTGAGTGTCTGGAAGAGGTGCTCCTTCATTTCTAGGTCATGCCTTCTGAGTACAGCTGTTATTCTTTGCCTGTTCATCAATACCAGCACACTAGTTGGGCTTTTCTGCAGAAGGTTCTAACCATCCTAGCCAGAAAACTAGCAAGCAAACCCCACTTGGCTTGCTAACTCTTTATGAGTTCTTCACCTTTGCTTCAGATTCATTCTCTCACTTTCCTTGTGTACCCTTCCTGCTTTGTGCTGTTATTTAATATCCCGCCAGTTGTGTAATTTCAGCTCCCAAATTGAATAAGACGTTCTCTCCAGTGGAACTCTCACCTTGACAAATAGCCAAATAGTAATTATTATTCCTTTCAGAAGCTGAGCTATGGAATCAGGGCTGTAATTTCCAAGGCTTGAGTGCCGAGAAATTTATGCTATACTTTCCTCCGTCGGAGTTTTCATCTGAGATCGTATTTCAAGCCCTCTCCTTTGATGATATGATTAAGATAATTCCTTTATAAAGTTTGAGGCTCAGTGAGATATTTAAGAAGGAACCTGATAGTGCTTAAGTTTCATTTCCTTCCCTCTCTGAATATCAGCAATGGAGGAAGGAGGAAAAATAGAGTTTTTTTGATGGATTTTAATACTTTTAATTTTTTATAAGTGAATTGTTGTTACTGGGTTAGCCCCTTGAGGCCTCAGCCCAGATGGGGGCCCCATTGTGCTAGGTGCTGTGTAAACAGATAGTAAGAGGCAGTCTATGCTTCAAAGACCATATGGTCTAAATAGACAAGTCAACATATAGGAGAAAGGAAGCAGCATCATCCCCATTTTCCAGATGGGGAACTGAGGCCCAGAGAGATTAAGGCCAGACATGTAAGGGTATTTAAATGCCTAAAGATGCAGATAGATGCCTAGTAGGATTTTCAAAAGCACCTAGGTACCTAACTCCCATGGTACCTAACACCCTCCTAGGTGCCTATCTGCCTCTTTAACTTACCAAATACCTTTAAACATCTGTCCCTGTGTGACTTGCTCAAGACACATGAGAAATCTCTGGTAGATCTGGGAGATGGTATATAGACCATCTCAGTCCCGAATAATTGTGATAACCACAAAACCATCCACTGTCAATGGATAAATATTGTAAAGAGCAGAATCATGTGTTTGTATGCCTCTACTGAGTGGGCTCAGATATGTTCTTCTCCTGTTAGGGGATATTATAGATCCTATGGTGTATTATTAAAAGCTAACAGAAAGGTCACCTTCTGCTTGAGTGGTAGTGATCTGTGCTTTTGGATCAAAATCATTAGAATTATGTGCCCAATGTCATTATGGAGTTCCATTTGGTCACAACCTGTACTCCTGGCAGACATGACACGGATTTCTTACAATATGAAAATGCCATCATTTTCTCCTATCACATTCAGTCATTTTTCAGTTGTCAAACTGGGTGAGTGTTGCACAACTGGATTACACTTGTTACAAATACAATACAATCACTTAGGGCCATACAGTTATCAAACAACTATGTTAAGGAGGAGTATATAAACTATTTGCAGGTCTGGATGGTCCTTTGAATGTCCACCATACTGAATGATATCGTTGAAGTCACAGATAACAAGGCAACACCTTCTGGTCTCACAAGCTTTAAAAAAACAAACAACAATAACACGTGGTCAGTAGTTGAATGGGAGAGCTGTAGGATAGGGTTCTTAGCAAGTGGCACTGAAGATTCAATAGGTGACATTCTTCCCACTGAACTAAAGCCCAAGCTTGTTATGTTCTTATGGTCTTATGTTCACAACTAAAGCAGTGAATCAGACTGTTTATTCATATTTTTCTTATAAGCAATAGCCCTGTATTGTCACTTGATACAGAGATTACATTCTTATGTCTTTTTTCTTTCTTTTTATATAAAGTTTTCTTTTTAAGACTTGTTTGAGTTTTTCTTTGGGTAGTCTAAGAACGAAAGGGAGGAGATTCTCTTGTGTTAGATCTATGGAGGGTGAAACTCTGCAGCACCAGGAAATTGGTGGGAGGGGGAAGAGAGATAGAATCATTTCTGTTTCCTTGTATTTGGGGGTGTCTCTTTATGCAATAGAGGAGACATGCTCTTGGTATTGTGATGTAAAGGGATTGCATCCAGTACTCCCAGTTAGCCCAGAGAGGAAGTCTGGGTGGAGAGAGGGGAGGGAGTGGGTTTATTTCCTTGCCAGTAAGACCAGAGCTTCTGGGTCTTGGGTCCTCCAGGGAATGTTGGGGACCAAGCGAGGGCAGGCTGCTGTATTCTGTCTGGTGGCAGCGAGATAAGATCCAAGCTGGTAATTAAGCTTGGAGGTTCATGCTAGGCACCCAGATTTCTGGACGCTAAGGTCCAGATTTGGGAAAGATGCTTATGATACAGGTTTGCTCAGATCTTGGTGAGTTGGGGAAGAGTTTCAGGTTTCGAATGGAACTCACAACTGGGTAGGTTTCACCTGGACTTGGGTTTCAGGATTATTTTTTTTTCTTCAAACTCTAGTCCTTTCTAAATAAGTGTGTGGTCATGAAAGGCATTCAAGATCTCAAAAGTCCAGTGAGATTCTTGCCTGATTCTAGTTGTCTCAGTGTCATGGATCTGCTGAGGTGTACTGGGAACTGTATGTCCCAACTAATTAAGCAATGTCTTATCTCAAGGACATTGTATTTATTGTTCAATAATAGTGCTGCTATCACTACAGTTATTGGGCAATGGAATTTCAAAGTAAATAAGTGTGTGTGAGAGTAGTTGCTCATTGTACACTTAGGAGGGATGGTAGCAAATTTTTTAGTGAAATGTGTTTTCATCCAAAATGCCTATTTGTCAAAATCTAGACTATACAAAGTGGAACAGCTCTGTCAGGAGAGATCTCCTTTCCAGAATAGTCAAGTGATTAGGGCTCTCATGTGGCATTTAAGAGTTCCAGATTCAAGTCCTTGCCTTTGAATTGGAGAAGTGTAAGGACTTTGAACCTAGGATTTAAGAAACTGAAGGGAGTGCCTGATTATACAATTCATTAGTTATGTCACTCACCTTCGATATGGGAGACCCACATTCAAGTCTTTTTGTCTCCAGCACCTCATGTGACTGCTCTAACAATCTCATACACTTGCTGGCCTCATTAATATTTAATTAGTTATACAAAATGGAACAGCTGCTACTGAAGACTGTGGAAAAGACCTGCCCCAGAACATCCAATATCCTGGTGATGGGTGCACTCCCCTGGGATGTGGGAGAATCCAGGCACAGAATCAGACAAAACAGAGCTGTAGAACTTGGGTTTCTCACATAAGAGAGGAGGGCCCTAACCCCTGGGCTATTCGCTATCCTGGTATCTCTTTCCATTTTTTTGCAAAAAGTAATTGAACAGTTTGATTTCATCCTGATTCAGAACGGGACTTTTCTTTTATTTAATTTATTTATCTATTTATTTATTGAAATTTTAAAATTGTTTATGGTATGGAGAAACCATTTCCTGTTCATCTTTAATGCTCAGATGCTGGCCTGCCTCATTGAGGAATTGCTGCACCAAATTGATCTGGTGGTCTATCTAGTCTAGTACCCTGTCTTGAACAGTGGCCAGCACCAGATGTTTTTGACCAAGGGCAAGAAACCCTGTAGTGACATTTATGGAATGGGCTGCACCTGTGGAAAATTTCCCCCAACCCTATCAGCAAGTGGCTGACTTACACCCTGAAGCATGGAACGTTGATCTCCTGTATGAAGATGTTTTCTTCCTTTATAATGCAATTGTAGATGTTGTCATCATCAGTACTAACACCCAGTTTTTTAAGGGGCTTTAAAACCCCAAATATGTCCTAAGAATTAAAATTATTCTAACCCAAAGTTGGATGCATTCCAGACATAGACATGTATGGTCCTATACAGAGACTTTCTCATGTACATTTAACATATTTGGACTTTAGAGACAATATTAAAATTAAATGCTTCAACGGTGAACAATGTAAGAGGTATTTATTTTTCCTGCCAAATACTAGCCTTGCCCAAAGATTTTTTCCACCTGAACGCATTTGAAAATGATGTGCACATTCCATCAGCAGTGAAGGAGATAAAACCTCTCTTTATCACAGCCACAATGCTAAAATAGAGGAGAAAAAGACCCAAGCCATGTTCTCTCCTAATCTGAATAGTATGTATATTAAAGCTATCTTCTTGTTATGATCCTATGATAGGGCTTTATAGGCTCATTGTTCATGACGGGTTCATTGTTCACGTACATGACGGATTAACTTATTTCCACTACATCTCCACTGGCTCTATAAATTGCAATTATATACTGAAATATTATATACATAGTTATTGATGTATTTTGTACTGCGGAAAATTCCTTTGAAAGGAATTTTTTTGTTTGTTTGTTTGTTTTTAGTGCAAGCAAAAGGAAGTGGAATGTCTTCTCTTTTTCTCCTGTGCAGGTGAAGCCCAGGTATTGTTAGTGCAAGCCACTGCCCAAAGCTCTTCCCGAATAAGTACATTCTTCCTGCACATTCAGGGCTGGAATCAACCTTGTCTTGCATATTCTTTAGGCCTCATGTCAGCAAAGCATTTACATGGATGTTCAACTTTAAGCACCTGCTTAAGTTCCATTCTCATGTGACTGAAGCACTTATTTAAATGGTTTGCTGAATAGAGATGAGATGCTAAATGGGGTGACAATCATTTGTAGGTATAAATTGCTCCCACTTTGAATTAGTAGCCGTCTACACTCACTTTGCACTGGTGTCTATAACTATACTAAGTTGAGTATCAGAGGGGTAGCCGTGTTAGTCTGGATCTGTAAAAGCAGCAAAGAGTCCTGTGGCACCATATAGACTAACAGACGTTTTGGAGCATGAGCTTTCGTGGGTGAATACATGCATATGATGAAGTGGGTATTCACCCACGAAAGCTCATGCTCCCAAAAGTCTGTTAGTCTATAAGGTGCCACAGGATTCTCTGCTGCTTATACTAAATTGCTGGCTAATGCTGAGTTTGGCCCTGAATCCAATTGCTGACAAGGCAACTAATTAGTGACAATTGAGATGGTGTCTCCTTTTATTGTGTGGGTTATATACACATGTCCATTGCAAACTGGCTAATTACTCATTTCACACCAGCCATTAATTGCCAATTAACTTTGTTCACCACTAACCCTGATCAAACTTAAAGAGGAGATCTCATGGTGATAGTCCCAGACCCACACTAACAGCGACGGCTCCAGGCACCAGCGCTCCAAGCACGTGCCTGGGGCGGCAAGCTGTGGGGGGTGCCATGCGGTCCCTGTGAGGGCGGCAGTCAGACTGCCTTTGGGAGCTTGCCTGCAGGAGGTCCGCTGGTCCTGCAGATTCAGTGGAATTTGGCAGTAGGACCTCCTGCAGGTGCACTGCCAAAGGCAGCCTGCCTGCCATGCTTGGGGCAGTAAAAAAGCTAGAGTCGTCCCTGTCTCCTACAGTGGGTTTTTTTTCTCTGCATAAATATTCACTTGGCCTGATCCAAGTGCATTGAAATCAAATTAATTGGATCAACCCTGTGATCAAGATGACTGCTAGTTCTGCCAGGGTCTATCAGACTTTCCATCACCACCAAGTAAACATAATAGGTGAAGTCCTGGCTCAAATGATGTCAATGGCAAAACTCTTGCTTACTTCAAAAGGGCAGAATTTCACCCAGGGAATGTCTGTCATCATATCCCAGCATTGGAAGGATAAAATTCCCTGCAACCTTTATTTTCCTTCCAGTCTCCCCCAACCTCCCCTTTTTACTTGTAATTCTAATAAAGGCAGGTTAAGATTTTAACTAATTTTGTTAAGATATGTTTGCAAGTGTTGCCATGGCTCAGTGCTACATTTACCATTCATATAACGTTTGTTAGATGGAAAAGACAAGAAGTTATAATTGCTATTACTTTGCTCTCTTGTCAGTATTGCCAGAATGAAATAAAGCTTTTCTTTTCTCTCTTTCTCTCTCTCTCTCTCTTTCACTCTCTCTCTCTTTTTCTTCCCCTGTCCTTCAAGAAAATTGTTCTTTTATTTATTTTTGCTCTACTTGAGAGTGGCAGCTGATTTTGAAGTGTCAGGCCATTATTTGTTTGGGGTGGTTTTTTTGGATGTTGCCATTTATTGCAAAGAGGATAAAATCAATGTGACATTTCCCGAATGATGATAGATGAAAATGGTGAGTGGTCTTTAAACGCAGAAGGCTAATTTTTAAAAATGTCACCAGTGTACTATTTCAGGCTTTGTCAAAGATAAAACAATAAAAGTTATAGACATGAAAACTAATAATATTTCACTGGATAAACTATAGATAAGGATGACATACACTATGCAAGTTCTATGCATCTCTCTCTCTGTGCAGTATGATAAACTGCAGAAAAGACATTAAACATAATTTATTTGGATTAGTTGATTCGAAGATCTTCATTTGCAGGGACTTTTGATTTTTAAGGTCCTGATCTTACAGCCAAGTGTGAATACATGCGCTGGTATATTGCACTGTTGGGAATCCATGTGTGCTCAAATGTTCCTGCTACCACAGCTGGTTTAAACATAGTACTCCAATAGTACAAGAGCTTTTTACATACATGTCATGGGTTCAAAGCTAGCCATGTCAGTATCATCTAATGGCTGTTTGATGGGCTGGGTGGAATTACTCAGTGGTGTCTCTCCAGTTCTAAACAGATTAGAGTCCATGTAATAAAAACTATACGAGAGCTGGGATCTCTGTAGACATTCTCAAGAGACAATCCAAACAGTGGTTATGGACACTCAACAACTATCATTTCCTGGAAGTGACCCTCTAGGTCAGTGTTTCCCAAAGGTGGCACGCCACTTGTGTAAGAAAAGCCCCTGGTGGGCCAGGCCAGTTTGTTTACCTGCCGCTTCCTCAGGTTCAGCCAATCGTGGCTCCCGCTGGCTGCGGTTCACTGCTCCAGGCCAATGGGAGCTGTTGGAAGTGGCGGCCAGTATGTCCCTTGGCCCGCGCCACTTCCAGCATCTCCCATTGGCATGGAGCAACGAATCGCAGCCTCTGAGAGCCGCGATTGGCCGGATCTGAGGATGGAGTAGGTAAACAAACTGGCCCAGCTCACCAGGGGCTTTCCCTGCACAAGCGGCATCCCAAGTTTGGAAAACACTGCTCTAGGTCAAGAATGGGCACCCCATTGGCCAGGCACTGTAGACACCTTAGGCGTGGCACTCACTTTAGGCCACAGTCCTGGAATTAACAATGCAACCAACCCACACATAGTAAACCCCAGAATTAGAGCCTAAAGTCTGTTTTAAAGTACCACATCCACTCATGGGGGCATGTTCCCTGCGGTGCAGCTCCCTTGAGTCAGTGGCATGAAAAAAGAGCATTTTTTTTCTATGAAGTTTTATAATTAATTCTGATTTTCATCATAACCAATAATGTTGACTCAAAGCACATTAAATGTCAAGCTTCATGCAACATGTGCTCTACACCTAAGAGGTGCACAAATGAATTGAAAAGATTTTGGCTTCTAGACAATGTCTCTTTTCTTAGGCTTTTGTTTTTAAAGTGAATGGAAAAGCTTGTTAAAAATCCTGGATTGATGAACCGAGAGGATAAAATCCTCTGTTTATCCAAAGAATGAATACAGTATAGGCTGCACTAGTGCAAACTTTCTCCCCACATCACTGCACTGCTCTGCTTCAGCACACTCTTGGATGGACCACCTCTAGTCTCCATGCTTATTGAAGCTTAGCCTCCCTGATGAGATTGCTAGCATAGACATCAATTAGCACCATTTGTGATGATGGATTGTTCTGATGGGGAGACACAGACACAGGAAAAGGACTGTGGCTACCAAACTCATTTCATACTGGCTCCTCACCGGTTGCTGAAAGGCAATACATTTTGGTCTCTACTGACATGAGATGGACTTTCAACTTAGAGTGAAAGGTGCTGGGTCCTAAGAATAACCCCCAGAATCCTGCAAAACCCTATGGCTAATGGTATTTTGACTTGAGCTCCAAGAAACTAACCTCTTATTTTTATGATAATGTACACCTATCTAGCTAGCTGAGTAACATATGTACATAGCTTTAAGTTCAACTGGTGAGGTTTACAAGTAGCTAAATACCAGATGTCCGTATTTACCATGACAAAATAGTTGCTTTATTTTGCAGCAGTGAAATACTACAAGAAAGAGGAAACATGCACGCATAGCAGTTTAAACTTGATGTTGGTTTTACAGCCTCATTTGGGGGGAGGGGAATATCTTCACAGTTTAACTGCGGATTAAATCTGATCTGATTCAGCTCTAATCATCTCATTAGAAGCAAATTAGCATAAATTAGGAAGCAACTTGGGGAGAAGTGGTTGAAAGACTCATTATAACTCTTCCTCCATTACTTCCTCATACACACACACACATAGCAAGATACAGGAAGGAAGTACAGATAATTTGCTAAAGGCCATTATTTAGCCCAAACAATTTCTCTGAAAAGAGGAAATTCAGTTTTTAAGGTCCACTTCTGAAGCCAGTGACCAGGCCAGATTTTGAATTAAAACATAGATAAAAGCACTGGATGGTTTTGGAAACTGGTAATGAAACTTGAACATTTTGCTTCCCGATCATAGGTTCAAATCCAGCTGTAACAGTCAGTGACCATAAGTCAATGATAGCTGTTTGCTGGGTTGTGTGAAACATGCCAGTGTTCTCTCTCTAGTTTTATAACAGAAACCATGATGACATCTGGTATATCCATTGGCAGTGTTAGTAGAAAAGTCAAACAATAGTTACACAGACTAAACAACCCTCTTACAACTTTGGGTGGACCCTGAAGGTTGGGCAACTGAAATGGCGAGTCCATTGATCAAGACACAATATGCATGCATGTAAAGAAACAGTCCCTGACCAGAAAGAGCTTACAGTCAAAATAGAAGACAGAAAGAGGATGGAAGAAATGACATGGTGTTATCGACAGAAAGAAACAAGGCATAGAAAATCAAGTGATTTGCTGTAGCTAACACAGTTAGAGAATAGTACAGCCAAGAAATGAATGCCAATCTCCTATGGTCCAGTTCAGTGCCTTTACCAAAATACCATCCTTCCTCTTCTGTCAAGACTGATCCATCATGAAATTCCACCATGTCCAAAAACAAACAAAAAAACACACGCATTTTACCAGCCCATGCAATCTTAATTCACCATCCTAGTGCATACACATTATGATACAGTCTTTAATTACATTATCATATACCATTGTTTGGACAGGTTTCAGAGTAGCAGCCGTGTTAGTCTGTATCCGCAAAAAGAACAGGAGTACTTGTGGCACCATAGAGACTAACTAATTTATTTGAGCATAAGCTTTCGTGGGCTACACCCTACTTCATCGGATGCATGCAGCGGAAAATACAGTAGGAAGATATGAAGGTATGAGGAACAGTGGTGGTGGGGGGAAATAAACAATTGAATAAATAAACAAATGAACAATAAAATAATCTATTTCCCCATGTTTATTCCCCACCCCCCGACACACACACACTGTTCCTCACACCTTCTTCTCAACTGCTGCAAACGGACCATTTTGATTACCACTACAAAAAGTTTTTTTCCTCTCCTGCTGGTAATAGCTCTCCTGCTGGTAATAACTCACCTTAACTGAGGATATGTCTACACTACAGGATTATTCTGATTTTACATAAACCGGTTTTGTAAAACAGATTGTATAAAGTCGAGTGCACGCAGCCACACTAAGCACATTAATTCGGTGGTGTACATCCATGGTCCGAGGCTAGCGTCGATTTCTGGAGCGTTGCACTGTGGGTTGCTATCCCGTAGCTATCCCATAGTTCC
>NC_133774.1:9585952-9590982 GCF_003597395.2 Chelonoidis abingdonii
TGGTGCACTGTGGAATACCACCTGGAGGCCAATACCGTTGATTTGTGGCCATACTAACCCTAATCCAATATGGTAATACCGATTTCAGCACTACTCCTCTCATCAGGGAGGAGTACAGAAACCAGTTTAAAGGGCCCTTTATATCGATATAAAGGGCCTCATTGTGTGGACGGGTGCAGCGTTAAATCAGTTTAACGCTGCTAAAATCAGTTTAAACGCGTAGTGTAAACGAGGCCTGATACTCTGGGGATAGTGCATGCCTCGTCCAGTTGGCACAAAGAACCTGTGAGGGGATGGAGCATGCTCATCACAGTCAGAATCTTCAGAGAATTTTGCTGCCAAACTCAGATGAGGCCCTACTGAACATGTGTGAACAAATTTTTTTGGAGGCCTGTAACTGTCCAGCTTTGGATGAACTTTGGGTAGATATACATATATATTAGCTAATAAGGTTCAGGCATTTCAAAAAACTGAGGTTGGAGGGAAATGTGTTTTTTTTCCCTCATTAAGAAGAATCCTTATGGAAAAGTTCAACCTGAATATTTTAAATCTGGAAACTTAGACCACTGAAAACAGGGTCTTAGAATAGAATCGGATGGGCAATGTTAGGTATAGGCATTGATAACTGTACTGCCTACAATTTGATATTAAAATTGTATTATCATAATTTGGATAATTTCACAAAAGCTTCAGAAACTCAGAAGAGAAACGGAATCTCTGCCATAGTATTGCTTTTAAGTATTTACAAATATTTGACTTTGAAAAGGATATTTCGTGTTTAAATGGTGACCAGAATGTAATATATCTCAGACCAAAACTGAAAACCCATCTGCCTACAACTCCTCAGACTTTGATAAGTGAATTATTATTTTGATTATGATTGTACAGTTTCACCATCCTTCCAACAAAACAAAGCCTGCCTTAGGAAACAGCCTTCATGCGCAAGTACGTCCAGGAAGAAAAAAAAGCTTGCCTAGTCTTGATCAATAAAATAGGGGTGTAAAGGGTCAGGAAGAGCCATCACACTCCCAAATTAGTAAGAAAGACATTCATTTCAGCAGGCCTGGCCATCTTAAATGACTGTCTCCAGTGCTCCTCAGAGACCTCAGTTCCAGGCTAGCTAGATGTCTTAATTGAATTGACTTTGCTGTAGAAAGTAGAAAACAAAACTACAGAGAGCATGCCAGGAAGGAAGGGTAGGTGGATGAAGGGAATCCATGCTGCCCGCTCAGATCATTTTTCCAACCTGAAAATAAATATGCATACGCCAACACATAGGAATGCATTTTCCAAACAGTGTGTCTGCAATTACTCACGTGTGTGAGTTTGCATGTGTCTGCCTTACTGTCTTCTCTCACTCCCATCCTTTTTAATGTACTTTTTACCCAATGTCTCCTGCAGCCCTCGCTCCAGTTGTGTTTTATCTTTCCCCTTCCATCCCTCCCATTTCTCTCTTATTTATTATGCCTTTCCTCTGACTCAATACTCGATCTCTGTGGCTTTCTCCTGTTTCTTTTTGTCTAAGGGATGCGGCAATGTCTAGTGATTAGAACAGGAGACTGAGGTTCAGGTAACCTCCCATGTCTCACTCTATCCACACATAAAATTGGAGTAGTAAGACCTAACCTCTTTTGTGCAGTATTATGAGACCCTCAGGTGAAAGTTGCTATTTACAGTAAGCATAAAGAACTAGTATCTGTCTTCTTTTCCTCAGCCTTTTCTGTCTCCCTCCAGCCTAATGATGGATGGTGTGTCTGGCTTGGTTTGCTTCTTTTTCTTTCCCCCGAATCTGCCCGTCTTTCTCTCTCCTTTGCTCTCTCGCTCTCTTTTCCTCACCCCTAAATCTCATCTTCTTTTTTTCTCCCCATGAGTACAGCTGGATGGAAACAAGAATTTCTGTTCTCTGGGAAATTCTGACCTTTCAAAATGTGTTCTCTTTTTAAATTGAAATTAAAAGCTGAAGCCTTTGCCTAAATGGAAATCCAACCCCCTCCCCCAAACAAAATCAATTTAAAATTACAAAAATGTTTTGGTCAAAACTTTAGACTAGACTAGACTAGACTACACAGGTCAAAATTAAATTAATCAAAATAATACACTTGAAAGGAAACATTTTTACCTTATCAAAATGAAACAAGATAATCTAAATGAATATTTTTGACTTTTTTCCAATTAAAAATTTCAATTGGCACACTTCCATGAAATGTTCTGAATTTGGAAAAACTGAATTTTCCAATGGAAAACTCTTTCATCAGAATTGTTTTGACCAGCTCTGTCCACCAGCTCCCAATTTCTCCATTGTCCCTCACAACCGTCTTCTCTTCTCCTGTCCTCCTAAAGGTCTCTTCCTTCACTATCCCACATCTAGGTCTCCTTCCCCTTTCCTTGGGTCAGAAACAGGCCTTGGATTATACTGCTGGGGTCATGGCTCTCCCACCAGGACCATGCAGGGTTCCTTCACTGCCGGTAGTCTTCACCACTTCTATTATGTTCCTGATTTGCTGTTCTTTGCGCTTCTTTGTTGTTCAGCAGGGAGTAAATGCCATTCCATGGCGAACAGCTGAGAGTATGTTTACCCTGCAGTCAGAGGTGTGACTGTAGCGTGTGTAGACAGGACTTTGATTAAGGTAGCTCCAATAACACTAGGAGTGAAGCTGTGAAGGCAGAGACAGGCTAGCCACTTGAGTACATACCTAGGATTCTGGGCACTATTGTACAAATCATGCTGCTGTGGCTTCACTGCTAAACTTACTGGAGCTGGCTAGATCAAAGTTAGTGCACAGGCTGCAGTCACACCTATGACTGCAATGCAGACACAACCTGAGAGGTAGCCAGCCAGGGCTACAGGGGCAGAGATGGAGCACTAGTGAGAGGAACAGGATTCTCTGCTGCTTTTACAGATCCAGACTAACACGGCTACCCCTCTGGGAAATGGGTGAGACATTCCCAATCTGAGTTTCAAAAAACCAGGGCAATATCCGTAAACAGGACTGTTATATATATTATACAGAGGAAAGAGAAGCTGGTACAGGTTTGAAGACTGAGTGAGAAGAATGCTTTATAGCACAGAATGCAAATAATCAGGTAAATTACTCTGTAGCTGTACCGTAATTGCAGTGTAATTAGAATAATTGCATGTCACCTGCAGGACATGCAATTACAGAAGGTTGCATTTGAATTAAATATTCAACATTTACATTTCAGGCTAAATCTCTCTTTGGTGCTGAAGTCAGCAGAGGTAATACAGGGTTAGATTTGGCTCCTAATGGTAAAACTGGTGCAAACTCAGATTCTGTGAGTGTTTTGCATTTCACGAGGAATTCTCCCTTTTGCAGCGTTTGATGGGTTCTGTTGCGAACATTTATATTGACTGGACAATCAGCTCCTCAGTTAAATTAAACTTCAAATTATTTACAGATAAACACCTGGTAATCATTCACTGCGGCAAGCAGTCAAACTGCTCTCCTCTGGCTGTGTCTCACACAGACCATGCTTTGAGTATAGGCCAAGGCCTCAACTCCAGCTGCTTTGTGCCAATGAGTCAGTGCAAAGCAACCAGAAAGCTGCCCTGATGGAGCAGCTAAAATTGCCCTTTGTTGTGGGAGAGTCTTTGAGTGGTGCAAAATTTACATAGCCAGCTCGAAGACATTGTTGCCCAAATTTTTGCTCTTGTTTCCCCTTCTTACCAGTAATGGAATGTGTCCATCCCGGAGGCTGGGGGCCGGAGCTGTGGCCAGGACTAAGGGTTGGGGGCCGAGCTGCAGCCGGGAGTAGGGACCAGAGACTGGGGACCAGGGGCGGGGAGTGGAGCTAGATATGCGGTCGGGCCGGGGGGACAGGGTTGGAGTGAAGCTAGGGGAAGAGTGGGGCTGCGGGCTGCTCCCTCCTCACCTCCCATGGGGGCTGGCTTGGGGTTCACGGCTTCCCCCCAGATGTTCTTCTGTGCCCCCCTAGTGGGATACACCCCACAGTTTGGAGACCACTGCTCTAAGATATCCACCCTCCTCCCTTGGCATAAGCACATGGGGGAGGCATGTCAGAGTCAACAAGGAGCATGATAGAGCACAGAGGAGGAAGGAAATCTGGTGGTTAGTTCAGTAATCTGGGACTCTGGCTAGCTGGGTTCAATTCCCTGCTCTGCGACACATATACTGTGTGACCTTGGGAAAGTCACTTAGGGCTTGTCTACATGGAACAGAAATGTGAACTACAGGGTGTGTAATTTCTAGTGTGTGTCAGGTTAATTCGTGTGCAGCACATTTATGTGCTTAAGAAATCACAGCCCCGTAATCCACATTGCTACACCATATGGAGAAGCCCTTAGTCTCTGTCTCTATCTCTCTGCCTCAGTACTCCATCTGTAAAATGAGGCTAAATACACAAAAGAATGTGAGGTGCATAGAACTCTGGTAATGGAGGCCACATAGATCACGCACAACACAGGGGCGTAGCCATAGGTGGGACTGCATGACCTACTTAGCATCCAGGCCCACCCAAATCTGAGGAAGTCTGGAGTGTCACTCAGGCACCTGAAATCCAGGATGGAGCTATGTGCCCGCCCTTCAAAAAGCTACACTCTGGCAGCTCTGCCTTGCCATTTTCTGAGCCATCCTCTGTGGGCCCCCCCCCCCCATGTTTTGGGGCACCAGAGCTATGAAGAGGGCATGGCATTGGGGAAGAAGCTGAGCTAGCACAGTCTGTCATTGCCTGTCCACCGAAAAGTCAGGGCCCACCGAAATTTCCACTCCTAGCTATGCCACTGGCACAGCATGCAGCAGGTGACATAATCCACACGTAGAGAATGGGAAGAGACTGTCTAGGAAGGAGTTCGGCAGAAAGAGATCTAGGGGTTATAGTGAACCACAAGCTAAATATGAGTCAACAGTGTGATGCTTTTGCAAAAAAAGCAAACGTGATTCTGGGATGCATTAACAGTTGTGTTGTGAGCAAGACACGAGAAGTCATTCTTCCGCTCTACTCTGCGCTGGTTAGGCCTCAACTGGAGTATTGTGTCCAGTTCTGGGCACCGC
>NC_133774.1:9592467-9595657 GCF_003597395.2 Chelonoidis abingdonii
ACCATTCCTTACCCATCCTGGCTAATAGCCATTTATGGACTTTACCACCATGAATTTATCCAGTTCTCTTTTAAACGCTGTTATAGTCCTAGCCTTCACAACCTCCTCAGGTAAGGAGTTCCACAAGTTGACTGTGCGCTGCATGAAGAAGAACTTCCTTTTATTTGTTTTAAACCTGCTGCCTATTAATTTCATTTGGTGACCCCTAGTTCTTGTATTATGTGAATAAGTAAGTAAATAACTTTTCCTTATCCACTTTGTCCACATCACTCATGATTTTATATACCTCTATCATATCTCCCTTTGTACAAAGTTAGTGCATTGCCTGTTTTCTGTTACTGAGGAAGGATTGTCCAGTGGTTAGGCTGTGTGTTTCAGCCCTGGGAAGTCTAAGGTTCTATTCTCTGTGCTCCTGCAGACTTTGCTTCTGGCTTTGGGCAAATCACTTAATCTGTTTATGCTTCAGTTACTCATATATAAAATAAGGATCATTGTAATTTCTTACCTCACGAGCGTTATGAGGACAAACACAGTGAAACACTCAGAAAAAATGGTAATAGAGGCCTTATAGGTCCCTAAGGTTACGTAGCACTCTGACACAGCTTTGTTAAAGCAAAGAGTTAAGGTACATAAGCACATGACTAATTTAAAGTGTGTGAGGAATCCAGTAAAAGTCAGTAAAACAGCTCAGATGTTGAAATTTAGGTATGGCTTGTGTGGAGGCCTAAGATCATTATTTACCCTTTCCCTGTCCTTCTGTATTTGGAAATTGCAGACTATGTGGTTCTAAAAGACATACACTGTTGTTAGAACCCCACAATACTTAGGTTAAATATCAGAGGAGTAACCATGTTAGTCTGGATCTGTAAAAAGTGACAAAGAGTCCTGTGGCATCTTATAGACTAACAGAAGTATTGGAGCATGAGCTTTCGTGAGTGAATACCCACTTCGACACTATACCTAGGTGTGATCTTCAGTGGCGTTACTTTATATATTTCCTGAGATCACTGAGAGGAGAATTTCCAACGGAGTTAAAGACTTATCTCTGAAGTTCCTTGCTATTTTGGGGGTTCCATCAGGGCCAGTTTCTGCCTTCATTTACATATGCAACGCCATTAACTTCAGGGATGGAACGGAGCTTAATCTGGCCAAATTCTGAAGTTCTCAGCTGGACAAAGTCTTTGTTGATTTCAATGCAGTTTTTGCTCCTGAATGACTACAGCCCATAACAGCAAACAAATATTTCACAATGGGGCCAGACAACCTGTCTAACTCTATCCATTTCTCTGTCCTTGGAAATTCTGTAGTCTCCTAATTATTTGTCTCATTGTTTTTTGCAATCTGTTCACTGTTCCAGTTTCAGTTGTCACTGTCTTTGATAGTGTCTGTTCTGCACATTAATGGCCTTGTGTATGCGCTGAAGGAGTTTCTCCTGCGTCCCTCAGTACCTAGTCCTTTCTTAGCTAATTACTATGTACCATACACCGGAGCTATTGGACCTCAGGGTAATCGTTTTGTTGACAATGTGCAACAATAACCATATAATAACAATGCAATTATAGAGCATTTATAGAGTTATTTGTGCCATGTCACATAAGGCGTCAGCAAATGTAATTTACCTTTTATCCCCAAAAGAGGACAGAGCCTTTAGAGCAGAGGTAGAGTTCTCATTAGAAGCCCTGGCACAGAAACCAGCTTTAAAAAAGGCTTAAATGCTAAATGCACTAAACCAACCCAAATTATTTTTGTTTGTTTGTTTTGTATCATCCCCTAGAAGTCCAGTGCTGACAGCCAATTAACTTTCATAAACTGCCAAAAAAACCCAAACACCTCACTCACATATTCTAACTAAATAAATACATAAAAATGTTCCCCATCAAGTTCTATCTGTCTCTTGACACTACTTATCTGTTCATATCAAACTCCTACCAGGTGCAGCATGATTAAGAAGACCAAAAATAAAACTATTATCTATCAAGCTTACATTTCCTCACATCATTTGTAGTAGCATATTGGCTGCTGCACGGATGCTCAATCATGTCTAGTGTTGTAGGGTGACATTTGGATAGGAGCCATTCTGCTACAGATTAGGAAAGGAAGCAAAATTCTGCAGGGTGGATATGAGTAGTGAAGAGACATGACAGATAAGAGAAGGGGACGGATGAACTGACAGGTTGAAGGATACTGTCCAGACTAGGATAGTCTGGATGGAAGGCGATGGGTTTTGTACAGATTATCAGGAAGGCAAACTTTTTTCAATATCATTGGGCCTTCTTGCCAAAGACTGGTATATAACTGTATATATATTTCCTTTTCTTTTCAAATAAAAGGAGATCTAGGCTTTCAGACCAACCTCTGTACATGGTGGCCTGGAGCAAAAATGTTTTATTCATGAATGATATCTTTTATATATAACACATAAAAATATGAAACAATAAAAGTGATATATACCTAATAATGAGTGAACCAATAAACCCCACCAGGCAACTTAGCTCTGGAAATGGAAAAAATGACTTTGTGTAACAAATTGCAGAATTATGAATCCTGTTTGAAACCTTTTTTTATATCAGACCATTTACTTTAATTTTTACTACTTTCAACATTCTCATATGTTATATTGGGGGAGGGGGGGAGGAGGGGGGAGTACAATGTGCTCCCAAACATTAAAAGGCTGGAAGTAGTTTTTTTAACAGAAACCTACTGGGTAGGAAGGTAGGGGGGAAGAAAGAGCTGAAGGATATAGGCCATTCACCACCAGAGTATCTCCTCACAGACCAGAGATGAACTAAGCTTCATAACATTCCTGCAAAGCAAGGAGGTATCATCCTGGCCATTACACAAACAAGCAAGCTGATGCACAGCAGTATTAAGGCCAACATTTTTTAAATCACTCAGCAACTTTGGAAGTCTCAACTTTGGAGATTTCCCAGTTGGTAAATTTCATCATCATAGGATTTTAAAAATAATAAATTTCTTGATTTCAGCTATTTAAATCTGAAATTCACTGCCACCTCCTCCATTGCAGAGCACAGCAGCTGAGATGAGGCATAAGATCATGGAGAAACTAGCTACAGTCAATCCTCGAGACCGATTACTAAGGCTCAGTGGAGAAGTACCATCAGATAGTATGTTAGAAGATGCCAATAGAGCCCTCATGACAATCCCTACTACCACCATAACTCAAACCAAT
>NC_133774.1:9598218-9733278 GCF_003597395.2 Chelonoidis abingdonii
CTCCTAAGCTGGGTGAGTGGCTCCAACAGATCCCAGGAACAACATCAGAGCTCTCTGTCCAGAAGAGTGCAGTGCTAGGAACAGCTAAGATACTGCGCAGAACCCTCAAACTCCCAGGCCTCTGGTAGAGGACCCGAGGTTGAGGAAGACACAGACCACCCATAGGGGTGAGAGGAGAATTTTTTTTTTTTTTTTATATACACACACACACATTGGAAGGAATGAGTGAAATCAAAACAGCACTCTCTGTTACTGGCTTCTAGATACATCTTCAGTCATCATCAGTCTCTCTCTTGAACAGCTCTGTCTTCACACTTTATTAGACAGAGTCGTAAGCTAGAAAAGTAGTAGAAACAACTTCTTCTGTCTAGTCCCAAGCATCTGAAGCCTATAGGGAAATTGCAGATTACGTAGAATCCTCATCCCATTTAAATCAGTGGCAAAATTCCCACTGACTTTAATAGCATTGGATTTAAGCCATAGAGGCCACCTTAGTGCACATATGTACAATGCAAAATGATTAACTAATTAGCTTCTGGGTTAAAATGTAGCTTTGTGCAGATCACACATTTCGTAAAGTCTACCTCTTTTTACAAGTAGATGTCAAAGCCCTATGCCAAGGAAGTAAGCATCATTATTCCAATTTTATAGATGGGGAAACTGAAGCACATAGAAGGGACATGGCTTACCCAAGTTCATCCAACAGGCCAGAGTCCAAACCAAGAACAGAACCCATCTCGCAAGAATTCCAATTCAGTGCTCTATTTATTAGGCAATACTGCCTCAGTGTATAAAGCACAAATTGGATTTTCCAGGTAATTAACAGATTTTTCCTATACAAAGATGTGTTGCTGGCTGGCTCAATCGGCCAATCAGAATGAGGCCATGGGAGGCATGGATCATGTCTCACTCCCTGTGAGTACCTGGTCCAATCCAGGGAAACTAATGATCCAACCAGCAGACCAAGTTGGATGGTGGATCCTGGTCACTTGCCACCGGAGGCATGCTGAGCATATGCTAAGAAGAATGTGGCCATGTTTTGATAGTCAGTCATTATTTTCAAAGTGCTGTAATTTTAGACAGCAAGAGAATCAGTGATAATTTTCCAGTAGCGTATATTACCTGCTTGTACTGGTATCTTCCCTGGTGACTAGATACCACTTGTTCACATGGAAACACCATTGGCCATGTTTATATAAGATACTGAAATCCATGCTAGAGGATACATTTTTGAACATGATGGGATCCACACTTCTGTGACCCCTGCTCTAATCTCTCATGGGAATTGTTCTGAAAATTGGCTTGTAACTCACCTCAAGATGACAAACATTTTTTTTTTAATTCCATTCTGGTACAAACAGTTTCAAACCCAAACCTCCATCATCACTGTCCACAACACTTTCTAGGTGTTACCCATTCCTCAGCAGGTGATTCTGACTAGCTTCCTGTTTTAAGCACAATTTCCTGTTAGGGAATGCATAACTCTGAGCTCCAAAAACCTGGTCTTTCTATATTCCCCTGAACTGATCCAGCTTCAGTCTCCTGTCTGTCTCACCACCCAGCCATGCCTATGCCATCATCCAACCTTTCTCCGCTATAGCTCTTGTCTTATATGAGAGATGCACTGTCTTAGGGGTCAGGAATCCTCAGTTCTATACCTGACTGCCAATGACCTGCTAAGACTGTGGATGAGTCGCTTCCCCTCCCTATGCCTCTGTTTCTCCTCCCACCCATTGTCGGTTTAGATGAGTGTTTTTCAAAATATTGGGCATGGCTGCTTGGGGTACATATGGAAGATGTATATGTTAATATGAGAAGTTCTTTACTAAGATATGGCCAAGTTGATGTTATGCTCATGACATACACACACAAAGGTTAGATGAAAACATTGTCTCGCTGGAAAATTGCAATGAAACAATACTTTATTTCTTAGAATCCACAATGTTAACACACAAGAAGCAGTAACAGAGAGAGACAAAGCAGGGCGCTCCCTAAAGCAGCAAGGTTCAACTTCAACCCACCTTGGTCTATGCTGGCTCTTTTCAGACTGACTGCCTAAGACCCAGAGAGCACTCTTCTCTATACAGCCCGCTAGCCTGCATGCAGGACCAAGAAATCCACTAGAATTTAAAGTGACAGTTTGTAATTTTTTAGAATGAGTTCAATACTTCAGTTGCAGATGATGTGATTGATTTCCTTCTCCTAATGCTTTCAAAAGTTTGGGAAATGATAATTTAAGATGTAAAATCCTCAAGGTAGGAGCTGTCTCTACCTTATGACAGGAGACAAAAAGAGAAGAGTTATTTACGTTACGCACCAATGTGGCCACAAGAACAAATGGCTATAAACTGGCCATCAGCAAGCTTAGGCTTGAAATTAAACAAAGGTTTCTAACTGTCAGAGGAGTGAAGCTCTGGAACAGCCTTCCAAGGGTAGCAGCAGGGGCAAAAAAACTTACCTGCCTTCATGACTTGATAAGTTTATAGAGGGGATGGCATGATGGAGCGGCCTACAATGTCATGTAGCTGAGTTACAACTGCTAGTAGCAAATATCCCCAATGCCCAGTGATGGGACACTAGATGAGGAGGGCTCTAAGTTACTGCAGAGAATTCTTTCCCAGATATCTGGCTGTTGGGTCTTGCTAAAACGCTCAGGGTCCAACTGACCACCATATCAGCAGTCAGGAAGGAATTTTCCCACCGTGTCAGATTGTTAGAGACTCTGTTGTTATTGTTATTTTTTTTCCTCGGCAGCCTGGGGCACAGGTCAACTGCATGTTTAAACTTGTGTAAATGGTGGATTCTCTGTAACTTGACGTCTTTAAATGATGTGAGGACTTCAGTAACTCAGCCAGATATTATGGATCTATTACAGGAGTGGGTGGGTGAGGTTCTGTGGCCTGCAATGTGCAGGAAGTCAGACTGGATGATCACGATGGTTCCTTCTAGCATTAATGTCTATGAGTCTATTTGTTTGTACAGCACCTAGCGCAGGGGACCCTGGTCTCTGTGAGACCTGCAGGGGCTACTGTAACACATGTAATTAAGTCACACTCTTAAAAAGACAACCTCTGCCTGTTTGATTCTCCATCTCTTTCCAGATCCCCTCTACAACACAGAGCTCTGGGGGGCTATGTTCTCTGTCCATAGACCTCTTAATTCCTCTTGCCTGTCACTATTATGTTGTTATTAATCTCTGTAATGGTGACGTTTACCTCTGGCACATATTCTGGGCATGCTGCTCAGAAGAAAGATGGGGTGGCAAATATAGCCGTATTCTGCTATAATACCAGGGAGAGGAGGAACAAATTTATAAGGAACAGTTGAAAGCGTCTGTTTCCAGACAGGTGAATTGCTTGTGCTAATGGTTGCTTTGAAAGGATTTTTATTTAAACTTTTCCACAGAGGCGGTAAGCTTAAGGAGAAGATGCTCATTTGCATGTAGTGCTAAAGATATAAGCCCCGAAGACAGTCAGCTATGACGTGCAGGCTCTAACGATACCGTTAATCTAGGCAGAGCCTTACCTAGAAAGGTTCTCAGACATAAATGGAGCTGAGCGGTTTTTATTGTGCTGACCCCAGCATTGGGCAAATATTGGACATCTTCTGCCAGAAGCCAAAGTGATTTATTTATTTTTATATATAAGGATATATATGTTCTTCCCTTTGAACAGAGTGGACAGCTGGTGAATCCTGACACCTATTAATCTTTCAGTGCACAGTCATTTTCTGATACATAACAACTATTTTTCAATCTTTGGGGCATCAAACGTGGTAATGAATAATTTCATGATATACTTACTGGACCGATGGGTTTTACATCAGGTTTAGAGAGGTGAAGGGAAGGAGTGTGGGGGGAAGGAAGGATGGCCTATTATGGCCTTTTCCCTGTGGCAAACAGAGAATTCATTCTAATCTACCACGGAAGGTGTGTGTGTGTGTGTGTGTGTGTGGGTGGGTGGGTGGGTGTGTGTTCAACTTTCTTGCTGTCAGATAGGTTATCTGTATTTCAAAGTTCTTGGTGTCTCTAGTCTTCAACTATATTGGTAGAGCTGTAAAAGTTTTAATCCTCTCTCTGCCCTGAAACTGAACGCTCAGTGCCGGCTCTTTGAAAGAGACCACTGCATTTCATGAGCTCAGGCACTTTATTTTATACAGAAGAGAAATAAGGACATGAATTAATAACCTTATAATTTAACCCACTCCGCATTAAAAGGAAGAGATGGCTATGTTGTGTGTCGGAGCAGGGGGACTGATGGGCAGGTGAGATTGAAGTTAACACGTTCAAAATAATGATGATAATTATTACTAATAAAATCAAACAAACCAGCAAACAACAATAAATGGATGCAAACAAGGATGGGTGAACTTCTTTATTTTAAATAGAAGCCTTCTACCTTGAACCTGAATTTAAACGTCAGGGGAATCAACAGAGATTCTCTTTTCCACTTTCAGGTCCCAGCTGAGATGGGAATTTGAAGTGTCAAAATACCATGAGCAAAAGATGTCAGGCCCTACTAAAATGGACATGAGCATAAGGTATGAACAAGAGAGCCAGTTTCATGAGATTCTCACCCTAAGTTTGAACAATTAAGATGTGGAAATAGTTTGGATAAAGGTCAAATATACCTCAAAACTTTGGAATATGGAGGCTGACCTGACTTAGTATCTTTTCATGTTCACGTGTCACAGCAACTGAGGGAGAGGAAGGATTGTCCAGTGGTTAGGCTACCAGCCTACGGTTGGGAAGACCTAGTGTCAAGTCCCTGCTCTTCCACTGACTTCCTGTGTGAACTTGGGCAAATCATTTAACCTCTCTGTGCCACATTTCCTTACCTGTTAAATAGCACTTCCCTTCCACACAGGATATTGTTAGGATAAATGCATTACAGCATGTGATGGACTCAGATGTTGGGAATCATATACATAGATGGGGCTGGGGTTCTATACCCAGTTCTGTGACTGTGAGAAAATCATTGAACTTTTCTGTCCACCAGTTCCGCCCAACTGTGAAATGGGAGTGATTCTAATTAAAGAGATGGCTGGAGTAGGTATGAAAGAACCCCTTGAATCTAATTTGGCACAAGGAGTCCCCTAAGTAGGTACAAAAATATACTTGGGGTATCTCTTTCTCTCTCCTTCTTTCACGGCCTCTCCTAATGAGAACATGAGGAACTCCACTTGAGTTGGAACCTTGAAATCCACAGTGTCCAAATGTACACACTTTGATAAGAGGCAACCCATTCTTCTTCTTAACAAAAATTTAACTCGTAGCAACAAGAGGCAAAGCATCCACTAATACTGCAAAGGTTAGAAGGTCTTTCAATGTGACACACATTAAATAAAGTGCTGTGGTGCCTGTTAGAGAAAGGTACCAAAGTCCCAGTGTTTGAAAGAAACTCCCTCTTTAAAGTTTGCCAGCTCATTATCAGTTTGAATCAGATTCTTTTTTCCCGTCTAACCTAGATAATTTGGCAGCCTGAAGAAGTATGAATTACCTTCCCTAGAGCAGAGGAAATGTAATCCTTCAGAACGGAGGTTGGGAACATTTTGAGTGGCTTCCTCCCAGAACATTGATTAAATCCACCACTAGTTGCCATGCTAAGATATACAAGACACTGGAATAAAAGAATGTCTGTTCTTTCTAATGATTATCACTTGGTGTCAAGTATCAGAGGGGTAGCCGTGTGTGGTTCATTGCGAGTGGTAACCACCCTGTTTGGAAGGGTTTCAGCCCATGCCCAATTAAAAACTACCTGATCATAAATAATAAAGCCTTAAATAATAGATCTTAAATAATGCACTTCAGAGGCTATATTTTATGGAGGCCATATCCATTCCCTGTGTAATGACCTCCCACTCCCCAAACCTACAGAGCTAAAAAGATTAATTTGCTATGTTGTTTTTTAATCTACAAATGAATTAGCTATTTTTGCTTTCTCCCCACTTAAAACTAGCAAAGAACCAAGCACTCACCACTGTTATTTCTCCTGGTTTTGCGGGAGAATGGAAGGTAAATCACATGCATCACGGTATAATCTTCATCAGTGCTTACATATGCCTAATATGCAAATGGAAGCCCTATGGCTTGAAGCCTTAGATAGTAAAGAGCTCTCTTTTGTCACCTGCTGGTGAACTGAGAGAAGAGCAACCCAGAGCTGCGTAACAACTTCAGATGGGCAAAAGTTCCACAGAGGAGTGAGTTCTTTGTGGGCATCTGTTGAAGAGCAAAGGGAATTGACTGAATGGGTCAGGCATCATTTGCATTTTTTGTTGTGGGACATTGGGGGCATTTTGATTGAAGTACAGTAAAATTTTCAGTTTGAGGGCAATAAAATGCTATTGACCTTGTTGGAAAATACAAGGCACGACACTGAAAGCAAATGTGATTTGGGTCACTCTGACCATGACTGCTATCAGGCACAGTTGGGTAAAGGAGCCTGGATAAACTTGAGAAAACCAGAGCTATTTACTTTTTGTTGAGAGTTTCTCTGGTTTTGAGGGCTCTGTAAAGGGATGTAGATATTAGTCATGCTAAGGGCTGGTCCTAGACCAAATGGTGCCCCAAGAAAGGAATGTCTTTGTCTTTCTCCCCTGCTTGATTTGTTAAATTTTTGAATATTTTATTTTTATTGCACTTGTAGCCCATTTTACAATTTTGATGTACAATTTGCATGAATGATTTATCCCTGTCATGTAAGATGATAAATTTGCATGCTAGGATTGGTAAATCTGTATTTTTTTCACGACATATAGAACTAAATTAAAAACAAGTTTCCTCTAATCTTATAGAAACTTTTAAATTTTAAGAATAACTGAAATGTACTATCATAAAGAAATTGAACTGTGCACCAACATTGGGTGGACCAGTATTAAACAATGTTACAGTAGGTTACTGTCTTAGAATGTTAACCTTAGTCCTTTAGTTCAACAGGTCACTTTTCTTGCCTTTGCCCTTGTGAACTGAACCACAGCGTCAGAGAGATACAAAGACTGGCCAATGGCATTTTCAAGTGATGAAATAACTAGCAATGTCAGTCTTTCAGCAGCCATCACTGAAGATATGTTTTACTGAGCCTGAACTTCAAAAATCTGTTCTAACCACTCATAACTGTGACCAACAGTGTGAATAGAATCCTCAAAGCTATCTCTACATTAGGAAAAGTGTCCTTCAGCACTGCATCATGAATGAACTGGAGAATTTGGAGTTCAGCTTGCTTCCCATGTGGCAAAAAAGTGACGGATGTTGTTCATTTCGACATAGAGGTCTTTAGCATTGACATCTGAACATTCCCCATGTGTCAGCATCTGGTGGAGGTCTGTACAATTGTTTATGAGTTTTTTCCCACCCATTGGTCATACAAAACCTCCCAAATATTTTTGTGGTGCTTCATTTGTCTGAAACTTTCTTTGATGGACACTCGAGCTGTGTCAACAAATGAGCAAAAAAACTCCTTGAATTTTTATTCTGAGCTTCCTATCACCTCATCTCTGCAGTCTAAGAAAGTCATCAAACATTATGTGTTAATCATGGCAAAAGAAGTAACTATTTCTTTTATATTGTTGTGTAGATAGGGATTCAATAGATATCTCTGGCGATTCATTACATAAGTCCTTTATTAATCGCTACTTACTCTCTTCCAGTCTTAAAAAGCAAATACACTTTCACAATTACACAATAAAAGGGTTTAAAATCTCGCAGCTGAGCTCTCACTTCACTTCAGTTCATTCTTGTATTTCATTGACTTACTGGGAATGCCCTGCCTCTTATATACCCTCGAGGACATGGCTAACAACATTCTAGGAGGTTCAAGGAAAAAGTAGTTCTTGGAAAGTCTGAAAAGTTCTTCAAGACTCTACGAAGGTCCAGAATATTCTAGGAGGCGAGTGAAAAATGAATCCACATATGGAATATCTGGCCCTAAATCCAGCCTGGATGATGCCTCTCTAAAGAAGAGGCGGAGGTCACAAGGTGGTCACAAGGTGGTAGATTGTATTGAACAGGGATCACCGGAGCCTACTGAGGCAGCTTGGGCTGAAGCTGCAGAGAGAGAAGCAGTGGGCCTCCCTGCCCAGCTGCAAAAGCTGAAATCACGCCAGCTGGGTCAGGTAGTGCAGCCCAAACAGCACTAGCCTACCATCATGCTTGGACTTCTCCAATCCAGGATGACTAACTGTTAGTGGTGAGCTGGGGAGGAGGGGAGTGGATGGAATGCAAGAGCCATTCACAGTTTCCAGAAAGACTGAGGGTGGGACTAGAGTTCAGACACCCTGGGGGATGGGAATCTTATGATATGGAATTTGTTTACTTATTAGTTGCTAACTTTCCCAAATTCATTTTGTTATCTCCCCCCACCCCCTCACCTCATAACATTTCCTTTGATTTAACCCCTGGATTCAGTGCTTGCGAGAAGGGAAGTGTAGGCCATCAAGGCCCTCTGAGGTGGTATATATGGTTCCCAAGTTTCTGGATGGGGGCTCAAGCCAGTGTCAGTTAAATCTTTAAGGAAACCCCTAAAAAATGAACCCAGGCCCTTTTGCTTCCATCAGCACCTGGCAGAAGGGTTGCACATACTACATACAAAATGTGTAGGTAACTAAAAATGATCATAATGGACACACAATGGGGCAAAATTAAGGTTTCATGGGCAACTTTAATTCTGATGTTTCCTAACTTCTGAATGCTTTACTTTGCAACCTAAATATTCTTTTAGCTTATTTTTTATATAATCCATTGATATACACACATACTGTGCCTTCCATCCCCAAAGAGCCCAAACCACTTTACAGCCACTGCTGAAATACAAGCACCTCAGAGGTGGAATACAGAAGCCATTCTGAGATACAACTGTTTTGAACAGGTAATTACGAGAAATATAATGCCCATATATTTCTGCCAAATATGGTTAGGCAGAATGAAATCACTCACCTTGGATTTGGACAGGACACAAGAGCTTACACCCACACTCTTGGGAAAAAGGTCATGATATTATCAATAACTACAGATGGATTAAATTATTTGGCCAAAACTTTTATTTAGCTTCATGTTCACCGTAACATTTTGTGAATTTGTGTTAATGTTGCTGCAACACTTCAGGCAAGAAACAAACAAAACCACTTTTCATTTTGACAAAGCATTCTGATTTTTTTTAAATTTGAAATAAATTTTTTTTTAAATTTACTTCAATTTCATTTTACAAAAAATCTTTTAAAAGCTTGAAAAAAACAAGCTTTCAGCTCACCAGTGCGCATGCCATGGCCAGTCTGCAGCTATTGAGTTTGCAATTGAATTCATTTGAATATTAGTTTGCCACAGGAGGTGTTATCGCCTGTCCAACAAAAGAAGGCCTCTCCACTCCAAACAAACCACAAAGCAAAGTGGTTCCTAAAGTGTCTCCCTGGGATGCAGAGAACCCTGGGCTACCACCCCTTAAAAGATAGAGCTGCATCATGTAACAAAAGTGGTTGTGTGGACACAGGTATGCACATATACACAACGTTATACCTGTGTCCAGTACAGCATAAGATGGACGCTCCACATGGGTATGGGGAGCTTGTGTGATCATGTACATTATCCAGTACTTGAGTGTGTGCAGCAGTGTAGAATCATAGAATCATAGGACTGGTAGGGACTTTGAGAGGTCATCTAGTCCAGTCCCCTTTGTAGACATAGCCTAGCAGGCACCCCCACACTAAAAACACAGTAGCTCTTCTAGCTATGCAATCTAAAAAGACATGCATACATGGGGAATATTACTGTAACCATCATCAGTTTACAAATCAGGAACTAAGACATAAAGAAGATTAAGTGACTTGGCCAAGGTCACACAAGAAATCTGCAGCAAGAAGACCCAAACATCCATCATGTAAGTGCTAGACCAATACCTTAACTACAAGACTATCCTTCCTTTTTCTTTTACTTTTTTTTGGGGGGGAGGGGGGGGATGGGGAATAAAAAGAGTGTACATTACTCCCAGAGTTCTGCAATGTACCCAGCTCCTGCAATAGTGTGGAAAGAAACTTGGTGAACCCACCGTCCGTTCCCAACCCAATGTAATGACTCAAGATAAGGCAATAGAGCCCTAATTTATCATGTCTTCACATGTCAGTCAGGCACGTATCTCATCAACTTAAACCAGTGGCACAAAATAAATAAATAAATAAAAAACCACAACAGGAAATTCAGAGATTGTCACATTCCCTGTACAACAGCATCCTATTTGATTGAATAAACCCAGCAACATGGTATTGAGAGCACACATGCTGTTGGTATTGCATCCTTTCAAAGTTGAACTAGATTCAGTAGGGAAGAATATCCTGTATGATTTCAGACCATTTTACACTCTGGAGTGATAATGGAATTTTTTTTTTTTTAATGTCTGTGTTCCCTCATACCAAGGTTTCTAGATAAATCAGGCTCTCTGCAGCCAATTAAAACTCTACTTGTAATTAAGCCTTAAGGGAATCATTCCATTAGAAGTATCCAAAAGTTTAAAGTGAGACAGATAGTTGCTACTAATTGTCCCCTAAAACTTCCCCTTATAATTTAATAAGAACGAGTCCCATAGATTACCATTCAGGTAAGTAATGAGTACTGTCAATTTCTACTAATCGTGGGAGAACTGGAGCAGATTTTTTCCAAGTACTGTAATTTGGCCTGATTCTGTTTCCTTTTGATCATTATCACTTTCAGATTGAACAGTTGTATTATTTTTTGCCTTTGCTGTCTCAGAAAGATCATTCCCATTACTAAGTATCAGACTATTTTACCCATGTCCCATTTAATAGCTCCTTAAAAATATTATGTGAGCCTAGGAAATTATTTTCTTACTTGCTAATATTTGATAGCAGGGAAAAAGAAAGAGAGAGAGAGAGAGAAAGAAAGAAAAACCCATGAGCTTGGAGTTAATGCCAGCAATCTTCCAGAAGGATTTCTGACCTTTCACAGTTTAGATGTTCATTGCTACCCTATGTAATTTTCTCATTGCTTGCATCTTTCTACAATCTTATGGCAATAGTTTTGTTTGAAGCGGGTTGGAATCGAGTTTAATATTGGTGGGTGGCCTTTAAAAATGATGGCATTGTTCTTAGCAGGTAATGGGGGTGAGGTAGGGATGTGTGAGTGGGTTGGCATCTGCAAGGTGCATTTGGGGCATGTTTCTGAAAGCACAGATCTGGGACCAGACTAGTTCAAAAAAAACCCCCAAACACTCACAACCATTTGCTGTCTTTTTTCCCTCTTGCTCTTCTTTATCTCTTGGCTGTATATGAACTGATGCGATACTTGCCAATCAATGCAATGGAAAATGAAGGAACTGGAGTAAGTCTCTGTTTATCTGAGGTGTGCAGGACTGCTTTCTGTTTAACTTTTTCTTTTTCCTCAGACACTATTATGTTTTCCATTGCCACCTGACAAAGAACTTTATGATTTACTGTGATAAATACCAATGTGGCACATGTACAATTTAAAAGAAAAGGGCCAGGAGAGTCCATGAGTGAAGAAACTTTTACTAGGGAAGATTGAGATGATAGGAATCCTAGTTCCAGTCCTAACTAATAGCTGCACATTTTGAATTCAGATTTCAAACACTGCCAGAGTTTAGAGGGTGATCGGCAGCTTGGGTTTGGGCCCATCCCTATTTTTTTTTAAAAGGAGGGAATGGGAAGCTGATGAGTTCCATGATTTGGTAATAGGATTCAAAGACTTGTATAGTTGGTGTGAGTCTGAGGCAGGTCCACAGGGATAATAGTAGGTAGCATTTGATGACTGGGTGGTGGCCTGTATGAAAGGGATTGGGTTCTGAGGACAGGGTGGTCAGACGTTATATTGATAAGTAAAACAAGTAAATGGACAAGTAAATGGAGTGTGTATCACAAAAATTGGTACCTTTGATGCCAGATGAGGTACAGAGGCAAAGAAATGAATGGGTCTGGCTGGCCTGCTGAGTCAGAGGTAAACCACAATTGGGGGAACATGTTCCGCCATAGGCGCTGACTCCCTGGATGCTCCAGGGCTGGAGCACTCATGGGGAAAAAATAGTGGGTGTTCAGCAGCCACTGACAGCCCCACGGGTCAGTGCTTCCCCTTCCCTCCCCAGCACTTCCCACCCACCGGCGGCCCTGCCGATTGGCTCCTCTCCCTCCCTTCAGCACCTTCTACCTGCCACAATCAGCCATTCTGTTGTGTGCAGGAGGTGCTGGGGGGGCGGAAGTGGGGGAGGGGGGAAAGAGGCAGGGAGGAAGAGGCAGGACAGGGGTGGGGTTTTAGAGGAGGGGATGCAGTGGGGGCAGGTCTTGGGGCAGAACGGGGGTCAAGCACCACCCGGAATCTGAATAAGCTGGTGCCTATGTGGACTGCAGCTTCCCACCACCCCCTATTCTATACATATCCCACAGGCAGAGACAGATTTAGTGGCGAGAGAAGTCCATTCTTTTCCCAGAGGCCTCTCTGTGCCTTCGATTCCTCTTTTGTGCTATGAGGCTAAAGATCTACCCCCACCTTTGTGGAGCTCTTTTCAACATATATCTGAAGCTGTCTATTTAAGTGCAAAGTGTTATTTAGTGTTAATGGAGGGTATCAATCTTCAGTGTTATCAGTTTGGCCTCTTTCACTAATTGCATTTTACAAAACCCCAACCCAGCAGCATATGACCCAAACTAGACCCTTGAGAATGACCAGATTCTCAGCTGGAGTAAATTGGTATCACTCAGTGGATGGAGCTGATTTATATCACTTTGAGAACCTGCCCTTGTAACAATTGGTTTACAAATTCTACTAAAGATACAAATAAAGACGACAGTAAAATGATAAAGCGACTGTGAGTGTAGTGTTATTATTTGTATGGCAGTAATGCATAGGAACCCCAGTAAAGGATGAGAACCCCATTGTGTCAGGTGCTGTGCAAACACAGAACAAAAAGGCAATCCCAGGCCCAAAGACATTAGTTCACACTCTATTTCTGCACTTGTCATCACCCCTGCTGCCCGTCTCACTGGGGGGAACTCCCTGTAAACCTCCACGAAGCTCCCTCATTGTCTTCCTTCAACGCCCTCCTTAACACTCTCCTTTGTTGTGATGCCTGTGGCAAAACAAGACAGCGGTAAGGCTACTGGTATGCTGAGACCACTGCCTCATTGTTTCCTTGCACTCCCCCATCTGTCTCTCTCCATCTGTTGTCTTGTTTTATACTAAGCATGTAAGCGCTCTGGGGCCTGTCTTTTTGTTTTGTGTCTATCTAGTGCCAAGTGCAACAGGGTCGGTCCTCATGCCTATGGCAGAGCATCAGAGAAGAGGCTTCAGAGCGGTAGCCGTGTTAGTCTGTATCAGCAAAAAGAACGAGGAGTCCTTGTGGCACCTTAGGGTGTGTCTATACGACCCGCTGGATCAGTGGGTAGTGTTCGATGTATCGGGGATCGATTTATCGCGTCTCATCTAGACACGATAAATCGATCTCCGAATCGACGCCCATACTCCACCTCGGCAGGAGGAGTAAGCGGAGTCGACGAGAGAGCCGCAGCAGTGAGGACGGCCAGGTAAGTCAAACTAAGATACATCGACTTCAGCTACGCGAAGTTGCGTATCTTAGTTTGAACCTCCCCGCTAGTGTAGTCCAGGCCTTTGAAACTAATAAATTTATTTGAGCATAAGCTTTTGTGGGTTAAAACCACTTCATTGGATGCATGCAGTGGAAAATATAGTAGGATGCGCTGCATGCACCCGATGAAGTGGGTTTTAGCCCACAAAAGCTTATACTCAAATAAATTTGTTAGTCTCTAAGGTGCCACAAGGACTCCTCGTTCTTTTAGAGAAGAGGCTGCAGCTCCTGTCCAGCAACACAGCACACCTCCCCAGCTTGTGACTGTTTTTCCTTTGCAGCAACCCTCCCCCTCATTTTCTTCCATCAAGACTTGTAGGGATAGGGAAAATTGCAGATACATCCATTACTCTAGCTTGGAGCCAATACAAGTTTGCTGCAGAGCCTATAGCCTATACCAAAACTCTGCTCTCTTTCACAGGGGTAGGCTGATGAAGCATAAGGGTTACCTAGGGAGGTGGTGGAATCTCCATCCTTAGAGGTTTTTAAGGTCCGTCTTGACAAAGCCCTGGCTGGGATGATTTAGTTGGGGATTGGTCCTGCTTTGAGCAGGGGGTTGGACTAGATGACCTCCTGAGGTCGCTTCCGACCATGATATTCTATGATTCTAAGGGCTTGTTGTCATAGATGGATAGCTGGGGGTTAATGTTTCTTTTACCTGTAAAGGGTTAACAAAGGGAACCAAACACCTGACCAGAGGACCAATCAGGAAACTGGATTTTTCAAAGTCAGGGAGGGAATTTTTGGGGTCTGAGTCTTTTGTCTGTCTCTCAGCTATGAGAAGGTTCTTTCTATCTTCTAATCTTCTGTTTCCAAATTGTAAGTACAGGTAGAAAAACAATATAGGCTTTTATGTTGTTTTGGTTGTATTTACATGTGTGTAGCTTGCTGGAATGTTTCAAATTGGATATCTTTTTGAATCAGACTGTTTATTCATATTTTTCTTATAAGCAATAGCCCTCTATTGTCACTTGATGCAGAGATTATATTCTTATGTCTTTTTTCTTTCTTTTTATATAAAGTTTTCTTTTTAAGACTTGTTTGAGTTTTTTCTCTCTGGGTAGGCTAAGGAACGAAGGGGAGGGGAATTCTCTTTGTGTTAGATCTACGGAGGGTAAGCTCTGCAGCACCAGGGAATTGGTGGGAGGGGGAAGAGAGAAAAGCATTTCTGTTTCCTTGTATTTGGGGTTTGTCTCTTTGTGGAATAGAGGAGACATGCTTCTTGGTATTGTGATGTAAAGAGATTGCATCAGTACTCTCAGGTTAGCCCAGAGAGGAAAGTCTGGGTGGGAGAGAGAGGGGGAAGGGAAGTGGGTTATTTCCCTTTGTTGTGAGACTCAGAGTCTCTGAGTCTTGGGGTCCCTTCAGGGAAGGTTTTGGGGACCAGAGCGAGGCAGGCGCTGTAATTCCTGTCTGGTGGCAGCGAGATAAGATCCAAGCTGGTAATTAAGCTTGGAGGTTCATGCTAGGCACCCACATTTTGGACGCTAAGGTCCAGATTTGGGAAAGAGGTTTATGATACTTGTCTACATGAACATTTGGTTCATGGCAAGTTGAGCTGTGAATCTACTTCTCACTAGCCGGCAGCGGACTGACTGCAACTAGCTCAAAGCACATGAACAAACTGTGCATGGGTGTCCACTGGGTCCACACAGACAGTTAATGTGCATCAGGCTAGTGGTGGTTAGATTCACACCTCAGCTTGCAGCAAACTAAATGTTCATGTAGACTTGGCTGGCATGATAGAAACAGGGTGATGTTAGATCCTCTTCAGTCCAAAGATTTTGGTACCGTGCCCAGAACAGCCAGTCTAGCTTGGGAGCAGCATTTCCTAGTACAACCTGGACTTTTTCTCCATATTCCCTTTCTCCTGCTATTATAAGGGCTAAACTCTAGAAAGGCAGGATTGTCCAGTGGTTATAGCTCGTCTGAGGCTTAGAAAGCCCATGTTCAAATCCCTGCTTGACCATAGACTTCCTGTGTGACCTTAGACAAGTCACTTATTTTCTCTGTGACTCACTTTCCTATCTATAAAATGGGGATAAAAGCACTTTCACACTTCACAGGCATGTTGTGATGCTAAATACATTTTAAATGGTGAGGTGTTTGGATACTGTGGAGATGGGAGACACATATATACCTTTGGTAGATGGATAGATTCAAAGGACAATGCAGGTCTTTCCACTGACTTCAGCAGGCTTTGGTTGAATCCTGTATTCAGATATCTTTCAGTGCAGGAGTAAGTATTGTCCACTCTGCAACTGACCTTCCTGCCCCAGTGACGTGCTAAGATAACACTGAGCAAAAATGCGGCCTTCTACTCTTGCTAACCAACACTGTGCAGCATCCACTCTGTTCCTACCTTGCCTGTCTGGCATTTTGCACTATATATTTCTCCTCAGCCCTGCACCCTTGTTATGCTGTTTGATATATTTGGAGTATTACCCTGGATCAAACCTCTCCAAGAGAGAACGTGAATTAGGACTGGCATGAAGTGAGTGATTGGCACTGGCGATGGATTCTTATTGTGTCAAGATTTTAGGCATGACATTTATTGGTAAACCCATCCAAAATAATCCCATTCAAACCTGCCAGATTTGCTACAAAGTGATATGCTCCTGTAGATCCTTGCCAGAATAATGATTGATGCCCGCTGCCAATCAGTACTGAGACTCAGTCGCTTCTTGTCGTCATTTAACTGTAGCTGCACACAGCATTTAGCAAAATGGAGGGGTGTATTTGATG
Source organism: Chelonoidis abingdonii (assembly GCF_003597395.2). NCBI lineage: Eukaryota > Metazoa > Chordata > Testudines > Testudinidae > Chelonoidis > Chelonoidis abingdonii. Next base: position 9,614,559 of record NC_133774.1, read on the forward strand.
TTTAATGAATAAGGCTGCCTGCAGTTGTTCATTTAATAGGTATACACCTTTATTCACTGGCAGGCAACCCTGGGCAAATCACTTGACCTCCTTATGCCTCAGTCAATCAATCATTTGGGTAACGTTAAAAAAAAATACAAGCTCACTAAAAACCAGAGGCAGCACTGGAGCAGGAATTTGCAGGGTGAATAGCATTAGCATTATCCCCTCTCTCCCTCCATCTCCGCAAATATGTCTTTAGCTTTTGTGATTGCAGAATATTCCCTGGATGGCAGTAGGGTGTGTGATGGGAAATGAAGCTATTTTCTTGTCATTTGAGAAGGGCTGTAAAACATGAGTCCCACGGAAAACGAATGGAGAATTGTGCATTTTCCATATGCTTTATGCTCAATTTGACAGGTTGGAGGCCCCCGTTTAGGTAATGCTTCCTATTCAGCAAAGCACTCAAGCATGTGCTTAACTTTCGGCTGTGCTTAATTCCTAATGACTTCAACAGTTCTTTAGCACGGGCTTAAATTTGAGCATGTGCTGCACTGGAGCTGAATGTCTACACAAGGCGCAAGGCAGTGAGGAATCAGTCCCCTAGTGGCTGACATGCTGGGAGGTTTAGGTAGGCCACCAGCAAAGATGCAGTCAGTAAAGTGCCTAGTTCCTAAACCTGAGTCTTAGTGTATTAATTAAAAGCTCCAAGTGACTCAGAGCACAGCAGTTATAGAGATGCTATTTTTCTCTTTTATGCAAGGAGAAGCTCACCTGATAATACTAATAGTGACACTTACACAGCACTTTACATTTCCAAAGTGCTGCACCAACAACACATAAACTACACCCTAGTTTGCATTATTTCTTTTACAGCTGTCACGGAGCAGATTTCAGAGGACGAGGGATAGGGGAAAAGCCCCATGTAGTTTAGGTACCTGATCCAAACCCCACCGAAGTCCATGGAAAGACTCCTTTTGACTTCAGTGGGCTTTAGCTCAGACCCGAAGTCTACCACACTATTACCTATTCTCTGGAGTTGAGATACTTTTTTCTTCAAAAGAAACCCACTCCCTTCTGTCAGAGTTTTCCCTGGGTTCCTAAGGTGGTTATATTCCTCTTACTGTGCCCACATCAGCCCTCATTTAAAAATATTACAGTTGCATTATGGTCCATAACACCATCGCTTCCAAAAGCATCACTGCAGTGTTTGGAACATTACTTGTAAACACCAGGCAGCTGCATGTTTTATTAAGAATAAACTAGAGCACTCTATTTTCCATTCCCTGCCTTCCCCCACAAAGCATATTTATATTAGGCCAAATGCATATGGGAGCTTCTGTGGCGCTTACACAGCCACAAAGCTTTACTATCAGATGGGACTCTTCACCAGCGGCAGCATGATCTTGAGAGATGCTGAAACTTCAGTAGACCCATCTTGCATCATAATAGGTAGTTCTGTTGAAACCAAAAACACTAGAATTTCATTTTGGAAGAAAACCAGGTACAAAAAATGTCAACCACATTGAACCGTCCTGCTTGGACATTTTTGGAGTGAAGCATTTCAATTTTCTGTTTTGAAATGACTTTGTTTTGATTTCTGAACATTTTGTGTTATAATATAATACAAACTTTTTAAAAAGTTGAAATGAAAACAATATGTTTCCATCACCCCCCCCCAAAAAAAACAATTCCCCCCAGAATTTTCTTTTACCAAATTTAGAAATCTTGAAATCCTTCATAAAACAAAACTTCCATCAGCTGGACTGCTCTAGTGCTGAACACCTGCATCCTCTGAAAGGCCAGTGAAGGAGGCAGGATCTCAATCAATCTAAAAATTCGCTCTCTCGGTTTCATAAGTTATTTGCTTTTCTCAAACACCGGTGATCACCCCAGGTTTGCCAACCATATCAACCTTTTCACTGAAAGCTTACTTTCTAACCTCACACTTCAGGGTTATTTTCATTTTTCCTCTTACTTGACACTACTGTTCTTATTTATCTGTATTACAGCAGTGTCTAGAAACCAACTTTACATAGATCAGAGTCCCTTGGGATAGTTACTGCACGCATACATAGTAAGAGACACTCCCATAACCATAGGGAATGTCTACATTGCAAAGACAAATCCGCGGTACGGATTCTTAGAGGTCGGATCAATCTTTTTGGGCTTGTGGGGCTAGGGTGACCAGATGTCCTGATTTTATCGGGACTGTCCTGATATTTGCTTGTTTGTCCCGCGTCCCGACCAATGCTAGATCGGGACACCAGACAAACAAGCAAAGCCTCCGGAGCCCGGAAGGGCTCGCGCCCACCCCCGCCCCGACTCCGTCCCCTCCTTCCCCCATTGGATCCCTCCCCAAATCCTCCCCCTATCCCCCCTCTTGCCAAGCACGCCGTGCCCAGGAGGCGCAGGGGAGCGCGGGGTCCGGGTGAGGGTGACTCCGGCCTGGCCCCGAGCAGGCAGGACTCGGGCGAGGTACCTGGGGGGAGAGTAGGGGGTGGCCCGCGGGGCCAGGCCGCGGCTGTTCTCCCCACCTGGGCAGCGGGACTCGGGAGCAGCCGCAGCTCCCGCTGCCGCGGGGGAGGAAGCGCCAAGCACGTGGCGCTCGGCGGCTGCGGCTTTGGCGCCTGCACCCCGCGAGGCTGAACCCCGCGGCCCGAACCCCGCTGCGCCCAGTCCCTGGCCAGTCGCGGGTGCAGCCCCACGGCGGAGACATCGGCGGCCCAGCCCCGTTCGTTCCCTGCTGCCCCCACTCCGGGCCGCCAGCGGGAGTGCACTGGCCGGACTCACACTCACACTCACCCCGGCCCCGTGCTCCCCTGAGTCTCCCGGGCCTCCCTCCAGCGCTTGCGGAGGGAGCAGGAATCGGGGGTGGGGGATTTTGTTTTTTTTTGCCACCATTTTATTCCCCTTGCCCCCGCGTGCCGATGTTTGACGTGGGTGATCTGGTCACCCTGTATGGGGCTAAAAATGAGCCTGAACATCTACATGCTCTTTTTCAGCCCCACTGCCCTCGCCCAGAAACCCAAGTAAATTGACCCAGCCTCTGAGACTTGGTACCACAGGTTTGTCTTTGCAGTGTGGTTGTACCCATAGAGTTAATGCTCTAACTACACTACAGTAGCAAGGTCTGGTAAATAGCTGAGTAATATCAAAACAGATGCACTGCTATGGCAGATTTCCCTTTACTTCTCTTCCTCCCAGCCAGCTCTGCTGAGTTCTCCGATTTCCTTAGCTTATTTTTCATTATCATTTCCACCAAACAGCCCCTACTTGCCTTTTTTTGTATGTTCTCCCTTTATTTTCTAATATCCTTTAAAACTAAGAAATTGTTTCCCTCACAAGGTTCAGCTGACAAAATCCACCTCCCACAGAACAATCAGTGAGCTCTGTTTGTGTCCAGCTATGTCCTAACAGAAATGTGCACATCATATTAGCCAAATGCTAATCTGTATTAACCAGAAGTCTGACTTGTGACTTCCTTTACAAAAAGGCTTCTTTGCAATCATTTATAAACTGTTTGACCGAGTTCACATGAGTATCTTTTGCATTATTCCATTGGTTTTTCAGTATCATGCAGCTTGCCAATTAAAGCATTTGAAGTTGCTGAATTATTTTGCTGGGTGTAATATTTCGTGCAGGTGTATAGAGAATGTGCTGCATTTAATCTTCAATGGGATGAAATTTGCTGGCACTAGGCATTTGTCAAACACCCCCCCTCCCCCAATGATTTTAGAATCTAAATACAAACACGGTAAGTAGCAAGAATGAATTTGGCATTTAAATTAATTTCATGTCAATGACAGCCCAAGCTTTGTTTGCTGATGGGAGAAACTAAAACATGCATTCAAGCTATAGAATGGTTTTAGCTGACTGACCAGCACATTTTGCCCATAGAAAGGGGTGCACAGACTGATCTCATCTGCAGAATGGCTGGCTGTTTTTTTGTTTTGTTTATCTTCCTGTTTACTTGTTTTGTTTGTTTGTTTGAAAGTATCTTTCCCCATGAACCAGCAGAGTCCCTCCCAATCCAAACTATCTAGTTGCACACTACAAGTTTCCAATAGAAGCCAATCTGGAGGATTGCATATATCTACCCCTAGACAGCTGCATTATGGAGCTAAAGGAACTGCATCTAAATTCATGAGCCGATAAAAAGTAATCTGGCTAAAGTCTTTTTTTATACCAGAATATACACTGATAATCACACCCCCTTGAATTACAAATGTTCCATAACCATTCAAACTGGTATCGAGTTACTGACATTATTTGAAGTAATGACATAATAAAACACACTTTAAAAGACAAACCCATAATTTATTTACTTCTCGCTTAAAAATGTTTCAGAAATCTTTTGAGATCATAATTGATGGGACACCAGATTTCATAGACCATCAAAGACTTGAATAGGTTTTAATAAACCAGGAAAATTAAAGTCACTTTAGCTTACAAGCTGGCTTTAGATTCTCTCTTTCCCCTCCCCTTTCTCTTTGCCCAGCTTTTTATTTAACAACCTAAAACTACAGCTAAAAATTAATTAAAACTTATAGTGACCCACAGCTTTTTCTCATTAACAAAGATTTGTTTTTTTCCCTTATAGGCAATGCAGCAAATCAACATAGATTCATATCTTTAATTTGATATTGTTTTAGGGGAGGTACTGTAAAAGGACATGTTTAAACAACCCAGTCAAGACAATGAAGCAGGCTTGCTGCTTATACAAAGAGTAATGATTAATAAAATGGTGCACATGAGGGTTTAGGGGAACCTATACTATCTATTTAGCTACCAACCTATATTGGTACCCACTGCTGGAGCATCTAAGCACTTCACAGAAGTAAAAATCACAAAGATCTGTCTCTCTCTTCCTGTCATGTCAGCAAAGAGCCACACTTCACACCCATCCGCGTATTTTTATTTCAAAGTCAAATGAAAGAGAAAGGAGGTTAAAGATGTTTTATCACTGTTTTTGGTCTCCTGGAGACATGTAGATCCAAATCATCAGATGCACAGAGATGGAAGGTCTTTATCATCCAATGCAGCAAGAAATTGTAATGAAGCAAATCCTCAATCAAAGGGGCTTGCTTGCATTTTTGTCATCAACTAATTACTAGTCTGTATTACTCAAAACCATGCAGGCTAGAACAGTGAATGAGGGACCAAATCCTGTTCATGTAACTCATATGAATGGTCTTTGGGGGTTTCTAGTGCTGGTAAAGGAAGCAGAATTCGGTCCTAGAAATCTCTCTCCCACCCACTCACACACACAGAGCAGTCATAACAGCTTATGTGAATTCTGACATCTGTTTTCACATATGACAAAGAAAAGGAAATTAAAATTATTTATGTTGAGAACCAAATATAGAAACTGGGAGGAAACATGACATGCATGTGACAGCAGGAGTGTAGCATAAATATGGGATTTTAAACTGCTGAACCTCAGCTTCTGTTCCTGTTTACATCACCCGACTCATCCTTTACCACTATCCTCTTGCACAGGAGCACAGGATTTACCATATTGGTTCAGATCAGTGGTCCATCTAGTGGCCACTTACCAGATGCATTAGGGGAAGTGTAAAAAACTCTTCAGTAGGCAGTGATGGGATAACCTGCCCTCAGGCAAAGTTTCCTCTTGACCCCCCAAGTATTAGAGTTTGGATTAAGACTTTACCCAGAACAGTTTATAACCCTTCTACTCTCACTCTGATTTTCCTTTCTCTTTCTTCCTCCTTCATGTTTCTTCTACTTCATTTCTATGCTTATCTTCCATTCTCACTGAAACAATGAGGACTGCATCCCACTCCTTGTGTGCAAAACCACCACCTTCTCCTCTTGCAAATCTTTCCTTAAACTCCACTTTGCTCAGCTATTCAAGCACCGACCAACTGCCAGGTAGTTAAATAACACTGCAGTGCTGGGAGATTACACTTTCATCTGTAAAAGAGTAGTCCCTTGACCTGGGTGAGACAACGGGTTTCCTGATGTTTCTGAACCCTATTGTCTGTTAAAGTGAGATTGTAGGTAATTACAACATTATCATCCACGTACTGTATTGCATTTAGCATCTTGAGCCAGATCCTGTAGATATATTGTCCTAGCCCAATGCAACTGAGAACAGAATCAGACCCAATTTCAGCACTGTAAGCATGTAGGTGCCTTTGCCACATGCTCCTGAAGCAAATGGGGAAATTAGTGGTCTCCGGCCCCAACTCACAGGCAGAGTAGGGCTGTGGATAGTTCAGGGGTCCAGGCCCTCAGCCAGAGTGGAGCATTACGCAGTCAAAGGCTTTAAGCCTTAGGCAGAGTAGCCATGAGTGGTTTAGGGGGCCCAGGCCCTCAGCCAGTGTGGGGATCCTAGCAAACGATCTAGGGCTCCAGCAAGGGTTGAACATCCAGGAAGCAGGCTAGGGTGCCTCCTATGTTCCCTCTAATATTTCCTGAACTTGTGTGGAATGAATTTTATTATGTGCAGCAATATGGAAGTGATGGGTCGTGGGGGTTGGGCCAAGGAGTTCAGAGTGTGGGAGAGGGCTCAGGGCTGGGGCAGGGGGGTGAGGGTTCTGGCTGGGGTGAGGGCTCTGGGGTGGGGCCAGGGATGAGGGGTTTGGCACTCCCCCCACTCCTCTTACCTTGCAGCAGCACCTGGGCTGCGGGGAGAGGCCCCACTCCCCAACTGCAGCAGGTCTAGGGGTTGGGGCCGGGGGCAGCCAGTGGGCTGGAAGCATCTGCCTCCCCCGGCAGCTTCTCTGCAACTGAGCTGCAGGCCCCACCTCTTATACTTCCTATTCCTGTCCCATCCTTCCACTTCTGGCATGGCGGCCTAGGCGGTCTGGGTCTCCCTCGCTCTCAGTCTCTGAGGGAGGCCATGCCCCTTTTCTACAAGTACTCAGTAGATACTTATACTCCATAATAATATATTTACATTAGTCCACTTGTTAACTTTCCAAACACCTTTGTGCTTTCCCTCATGCTGCCCCACATACTTGGGGTAAACACAACAGAGCTACCTCGTTATCCACCTTCAACTCTCTCCTCAAAACTCTCCTTTGATGTCCACCTACACAAAAAAGAACCAAAACCACACCTCCATAATGGTTAGCTGGGGGGGTATGCTAAGACCACTGCCCATCATGCTGACCAGTATTGTCCCATTGTTTCCTTGTACTCCGCTGTTGGTCTGTCTACTGTCTCTTGTCTTATGCTCAGATTTTAAGATCTTTGGGGGAAGGGAACTTCTTTTTGTACATCATCTAGCACAGTGGGGTCCTGCTCCATGACTAGGGCACCTAGGTGCTGTGGTAATATAAGTAAGTAAGTAAGTAAATAAATACTGTGATAGACTCAGGCCAGTTGGGTACAGCAGAATAGCAGAAGGCAGATATACTGGCCACCGGATTAACAGTTTTCTGTTCCCTGACTGACCAGAATAGGGGCTGCTCCAGACTAATGAGAACACCTGACTCTAATTAACCTGCAAAAAGTCAGGTGAGGCCATTAAGCTAATGTGACCACCTCACTCTAATTAAGGCCCTGCTGATACTATAAAAAGGGCTCACTCCAGTTAGGCAGGGGAGAGGAAGTGTGGCTGAAGGGCTGGTTAAGGAAAACACTCTTAAACCATTGGTAAGGGAGCCCTCAAGTAAGGGTGAAGAAGGGAGAAGCAGGAGAGCTGTGGGGAAGTGGACCAGGGAAATGTAGCAACTCTGGCAGTGAAAGATTGGCTGCCAACAGCTGCTACCATTAGGGTCCCTGAGCCGGACACGGAGTAGAGGGCGGACTCGGGTTCCCCCCAATCCACCACTAAAGGAACATCTCCTGGGAGGGGAAGTCAGGCCCCTGTCAGGACAGGAGGCTAAACTGTTCTGAAATAAGCCCCCAGGGACAACAGAGACTGTGGGAGTGCTCTCACCAACCTCCTTGCAGGCCTATGATGAAAAGAGCTCAGTAGACTGTAACACTGGCCCTAGAGAGAGAAGAGCTACGTGGAGGGTCACAGTGAGCCTCTGGGGCTAGCAAAAACCACCTAGAAGCGCAGGACTCACGGGAGCAAGGTCAGAGCTCTGCCACAATGCGTAAGTAAATTAAATACGAAAACAACATGCCTCATACAGATAGAGTTATGTTCTCTTTTAATATATTAAAGAGAAGTGGGAACTTGCCTGCATACTGCACTGGACACCGAGAATTAATTGATTACTAAAGATCATGGGATAGTACATCTATGTTTTTCAACCATGCACTCAATCTTACACCAATCTGTCAGAAGATATATCATTTTCCCCTCTTCTGCTTATAAATATAAACACAACTGCTTTGGAATCCATCTGTTCTATTGACAACGTATTCAAATTGCAAGCAAGCAGTTAATGATGGCCTGCTGAAGCTCAGCAGCATGGACGATGAAATGAAAGGGCTTTTCTCTTAATTTCAATCATGAGAAGACTTTGAACAGAACATGACATCTTAGCCATCTGAGCTTTTTAAATGCGATGTTAGCAGATACACAATGCTCAGCTCTGTGGTACCTAAATAATTGAGGCTTTGAAACATCAAAGCGCTGACACTTTCAAACACTCAAGTAGCTTTATTTGAAAGATTCTTTTCACTAAAGAAGACTAACTCTGCCATTTGAGATCAATGAATTTTTCTGAAACATAGTGTCCCCACTTAAGATTGAAACACATTGGCTGTTTACTATATATTGACTAGCAGTTTCCCAGGTGCAGAAGGCATTTGATTAAATGCATGTCTTTGTGATGGCATGATCCACTACAGAATTAAGGGTGACATTTAGAAAAGAAAAGTCATTACAGCAGCAACTAAAATTTCCCAGAGATTTCACAGTTTATCTTTTCATTTTATTTATGGACTCTCAGATTGTTCCAGGAACAGGAACTGAGATAGCAGGCAAATCGACTCAGTATTCATCTATGATGTACATTTTTCAAAGGACATGCCAGTACTGACTATGTCTTCACATTACCAAGTATTGCTTTTGAACTTTGCAATGTTACAGCATCAATTCAGCAGCATAGCATGCCTCTGGCTGTCCATCCACCCTTTAAAAACTAGGTGATCTGCAAAGGTTGTATCCTATTCTCAATGTCCATACAGTTCAGGGTTGTTTGGATCCAGAGCTTTAATTTTTTTTTATTACCATTTATTATTTTTTTCCAGTAGAAACAATTATGTGCTAGGTCCTTCCCAAAGGAGCTTGCATTCCATTCTAGTCATTGGGCTAGCTCTGAAGCTTGGATATACATCTAGCCTTCACTAAAGTTTGGAGTATACTCAGACATGTGAGTTTGGATGATCATGACTTTAGGTAAAACCGTTGGATCACAATAAGAACACTTAGCTCTTACATAGCAATATATCTCAAAGTGCTTTACAAAGGAGGTCAGTATCCTACACACCATGTTACAGATGGGGAAATTGAAGTACAGACAGCTGAAGTGACTTGTCAAAAGTCAGACATTTGGTACAATTCAGCAGCTGACACTTTGGTGTCTTTACTGGAATACGTACCTGTGTGCTACCTAGTATGAAGTTATGGAGCAGATGCTGCTGAATGGATTCTTCATGTGGAAGGATATGCATATAAATCACCATGCTCCATGTGACATCAGCCAACATCCTCACAGCCAGGGTTCAAACCAGGGCAAAGCACAGAAATGGCTCTAGTTGCACTAGAATATGACCTCCTCACGGTCAATAATCACCACAAATTTCACTACTTTCCATGGCACACTTCAGCCTTGTCTTCACCAATAAAAATACGTAGCACAATGTGCATTTAAAGAAAAGGAAATCCATTTGCTGCCTTTCCCCTTGAGAAAGAAGGAGAGAAGCACATTGTGCTAGTCACAATTCTTAATGCTCTGCTGGAAGGCACTCAGGCCTGAATAAAACCAGACTAGAACAGAATAGAGTGGTATCAGAGAACACTGCACAATGGTCATAAAAACAGATTTGGAACAAAAGTGGATCACTGAAAAACAGCCTTATACACTTTTGCCAAAAGTAGCATAAATCCTCTGCCCCACCATTGTGCAGGAATAGGAAAAATATGACCTCAATATTCCCATTTCACCATTGACTCATCCCAGAATTGACACTCTTGTGTTGCAGGTGCCCTGAAGTGTAGTAGTGTACCATTAAATTCTAGCTGCAATACCATTATATTGCTATTAGAAACAGCTGCAGAGGAACACAATTTTTCAAATAAATATAAATTGTGAATGGCTGAAATGTGAAAGGCCTTCCAGGTCCTGGGAGCAGGATATTCACATGTCCTTTGGAACTGATCAAAGTTTTGCACTACACAATGACAGAAAGCACTAAACACTCTTTTAACTAGTAATGGTTGGCTCAGCAGGTACATACAGTAAGAGCTGATCTCTGGGCCACATCCTCAGCATAGCTCCACTGAAGACAATGAGGCTATGACAATTTGTACCAGCTAGAATCTAAGAGGAATTTGTCTCTGTGTGCTCTGAATCAGTTGTTTTGTTGTTATTTAATGGGGCAAATTACCTTTTGGTGTAACTTCACTGATGATAGTGGATTAACACCAAGGATGAATGTGGCCCTCCATGATGAGAAAAAATAAATCTTAGGTTCTCCTCGGCCTTGCTATCCTGAAGTTCACACCTCTCTGTCAAGGGAATGTTTTTACACCTACTCAGCTGGAATACAGTAAGTAGTGCATATTGGTAGACTTCATTTTCACACCCACTTATTCATGCATATTTTAATGGTGTTCTCATTAGCAACTGCAACGCTTTGTACAGGACTTCTTACAGCTTCTCCAAATAGGCACAACCAACTGGAAAGCTCCTGAGTAATTTACACCTTCCTCCCACCCCGTGATATTTCAAGAGCTGAACATGCAATATATCTATGGCCATCAGCTATGACCACAAAGAGACTTCTTTCCTGTCAACTTATAGGTGTAAAGGAGATGGAATACCCAGCAGAAATAGTGTGAGTGATGCTAGTTGTAATTAGATCTTGTTGGTACTGTTATATATACCCACTTAATTAAGCTTTTTTTAGTATTTCAAACTGTGTTTATATAAATGCTCACAAATGTGCCTGGATATAAATGTTCTTAATCCTCAAGAAATATGGCTGTAATAATTAAGTTGTGTTTAAGTAGCTATTAAATGAGAAAAATAGCTTAACATTTAAATCATATTTGGGTTGTGATCCCGTTATTTTAAATATTATCCCAATTGTTCAACTAATATGCCAGACTGAGAATTACAGCTTCAACAACTTCCAGTGTCTTTTATTGCTAATTCTGCTGCTCACCACTTATTTCATGCCTTGAAATTAGTGATGGGCAAGACTCCAAAAATTCAGCAGTTTGATCTGGGCAAACCTGCCATTGAGAGAAAGTCTGGATTTATAGTTAAGGCTCTGGCCTGCGAATCAGGAGAGCTGGGCTCATTTTGTGATTATACCACAGATTTTGCTGTGATGTTGAAAGAACTATTTAATCTCTCCATGCCTTGGGTCCCCATCTGTAAAACAGAGATAACACTATGCCCTTTCTGCCATCCCTTTGTCTGTCTTGTCTATTTAAATTATAAGCTCTTTGGGGGAGGAACTTTTTTTGTGCAGACTCTAGCACAATAGGGCTCCAATCTTGATTGGATCCTGTAGGTGCTGAGCCCTTCTCTGGATTTTGTAATGTCTTTTCCATTCTTCATAACTTCTTGCTTTGTCCACACAATGAGGTTTCATAAAACCTGGGATTTTTAAACAGAATTGAATTCTGTGCACCAGTGCACTTGCTACCAACCCACCCACCCCCTAAAGTTCTAAACACAAGAGCTCCTTCTGTTGCCTGGGAGCATTAATTGCAGCCTTGCTGCTGTTCTGCGTCATGATGGCCACCTCATTACAGTATGTATTACATATTCATTTAAAGACTTAAGACCAGATACTGACCTGTTCTGAATCAGCATTGCTTCATTGAGGAGATGGCCCCTAATGCTTAGTTTTAACATTCAATGTCGGGTTTAAATTTGTAACATTAGCAGATCTGCCATTATAAACTGGGTTCACACAGTTTCAGTTCTCACACACTACAAGACTTTTTTTGAGTCAGAAGTATCCTTAATCTCACTGAACATCCATAACCCAGAATATGCAATGTCTGGAGATAGCAGCCAACCTGGCCAAGATCTGCTGAGACATCAGCTTTGGACTTGAGCAGTGTGACAAAGATGGATGGGCTAGCAAAGGTAAAATAATAATAATGAACCTTGAAGTGGGTGTAGTGCTGTTTGTAAAGAGGCATGAAGGAGGAGCCATGTGGGATAGATGCTAATGGTATTGCTTACTGCATGCATATAAAGTGTTCAAATACCACTATGTCAATTATCAGTGAGTAGCCGTGTTAGTCTGTATCCATAAAAAAACACCAAGGAGTCTGGTGGCAACTTAAACAGTAACTGATTTATTTGGGCATAAGCTTTCATGGGTAAAAAACCCACTTTTTCAGGTGCATAAAAAACAAATGGACACAAATCAGACATCAGGAATGGCAACCTACAAAAGCCAGTAGGAAAACACGTTAATCTCCCTGGACAGACTTCAAAGAGAAACTGCAAAACTAAAATTCATTTTCAAATTTAACAACATTAATTTGGGACCGGGAGTGGCTGGGTCATACAAAAGCAACTTCCCCTGTCTTGGTATTGACACCTCCTCATCAATTATTGGGAATGGACTACACCCACCCTCATTGAATTGGCCCTGTCAACACTGGTTCTGCACTTGTGAGGTAATTTCCTTCTTTTCATGCATAATAATGACTGAGTCTGTAATCTTCACTCCATGCATCTGAAGAAGTGGGGCTTTACCCACGAAAGCTTATGCCCAAATAAATCTCTTAGTCTTTAACATGCCACTGGACTCCTCATTGTTTTTGCAAATACCACTATGATGGGTATGGTATAAAAAAAAAGAGAAATAGAAGCAAAGATCTAAATTATCAAATCAGTTCATGGTTTGGGGACTATGTTTGGGCTTTGTTATGTATTTATTTCTCATTTCAAAGTTGCTTTCTTCCATTCCTAATTGAAATACCTTGCTCCTGGAAGTGATGCTCACTGCCTTTCAGGCATGATGATCCTGTGAGCAAAAAGAAGATCAGTCCCATGTGTGAGAGACCTATGTTCAATTCTCCCTGCCACCAAAGTCTTCCTTTGTGGCCTTGGTAAGTCATTTGGTCCCTCAGTGTGCCATCTATAAAATAGGGATAGTATCACTTCTGTACCTCACACAGAGAAGTTGTGAGAATCAGTGCGTTAATGATTCTGAGGTGCTCCAACAATACTCTAATGGGGCCCATATAAGCACTTTAGATACAAGTCAGAACTGGTTGATAACAATGGATAAAACATTTTGCTATTGGAATATCCAATGTAGTCAAAGCAGAAATATTTCATAGGAACTTATCAATTTTATTAAAACGTTAGATGGGAAAAGTCCAAATGGATCTTTTTGAAATTCTTGATGCATTTCAATAATGTTGAAAAAAGTTTAGTTTTGACTTTTGTTTGTATTCATTTATACCTTTATATTAATATATTTAATATTATATTTATATTCACTCTATTTAATGTTTTATATTATTGTTGTGGTTCAGGAGCTGCACCTTGACCTCTCTTTTCTTCTTGGGCACTCTCTCCAAGAGATAGGCCTCTCCTTAATTTCTACAAGAGTTGACCCCCACAATTCACCTAAAGATTGGCTCCCTCTTGCTTCCTATGGATCCATACTGAAAACAGGGATCCTTGAGTTTAAGTGGCAGAATCTCCAGGTTCCTTTGCTTTCGACAATCTCTGGCATCCCAACCTTCACTGTAAAAATTCACAGGAAACTCCACATATTGAAAATTCTGATGTTTTCTCATGTCCTACATGGATTATTCCTGTGCAGGGGAAAATTAGACACTTTATTCCTACTAGGACCTTTCTTGGGCAAAATTCCCATTGGGTTAGCTGACCTCAGTAAGAATTGAGGAACAGCTGCAGGATTTGACCACATATGATTGGCTATCTAAAGCAGGGGTCGGCAACCTTTCAGAAGTAGTGAGCCGAGTCTTCATTTATTCACTGTAATTTAAGGTTTTGCATGCCAGTAATACGTTAACATTTTTAGAAGCTCTCTTTCTATAAGTCTATAATATATAACTAAATGATTGTTGTATGTAAAGTAAATAAGGATTTTAAAATGTTTAAGAAGCTTCATTTAAAATTAAATTAAAATGCAGAGTCCCCCGGACTGGTGGCAAGAACCCGGGCACTGTGAGTGCTGCCTTTGGCATGCATGCCATAGGTTGCCTGCCCCTACTCTAAAGTGTGAACCTGTGGGCTAGCACAGTCACAAATACATGTGAGTTGCCATAAGCCACAATAGCCCCTGTGCATCTTGTGCCTGAATGATATCCCCATGACTCACAATTCCATCCCCACTTGTTCTTTGCTCTGCCTGGGGATTTGCTGATTGTATGCCGGCATAGCAACTAGAGAGGTGAAACTGAGGATCTGTTCCTCCTGTCCTTCTGCTCCAGGGAGAGAACAAGAGTGAACACAACCTTGTTTACACCTGCATGTCCAAGATACAGGTAACCCACCTATACAGGTATACAAGAGGAGTTCTGACTCCCCTGAACAAATTGGTAATCTAAGCCACAATCTATCCCATGTGATTAAGGAACAACAACTGTACCATTCTGTACAGTGCAAATGAATATTTCAAAATCTACAGGAATCTATGGCGAAGGTTCTCTACTCATTTCTTATAAAGACTCCATTCTTATTTCCTAATATGAAGTTTGCAGTTATCCAGAAGCAGAGCAGAAACTGCATCTAACACCCAGCAGCCTAGATATTAAAAATTGCAATGCCTAGAGGAAAAGTACAGGGGGCTTCTGCAAATCGCCTCTCTATCTCTTTTTTTTTTTTAATTTAAAAACAAACCTCTAATTGGTTTTCATTCAGCTTTAAATTAGGGAAGATTTATGAAAATGGGACTTGAAGGGCTCATTTTCAATGGATTTGATATTATTGATTAACTGATATTTAGACTCCCGAGGCTTCACTTCTCATTGTGCTAAATAAGCATAAAAATACTACAAGCAATTAATTGCATGCTTTTTGTGGCATGCTTTGAGATGGCCTATCATCCCTTTATTAATATTAATGAGCAGAATTAGCACCAAAGATCAGGGACCCATGATAGCTAGAAGAACCTGCAAAGACCCTACAGCTCTCGTGCTTTATTATTTTTTAATCAAAGCGGCTGACTTGAAGGCACAAAATTAGAGAACTGAGTGTTTATGATTCCACAATGATTCAAATTAAAATGATCTATACTTGCATAATTCCAACAAACCATTTTGTGCTACTTAAAAACAGTTAAAAATCGCATCAATTCACGATGTAAGGGCCACAAGTTTTCTTTTCATAGTGAACGGGACTTTGTATCAGTATTTCTCAACTTACACATGTGGTCATGATAATCACACACACACACAAAATAAGCCAACATATATGATGGCAACTTTCAGGTTGTAAATTACCCTGACAAAAGCAAGGAAATTCTCTTAATCTGAGGGTCCAGGGTTCAAGTCCCTGATCAGGTGATAAACTACTCACCAAGATCTTCAAAGTCTGTCTTTCTGCAGCCCTCTTCGACTGGGGGGAGAGATAGCTCAGCGGTTTGAGCATCAGCCTGCTAAACCCCAAGTTGTGAGTTCAATCCTTGAGGGGGGCCATTTGGGACAAAAATCTATCTGGGGATTGGTCCTGCCTTGAGCAGGATGTTGGATTAAATGACCTCCTGAAGTTCCTTCCACCCCTGCTAGTCTATGACAATACCTGGAGGGAAACAGAAGGCTGAAGTGACTTGTTTGAGGTCAATAAAAGACTCCAGGCTGGAATGCAGGTCTGACAGTAGCAGCCTAGTCACTAGACCATATTGCCTCTCTTACAGTTTCTTGTATATAACACAGGACTTTTCCTCAGTAGTTCTCCCAAGTACTTTACAGCAGAAGCAATTTTCATCATCCCCATTGTACAGGTGGGGAAACTAGTGCACAACTAAAATAGCAGGTCCAAACACTTTCCTCTAAGTAGCTGATTTGTCCCCAGTCAGCAACAGAATAGGTGGAATTGTCTGATATGGTAATTCCCAGTTCCTCTTCTGAGATATGTCAAATGCATTGATCTTTAGCTCCTGCTAGCAAATCCTCAAAGAACTGCAGTATGGATTGAAAAACATGGTTCAGACATCTGCGATTGGCCCATAATCCACATATCATTGATATAGTACAATAGGCCATTAGAGTAACCTGCCATTGTGTACTTAGAAGTCCTAAATCCATGGATCATCAATGTAATAGATGGAAACAGTTCCTTCAAAGGGTTTACAATCTATCTTATCAATGTGGATTTAAGGAAACAACAGATCTCTGCACACAAAGTAACGCTACATATCAAAAAACACCTTGTGAGATCTTACCAGAAGAAAGATACTGTGCATGCAAAGTAGCAAGAGGTGAAAAGTCTCCGGCCGAAACCAAGGAGAGCAGCCACTTGCATTAATTCTCACTTCCCATCCTGAGACACATCAGAGTGTTCTGTGAAATCAGGTTTTCTTTTTCATTCAGCCACAAGAGATTCTGAACAACTTTCTTGGCTGCAAATTATGGCTTAGCCACAATTACATTTGCCTTTATGTGACTCCAACTCTGGTGACACTTCTGAGGGCCTGATTCTCAGCTGGACAGGTGTAGATCGGCCTAGTTTCATTGAAACTAATGGGACTATTCCAATTTGAACCAGCTGATCACCTGGCCTTAAATTCAGCACAGGTAGCAGAGGGACACTGCCCAAAGTGTTTCACCAAAGTCCCTTAACACTCATCTGAAAGGACCGTCTCAAAGGGTGAGTCTCTAATTCAGTCCCCATGGTCCATTCAGTCTTTGGTCCCTCTGCTGAAACTCCAGTTGCGCGGGCCATCTGTGCCAATTGCAGTGGTAATATTTCTGATGCAGACCTTCCCTATGTTTGGATTCATCCCAATTCCAAGTGTAGAGAAGGAAAGCCACAATTTACACTCCTGTTTGAAATGGGGCTAAGTCAACAGATGCAAATCACGCCTTTCTTAGTCTACACTTGAGGGTAACTGCGGTGCGGCTGTACCAGTTGCTGAACGGAGGCTAACCCCAGTATAATCAAGGCTACAGATATCTGTTGGTTGCAGCAGAGCCATGTTTTCAAATGAAAGAATTGCCTAACATTATGTATTGATCGGTTAAATTCCCAAAGGCACTAATCACATTCTGGACTGTAATGGCTGGCAAGTGTGTGTATTGGTATGCTCAGTAGTATTTTAGAAGTCAGAACAACAACAAGGACTTTGAAATCCTTTTGGCTGCTCTTGGTGTGTTTAGCCTAATAGAACTTTCACCGTCCTCTTCTGTGATTTTGCTTTTCGAAATTTGCAAAAGAAATTTGCTCAGGGACTGAGACTATGTATGTCAAGTGGTAGCCTGGAGAGAATTTGTATAGCTGCCATAAAGTGCACATAGCCCTGAATGTAGGGTCTGATAATGGAAATGCTGACATAACCATAAGTGGCCCTAGTGGGCAATACTATAATACAATGTTATTACGCCAGGTTTGCAAAAACACATATCATTCAAGAACTAGAATTACTGTTTGGCAGCCCCTAAGCTTGTAATGCATTAAATAAACTACAGTTTTCGAGTAATATTTGCATGCCCCTGTAACAGCATGTAAATGTGACAGTTTCCCTCTTGGAAAAGCAGAAATCCCTAATGAATCAAAGGGCCAAACATGCAAATAATTCACATGATTCACACTTGCGTCTCTCGTTTAATTTTTCAAAATGTAGTTTGCATTTTGATTATGCTACAACAGGCAGCGTGGAGGGCAGAGCAGTGAGAAAAATAGAAATGTGTGTACAACATATTTTTCATATCAAATGTAATTTACTTTAATCATTCCGGGAATTACAAATAACTGTGAATGGATCTTCTGAATGCTTTCCAGGTATGTGCAGCCAGGTTCAAGTATGTGCTGTTGTTTATACTTGTACTTTATAGGTTGATTTTTCACCTCCCATACACTCCAGTCTTATGTTTATGTAACTCCATTGTTTTCAGTAAAGTTACACTTGGTTTACACTGGTGTAACTGAGATATGAATCAAGGTCCATATGTCCATGCTATGGGAAGAATCCAAAGCAGTGATATATAATCTGTGACCCCACATTCAGTGTCACTTCTTTAGAACAGAACTAAATGGCTCTCATCCTCAGTTTCACTAAGCAGCATAAAGAGGCCTCAACAGGGCTGCCTAGAGGATTCAGGGGGCCTGGGGTCTTCGGCGGCGGGGGGGATTTGCCCCCCCCCCCCACCGGGCAGCCGTGGGCCTCAAAAGTGGGAAGAAACAGCCCCTGCTGTAGGTGACCACCACAGCCAATGAAGAATTGACATTAGGCCTCACCACTAGCTCTTTTCCAGGCATATCAGGGGTGCGGAGAGTACTACTCTGTTACTGTTCTCTTCTTCTCAAGGACCATTGGTGCTATGGGAAATGGAGTGTGATTTTCAGCAGCCCTAAGATGGCGTAACTAGCACTGAAGCTTGGGTTGGTCAGATCCTTTATAGCCCTAGAATAAGGAGGAGAGCAAAGGTGGTTTAAAGCTAGATTAGCCTCTCCACCCCTGCCCCAATATAAGAACTGAGTAGCTAAGCATCAGGTTTTCATACCTAAAGCTTGAAACTTTTGCGGGGCCTTGACTAAATTAAAATGTCCATGGAAAGTATTTACTTGCTTTTAAAAATTTTTGATTTTTTGTTGAAAAAACAAAAACACAAACATTTTTTTTTTCCATTTGGCTGAAGACTTTTCAGCTTTCATCTGGAAAAAAAAAGTTTGTTTTTTCAATGAAAAGTTGAAATTTTCCGTGGGAAAAACACAACCCATTTTCCAGCCAGCTCTACTCTAAAGCAATACAAATAATTTATAACAAAGGTAGAAAAAAAGAGAGTGGACTTCTCCCATAATTGTCTAGAGCTGGCCGCATGAAGCAGAGAAAAAGACCATCCTGAAGTTCATCTTTCAGAAGGGACCACAGCGAACATCCTCTCCTTCTGCCCAAAAGATGCATATTCAGGCAGGGGAATCTGCCTGCCAGAGACAATTCTTAACAAGATGCCACAAAATAGAGATGCTAATAGTTAAACGCCACTAGGCATCCCGTTATGAAAGCTGCTTTGCCATGCAATACCAGGACAAATAGAAAATGAGAATTAGTCAAGATATCTACAACCTCACAAAAGGAGATTAAAAGTCTTGAGGGCTTGCCATTTCAGCATCTTTATGCGATAATCAAGCAGGTTTTGTTGTACTTACTGCAGCGAATGCCACCTCTTTGCGTTTCCATTTTGTTCTGAGCACAAAAAATATGACCGATAATGTGTATGGAGTTTTTGGGGGGCAGGAGGGAAGAAAAAATAATTTAATTGACAGATAAAAAGGATGTAGAAAGGGTAATTTCATTTTCCATCAGAAGAAGTAAGCTTTTATGTTGGAAATTAAATTAACAGCACATGAAATTGGCTTTTCCTAAGTTCATTTTTTTTAATAAAAAAAGAAAAGAAAAGAGAAAAAAACACCCCAAAACCAAGGTAAAGTTATGAAAAGCCTAGTAATGAACACAAAGTCAATAAAACTTGCTATGTGGTCCTGGGTCTGCCTACTTTTCAATCACTCTGCATTTCCTGCTTGCGTGAT
This sequence comes from Chelonoidis abingdonii, assembly GCF_003597395.2. Taxonomy (NCBI): domain Eukaryota; kingdom Metazoa; phylum Chordata; order Testudines; family Testudinidae; genus Chelonoidis; species Chelonoidis abingdonii. Next base: position 9,634,388 of record NC_133774.1, read on the forward strand.
ACTAAAAAGTTATGCTTATAAATGTTTGCTCATTTCTGTGTGTAATGTTCCATCTTTTGACTCCAGCTGGTTCCAGGCTCCCCACCCCACATCCTTTTTTCTCTTTTCTCAGCTTATTCATGTTGCCTGCAGGTTGTGATTTATCTTTGGAGTTAATACATTCAGAGTCACATAATTTTTTGCTTGTGTTTGGCTAGGGAAACCTCTTTTGGAATACCAATCTGTATGGATTTTCATACTGTCATTGCTACCAAAATAGCAGCATGGGTGGGGGGCGGGAAGGGGGATATGCAGAAAAGGAAAAATTATTTTTGAAATCATTTTTTCCATCTAATGCATAAAAATGAACGTAATGGGGGAAAAAAAACCCTTAATGTAGTGCTTAGGAAAAACAAAACAAAACCACAAAGCAGATATTTACAGAGAGATCTGTGGGAACAAATGAAATGAAATGTTCATTTATAAAGGCAACCATGAACATCAGCAGCAGACTAAGAAAAAACAGACTTGTTATCTGTCCAGGTGGTAAACCATATACAAGGTAACTACTGAACAATGGTTCAGAATAGCACAGGAATCAGCTACAGAGAGTTGTGTGAATTGCGCCACTTTTGTTTTACAGATTTGTGGGCACAAAATTATATTTTCTTGATTATTCACAATGTGAGTAACAAAAATAATCATGATTTCCACTTCTGCTAGTGCACGTCACCTTTGGACAACACAAAATATCACTCTGTATAGAGGCTAAAATGTTCAAAAAATGTTTGCCTAAAATTAGGTTCCCTAAATCCGTAAACAGGCACTTATCTAAAAATGGCCTTATCAGAAATGTTGAGCACCCACAAATGCCATTGACAGCAGTGGCAACTTCAGGTGCTCAGCACCTTTGCAAATCTGTTTTTTTTTTTCTTTTAGGCTCCTAAATCCATATTTAGTCACCTAACTTTAGAGATCCGGTGTGAAAATGTTGGGTGTATATTTCGTGAATGAGCCAAAGTAGGAGTTTGCCATTTCAGTTGTACAGAGGGATTATGGTACTTGCAAACACTGCACTGTGGTTTTGAAACCAAAATTAAAAATAAATTGAATCAAGAACAAATAAATAACGTTTGGCTGGGTTTTTTTGGAAAGCCGTGAAAACATGGATTGAATCCAGGACTCATAGTCTCCAGCTCTCTCTGTGCATCTGTATACATAAAACCTGCTTGAATATAGATTTTTCCTCCAGGGGAAGCATATAAGACTCATTTACTATGTACTATGAGTGAAATCTTTTCCTTAGGGACAACTCTTTCTCCCACTGAAATCAATGGGAGTTTTGTCTTTGATTTCAGTGGAAGAACTATCAGATATATAATGATATTTTATAGAATCAATCAAGATTTAGCTGTGAAGCTTTTAAGCAAATCTTTGCTTATATGCATAAATAATGTCCATGTTTTCTTTAAGGCCTGATTCAATGTCTATTGCAGCCAATGGAAAGCCTCCCAGTGACTTCAATGGGCTTTGGTTCAGCTCTTAAGGAAGAACCTTCATACTGGGGAAAACCCAATATATCAGGTTAAACATTTACATCCCATTGCTTGTCACACTTTTTAACATCATTTTTCTAACCAAAAGCCTGATCATGAAAACCTTTGAGTAGTCCTTCCTCATGCACTTAAGCCCTATTGACTTGCATGAGTAAGATTTGCAGGATATGGCCAAATGGTTGCTAGATGCCAAAAATATTTCTTTTAACTTTTCAAGCTATGCTTTCATCTTTGAGTCCCATTTCTCCTTCTTAGTATTGTTACAAGGAGGAGAGAGAAAAAAATGTTCTCCTTAACCTCTGAAGATAGAACAAAAAGCAATGAACTTAAATTGCAGCAAGGGCAATTTAGGTTGGACATTGAAAAAAACTTCCTAACTGTCAGGATAGTTAAGTACTGGAATACATTGCCTAGGGAGGTTGTGAAATGACCATCATTGGAGACTTTTAAGAGCAGGCTGGACAAACACCTGCAGGGATGGTCTAGATAATACTTAGTCCTGTCCTGAGTGCAGGAGACTGGTCTAGATGACATCTAGAGGTCCCTCCCAGTGCTATGATTCTATGATTACTGTAGTTGCTCCTTCAGAGAAGTGAGAATTGGGGTTGTGAAAGACCCAAACCTTGCATTAGGAATAATATTTATTAAGGATAAGGATAATATTAATTATTCTCTTGGTGAACACTGACAGCGTGCACTCTGCTGTACAAAATATAAAGGAAGACAAGGTTCTGCCCCTAAGTGTTTTACAATCTAAAGCCCTGACTTTGCAGTCTTATGCACATGCATACATTCATGCATGCTGAGTCCCATTGGGTACATTTTTGCAAGACCAGGGTTTAACACATCTTAGAAAATTTGGTGCCTCATGTTGTGAAATAGCTCTGGCCCCCTCCATTGCATTAATCCATCTGTGCTGGTGTTTTATTTAGTTGCCTCTAGTGAAGTGCCAGTGCCTAACAAATAATAATATTTTGCCTGAACCTATTCATCCATTTTTATCCAAAACACAAAAGGCTCTTCAGATAACAGTAAATGGAGCAAATGGCCTGATTCTCCAGATTGGCTCATTTGAGGATCTGCCTGAAAGCTATGGGGGTTCCATGGGCACGGTGATTGTGGGATCTGGCCCACAAGGCATTGGCCAGGTATAATTCTTTTTGAATAACTGTCCTCTTTCTCTCATCTGGGAGCCCCTCTTTAAACACCACTGCAGCACTTGGCTTGCATAGGATCTGATGCTGCAGTTATTGAACTCAAGGACCAAACTTTCATTAGGCTGGATTCTCTATGGTCTTGGGCATTGTATAATAATTTACCCTTGTGTAAATGAGGGCAAAGAGGGAGTTAAATGCTACGCAATGTGATTATTGACATTTTCTTAGCATTCACTAAGTAAGGGTCTGAGCCAAAGCCCACTGAAGTTCTTGGAAAGACTCCTGTAGAATTTTAGGCCTCTGGATCAGATTCGAGGGCTTGATACCTGACTTTAAGTGTGAGCATACCTATTGACTTCTATAGGGATAACTTGAGTGCTTAAAGTTAGGCATGTGTATAAGTATATTGCTGGATTAGGCCATAAGTGGCTATAGCAAGGTGCAAAACATTGGAGAATCAGACCCATTGACTTGAGTGGAATCTGGGTTGAGTCTTTATATTCCGCATCATTTAAAAATCCCCTTTTCTTGGGGTCAATCCTGTGAGGTACTAGGCACCTGCTGCTCTTATGAAATGAAAACCTTTCTAGTTTTAATGGTCCTCTGTTTTCTACAGTGACTGCTCAAGGAATATCCAGTCATGGTCAAGATCTTAGCCCTTATCTTCAAGGTGTTTAGTGATCTGGGCCCAGCTAAAAGATCACCTCAAGCTCTGGGATGAAAACCACAGTCAGGAACTCCAATCCGCTGGCACAATGGAGCTTTTCTTCATAGGGGTAAACCCAGTTCTGTGCAGAAGACAGAGCTTTTTCAGGGGCCAGACGGAGACTGTGGAACAAACTCCCATAAGAACTAAGGGCCTTCTCAAATCACCCCAACCTTCCACACGCAATGCAAACTGCTGTTCTTCAACCTGCCTTCTCGAACACACAGAGAAGCAGCTATATTTAAAAAGCAAGCAACCAGACAAAAATCCTTACCAAAACAAAGCACTCCACTGCACACACAATTCACCCCCTGGGAGGAGGATGCGAAAGAAAATGAATTACACATGACAGATCTTAGTCACATCTCTTAGTGCAACACAGGGAGGTTCTCAGATACCACAGAGGGTATATAGGAACCTGCAGAGAATAGAATGGAATAGAACAGAATAGAATAGAATGCACTCAATCCGTAATGAAATAGAGTTTACTTTCAATAGGTAACAGCTCCTTTCATATATTTTACACATACACACACTTCAACACCTTATTTTTTTCCGTCCTCTCAGTGTCCCAGATAGGATCTGTCATAGAACAGAGGGACAGTTCGAAGGCCAAAGAATTTTAATGAACATTTTATTTAAACAGAAGGAGGAGAGAAAGAGAGAGAGGCAAGCATTTTAGGGTGACTGCTCTCACAGCATGATAGCTTTCATAACAATAAGGGATAGTATCTCAGAGAATGGGCCTTTTTTCTTTTGCTGTCCTATTAAAAATAAAAAATAAAGAGGCAGTAAGAGGGGGGAAAAATCCCCATTGCTGAGATGCTTCCGTTTCTGCTGATAAGAGCTCTCAGTGTTTTCTGGATAAGAAGATATACTTTGTCTCCTTCAAAGATATGAGAAAGGGGGAAGAACAATGTCTTTTGTTAGAAGGGAAACTTGCTGCAATTTGAGGAGAAATGGTAATACACGGTTTTGCTGAAGGCACACAGAAACTAAAAAGTAAGCTCTTTAGAATATTATCCTTCTTTAACATTTTGATAAAGTTCCTTAAAATGGAGCCAGTTTTGCCTGTGCAGCAGTTTAATTTCCTATAATCATCTCTGATGGAACAGATGATACACACAGTTACCCCAGGTATTGTTTAAGTGGGGACTGAATTACTTTTATACTATCACTAAATGATAAAAAGAGGAACATTTTCAACATTGTTTTGTCTCCGCGCTGCAAGCCAGGCATAGGAACGCTCCTTCTAATCCTGTTTAAACTGCATTCCAGAAATATTCACGACTTAAGGTTTTTTCTTTTTTTAAAAAAAAGCCGTTAGAAAGAATTTGAAGGCGACATGGGGCGGAACGCAGAGGCAACGTTCATTATCAGGCTTAGAAGAAAGAGACTTTTTGAAGGGAAAAAAACTACTCAAACTGCAAGACTTTGAGGAATTTCCTAGTTATCTTTTCCACTTCAGTGACTTTAGGCTTCGCCATCAAATTGAAACACCCTTTTCTGAACAATAGTACAGTACATTCTTTGACATTACAAAAGAATGATTTTAAGGCATAAAAATGCATTTTCCCTTATGTAATCAAAAACAAAACCTCTATAAATTACAATGCAATGTACAGTCCAGTTCCTCCATTCAATGCATTTAAATGGTATGTGCTGATTAAGCCCTTACTCATTTATGTTAAATGTCTAATGAAAAGCTCTTTGAATCTGGTTTAACCCATATTAACTGCCCTAGTGGTGCCCCTGGAATTACAAGAGAGGAAGAAAATTAATCCTATTCTTTGTTCCCTTTATACATTTTAATAAATTATACTGCATCTTCCTAATGCATTTATGTCTCAGACAAATGCCAAATGGTTTGATCCTTTCAACAAAAAAACCAAGGAACAAATCTGCACATTAAAATGTAGAGCAATTCAACAATTCAAGGCATAGTGTTTTCCAGAAGGAGATGATGTGTTTTCTCTGTTTCTTAATAACTCCACATGATGATTTCTGCTTTGCACGTTGTGACGATGTGGTTCTGGCGGGACCCAACTGAGAGTGCCAAATCAGGACCAATTGCTCAAACAGGGCAGTCACAGCCCAAGGCTGGGGTTTTTCCACCTCTAAGGCAAACCAAACCAGCCAGGACAACAGACTTGTGTCACCCCCTCTGCTAACCGCAAGCACAACAAGCAATTTCCTTAGACACTTCCAGTCTCCAGTACACCACCAGGTCCCCCACAACGGTCCTGGGCGCAATGAATGGTTTGAAAACCAACACACCAGTAAAAGAAAAAGGTTCTCTGCGATCCCAAGGATCCAAGCCCTGACCAGGTCAATATAATCCCTCATGATCTTACCCCACAATCTACGCTTGTTGACATCCTTTATAGAGATCTAAATCTAAAGGTTTATTATAAAAGAAAGAAGATAGAGTGAGAGTAGAATTTGGTTAATGAATCATTAATTCTACAGTTATGCAAAAGTTCTTAGTTCAGGCTTGTAGCAGTGATGAAGTAAACTGCAATTACGTCCAGTCATCTGGAGAACTCCCTGTGGGATGGGTATCAGTCTTTGTGCAGAGCTTCAGATTTAGTATGCAAGAGTCCCCTCCAGAGGTAAGAAGCAGGATTGAAGACAAATGGAGATCAGGCTTCGCCCCTATATGAGACTTTTCAGGTTGTAAGAAGCTCTTTGTCCCTACTGTGGAAAGTTACAGCAAAAATGGATTTGCAGTCACCATGGCCGTTTTGCTTCACTCCGGGTGAGTTCACAGTGCGTATCCGCCTTCTCTCAATGGTCAATTGTTTGTAGTTGATTGGTCCTTAATGGGCCATCAAGCAGGCTAAGCAGAGCGCACCAGCTTGTCTTGAGACATTTCTCTCAGTACACAGAACAAGTTTGAAATACAGAAATACACAGCCAATATTCAACTTTCACACTATCAGAAATGGCATACAGACTTACAGACAGCATAATCATAACCAGTAACCCGTAACCTGGTCTTAGACACCTTATATGACCCCCTTTACGTAGAATTTGGTGCCACTACAGAACCTTGGTTGCAACCCATGTTCTATATGGTCCCAGTTTATATCAATAATGTCACACACGTACGTAGACTCTACTCAAAGTTTGGAGAGTTTATTTTTTCTTGTTTCTTCTCATGCGGTACAGAATAAATGTGACTTTCAAAATGTAATAGATCCTGATTCAGAACGCAAGACCTTAACTGAGATGGAAGATGATCAGCTGCCCAAAATAAATTCTGTGTTAACAAGTGCATTCTCTTTATATTGTATTGGTTTCCAAAACACAGGAGTGAGAAGGATCCACTTTGGGAGAAATTGAATCTTTTAGAGAGAATATATTTTGGTCTCCCAAGACTCTCTCTTCTAACATATTTGGAATTCAGCTGTCATAACCGTATTTGAGAGGTGGGGAAATTAATTTAAATGGGCATCTCAACATGTAATGTACTGAAGGTACCTCCTTAAGTGACAATGGAGCTCAGTTTCTGGTTTTCAGCCATACCATGAGCAGTTTAGATCCCCGCTTGGAGAGCATTATTTTACACACTCTTCTACCCAATACAACGACATGTGGTTTGTTTGTTATGCACGACCTACTGATAGAGGCAGCACCATTCAATATTTCCCAGTGCTTGGAGTTTCTAGTGACACCAGCAATACCAAATTACCTCAAGTCCCCAACCTTTTATTGATGATAAATATAATGGGCCTTAGGCAAAGCCCATTGCAATCAATAGGAGGCTTTCCACTAATGCCCATGAGCTTTGAACCTGGTCCAATGGGATTTCTATAGGATTTTCCCATATGAACATGACAAAAAACAAAAACAGGATATAAAAATCTACTTCGGTAACTGGTGGGTTATGGGGATTAGGGATGCATGAATAGGATGAACAACTTTAAACAGAGGCGCATAAGTCAATCATGCCCACACAGTGTGGGGCTCTGTGGTGTACATTGATCAGCCTGTTACTATGCTGGCTAAGAGACTTGAGTCTTTTAGCTCAGGCCATGAAGGCACATACATTAAGCTCCTGAGGTCTAATGTTTGATCCTCACTGCTGACAACCCCCCTGGGCCATCACCGTTACAGGTAGTTGACTCTTTTAGCTTAATGCTAAAGTGATTCATTCCCCTTAGAGATTTCTTTGCTTAAAAACCCAGTTCCTCTCTTATGTACTGTCTCCTGGCAGCCACATTTGTTTGTTTCTGACTGTGAGGCAGGGGCAATACTGCATCCTTGTTGAGAGATATGAGCAATATGGCTGCAGGACTTGTACCTTCTTGGAAAGGAGACATCACGCTGAGGGCTAATGGATGTTGTACCCAGATGTTTGCGAATAGAAGTGGGAAGCAAAGAGGGTGTCTCAAAGAAGTTAGGCCCAGATCCTCAAAGATATTTAGGTGGCTAACTCCTATTGAAAATCAATGAGAATAAGGTTCCTAACTACCTTTGAGGATCTGGGACTTAATGTGAAAGGACAATGTGAACTTTGAGCCCTGTGGCACAAATGAAAGACAACCCAAGCAGAGATGGGTTTGTTCCAGATACTTCAGCTCTGGACTCAAACTCCTGCAAAGAAAGGAAGGGCTGAGCCACCAAGCTTAGATTCAGAGTGAGGAACAGCCATGCATTAGCAGGGAATGTTCTCACTTTTTGCCCCAGAGAACATCAGCCTCAATTTAACCTTCTTTTTTTTTCTATAAGGTCAGAAACTCCTTAGTTACAGGAATGTTAGTTACACACTGTTGCTCCGCCTGTACGGATGGCTTAGATGCTATTGCTGAAAGAGAAGTAGGGAAGAGCTAACGGTTGGAAATGGAGGTATGAGGACAGGAAAGAGAGGGGATGGTGGGAGTTGAGAGCTAGGGAGTTAGGAATTAGGTCAGATGCCATAGTGGGGTCCTGCTGCCTACAGCATCCTGTAAAGTTATTACAAACACTTCTGGGGTCTGAGGCAAAGCGAACTGAAGTCAATGGAAAGAGGCACATGGAATTCAGGCTGCTGATGAACAAGAGGGCAACACGACATAAGGAGTGGCGTTGCTGTTGCCGGGCAGAAGGAAGGGAGGTGAAAGCCGAGCACTCAGCAGGAGAGAAACAGGTATCTTCACTGCTCTGTGAGTTCTCCCTTCCTCAGGACCCCGTTCCAAACCACCGTCACGGGCATGTGGCTCATCTTGAAGATATATTGATGGCAGCACATGAGCAGCTGAGAGCATCCAGAACACAGGTTTTCCACCATGCACCGGCCAGCAACTAGCTAGTCAACAAGCAGATCTTGGGGCAGGGGGCGAGGAGTCGGGTCACGTAGAGAAAAATTGTCCATGTGGGTTGGTGTTCTCATAACAATCCCCTAGTCCATAACTGTCTGAGCATTCAGCTAGAGTCATTCACTCCACTCCCCCATCTCCAGGTTACTGTTCCATTCCGCAGGGCACATCCCACCTGTTCTTCTTTCAACAGCAAAATAATTTGTTGGGGCTGAAATGTAACAGGCACAGAACAGCTGGTACCAGCCAGAGAAAAACCTGGCTTCAAATACTCAAGTTTCAAAACAGCAACTTCCCTGTTTCAAATGTCAGGGCACATTATTCAGACCAGATAATGTAACATCCAGACAAACTTCTGCTTTTAAATCTCAGTCCCTGAAACAAACCTTACCCTCTGACCCTCTCACCAGGTTTTGCTACATCTGTCTCCAACATATCTAAGGAAGAATTTTCCTAGTAATTTTTGAAGCCTCTCTTCTTTTAGGTGCTTCAAGCTGTGTCTGACTTGATTTTCCCAGTAGCTGTGTTCATTTCACTGGATGCCTTTTCCAGCTCTTTCAAATGCACCATTTAATATTTTATCTGACCACATCTCCTGATTTATTCTCTCTGCCTTCTTCTGAGTCAAGGTCCCTATTTCTCTCTGAACTTTTCTAAGGCCAAGAACTTTCCCTGGTGCCTCAGGATAACATGCTGTACCAACTCCAAATCCACCATGGTCATTAATCCAGGATAGTCACCCATGACTTAGCATGAATTCAATGCAAATGCCACAACCAATGGTATTTGCAAACCAGGCTGGGAACTGTCCGCAACCCTGCTTACTGGTGCTGCTCTCTCACCCAACCAATCTTCCATGTAGATAACATGGGAGACGCTGAGCAGTCACAAGCTCATTGTTACATTCATTTTTCTCAAAGGGGAATATGTGTTTCATATCTGTGCCAATGTTACAGTCACAAACAAACAACCACTTGAGTAAAACCCTCATTTCTTTCCTGACCACCCTGTCACCATTTCCCCCCTTTTTCTTGACTATATCTAAGACAAATCCCAAATTCCTCAGTAGATCTCAGGGGTCTCACATTCCTGGCCCAAAATATGGAACCAACTGAAAAGTAGAAAATTCAAAACAGATGGAAGGAAGTACTATTTTAAACTGTGGGATTACTGCAACCAGCTATTGTTGAGACCAAAAGCAGAGTAGAATTCAGGAAAGGATTTAAGTGGATAACAAGGATATGAAGAATTATACTCTTAACAACCTGCCCCTAAAAAACCCTCGATGTTTGGATATAATATAAACTCTCAAGCTTCAGGCATTAAGCCAACTTCTAATTCTTGGAGAAACTTTCCTCAACACAGATTGTTCCATCACTGTGTACTGAAGGCTTTCTTCCACATTCCTCTAAAGCACAAGTGGCATTGTCAGAGACAGGAGACTGGCCCAGATTGTATTATCTTCCCTAAAGCATTTCCTTGGACAACGTACATCTCCCTGAGCCTTGCTTCCATCCAACATGGGAAGATGCCTGCACATATCCTTATCCAACTGCTGGTATCCCCTTTCTGTACAGGACTGAGAGATCTGCACATGGATTGCAAGGGCTAGGGAGACAGATAGGTAAGCTGTGGCTAATTGATTTGCCAAAGGTCATACACAGTAGAAGAGTTATTCAAAAGGCCCAGGCAGGCCTGACTGCCAGTCTGGGACTCCACCAACTAAATGATAGTCCCTCCCTTAGCAGTTCTTCTTGAAGTTAGTGTGATTCATCCCCCACCTGCTGTATTGCACAGAACTGACATCACACACTAAGATTTACTCCTCAGTGCAATGGGCCAACCACATTCTGCAATGACAGAGGCGTCTTTTTTTCTCCTTCTCCCCGTAAAATGAATTATTTGAGTCTTACAGACCTTAATGATTTCCCCTTGCTCTTAATTAGATAATTAAACCCTGGGTTCAGATCATAGCATGTCATACTAACAATAGCTATTTAATCAAAATGTCCATTTGTTTTCATTATATTAAATTTAGTAAGGATCCTTAAGCGCATTTCATGTTATTTGAGGTTCTTTTTTCTGTTTGCTTTGTTACTGTGAATTTATGTATAGATGAGACCTATAGAATTTAATAGCAACATAACAAATTAGGTGTTTTCTTCGGACAGCCTATGGAACTTGAAAGAATTATATCCCTGGTATAGAAATATATAGGATGATTTTAAAAAGAACATAATAAATAAAAACTATAACATTTCTCTATTAAAATATAGGGCCAAGACTTTCACTAGTGGCTAATGATTCTGAGGGATTCCATTTATGGCTCCCCAACTTAAGCTACCTTTAAGAAGCCAGATTTGGGAAAGTGCTGTGCACCCACTCTTTGAATACTAGGTCAAAATCTATCTAGAGGGTCACCCACAAACCGAGGCATCTGAAGTCACTGGTCATATCTGAAAATCTTGCCCTCCAGGCTTGTAAATTCCACAAGAGTGTGCAACTTTTTTAGGAGTCCACTTGATTTGTCCTCATTAAATTCCATAGGACTTTCCCAGGAAGGTTTTAAGACACCTGGTAATAAATTCAGGATGGTGGCAGCTGAAGCCAAGTTGCTTTCAAACACCGAGCATTTCCCACCCAGTACAGGACACCGGCAGTAATTCTTAATTTTTCAGCAGATAAAGCTGAAAATGATGCACCCAAGTATGACACTAAAAGCACAGAGAAAATGAATGGCTACCCGTCCTCTGCCTTTCCTTTAAACAGGATTCCTTGCCCTTGCCAGAATTTTGGCAGATAATCATCCTTTACAATGACAACTTCATTAATTAATGCTTTGGTCCTTTCCCTTACTGAGGCATAGCAGGAGGATTCTCCGACTGAATACCAAGTGTATGATCTCTTTTGTTCCATTGCCACAATGTAAGGGATTTTCTGAAGCCTCATGCTAAATTGGCAGTGACACCAAAGCCTTGTGGAAGGAAACAAAAATTCAGTATATGAGGAACGTTATTTGAGTGCCCATCTAAGTGCTTCGGGAGCCGTTAAAGAAAGTAAGGGCCTGTCAAGGGTGGACAAATAGATATGTCGATATAATTACACTGACGCAACACTGTAATGAAGACTCCGTGTGAAACCAGGTTTGGACTGGTGTGACCTATCATGGTAACTTAGTGGCGCATGAGCCATCTTGCACCATGCAGTGCACCAACATTGAGGGTTTACAAGAGAGTTGCTGAACTGGTGTCACTACAGAAGGATAAAATAAATAACAATAAAATGCAATACAGACAGGGGGTAGCTGGAGGCGGGGGAAAGAAAAAACCCAACAACTTATGTTCCCTAGGATATCCAGATATATTAGAATGGTGGGAGGAGGAAGAAAAGATTTACAGTTCTGTATTTGTCCCCCCCACCAATACAGCCTGCTCTGAACAAGAATTCCTTAGCCTAATAATGAGCTTCATGGTGCTCCTGCAATTCTGGCAACAATTATCTCACCATGTCCCTTGCCAATTTCTGAACGGATGATTATTGTTAGTGGAACACTCAAGGCAAAAGGGAGAGCTGTGCAGAGAACAGAAATATCATTTTGCTAAGGATTTCTAAGTTTTGAAATTTGGTTGTGTTCTGAACCTGACCAAACCCCAAAATTTCAAAATTCTCTCCAAAGACAAAAAAAAAATTGTTTTAGGTCAATTGAAACATTTCATTTCAATTTTGACTTTAACTTATTAAATATTATAATACACAATAAATGTGTACCATATCTCTTATATGATATATCATTTAAAAAAAATCAAAACAAAAAGTAATTTTGAAATCACAATCCAAATGTTTTGTTCTGACAGGGTCCAAATGGCTTCTGACATTGACAGATTTGTTGTTGTTTTCTTCCAAAAAGAAATTCCAGCAAAAGCAATCTGACTTCATGAAACACTTATATAGAACTACACATTCTGAGTGAATAGGGTGCTGTCAAAGTTTCTCTAGCTATCTCTCAGGCCATGCCAGCTGTGCTCATCTTTTAAGTAAATTAAAGAATACTCCCAAAATAAACTGACTGGTCAGAATGGGTACCATTCCATCCACTGGGAAGAATCAAAATTATTTTTGAAGTGTGTTCTGTAGAACCTCTAGTGCTAAGTATTCACTTCTGAGTTCTCCATTAGTTCAAGTGCCATGAAGTTCCTCTAGGGTCATGATGGGTTTGTTGCAAAACCATTCCCAAATAACTCAAAAAGCATATAGGATATTTCATGTTGCATGTAAGGTGTTAGACTGAGACTTGTAAGATCTGGGTCGAGTTCCTGGCTCTGCCACACACTTCCTGTGTGATCTTGGATGAGATCCTCCCCCGCAACCTTCTTCTGCTTTGTCTAGTTAGACTATAAGTTCTTCTGGGCAGAGACTGTCTCTTACTGCATATAGTACATTCATTACAGCACCTAGTACAATGGGAACCTTTAATTTGGTGGTGGCCTCTACATACTATTATAATAGAAATAATTAGTAACAAGATGAGGAGGTCAGAATGTCTCTGTCTAGCAGGGCAAATTCAGCAAAATGCAGCACACAGTAAAACATGCACTTAAACCAGTTCTTCACTTGGACAAAATATTGATGGGTTCAGCGTTTCCCATCTGTAGCTAAGAAATCTAAGCTAAGAGTAACTGTAAGTGCACCATTTGTGCATTTTTCTGAGGGCTTAGTTGGGTCCTTGTTGACAATATGGTGACAATAAAAAAAAAATAACTGTGAGTTAGATTCACAAAAGGATTTAAGCACCAAAATGCCACTTTAGGCATGTACATCTCATAGTCCGGCCCCACTGGAATTCACAAAAGCCCGGCTGTGTTGCCACTGAACACTGTTGGCACCTAAAGTCACTTGCCATCTAAATTTCTGTAGTAAAGTTCCATAGGTGCTTGTGTTTCTGCCTCTGGGCATGCATGCAGCAGCCCTATGCCATGCATCTGGATGCCTAAACCCCAGAGCAAAGCACAAATTAGGGGACGATAGACATTCCTCCACCTATGTCACCCATGGGGCTCAATCCAGTAAGTGTGCCTTGCCTATGACATCGGGCCCCTATAAGCAAGTTTACACAAAATGGCCAGAGGACTTCCCTCATAACTTCTAGCCTAATGGTTAGAGTGCTCATCTGGGATATGGTAGGCCCCCAGTTGAAATGCCCTTCTTCCTCTTGGGTAGAGGGGGTTTGAACAGGAATCTGCCACCTCTCTTGTGAGTACCTTACCCATGGGCTAATCGAACAATCTGAAGTGAACTCCCTCAGTCTCTCCTGTTCAAGTTCCTGCGCTATAGATACATAATTTAAAAATGCATTGCAACAGAGGGACTGGATCCTGAGTCTCCCAGGTGAGTGCTCTAACTACCAGGAAACAGACTCATTCTCGATCAGTCTCTGGCCCAATGGCTACTTCATTATTTATCCACAATGGAACAGCTCCGACAAGAGATACTGTGGGAGCCCCGCATTGGAATGTACTGCGGCCCAGTGGTTGGAGCACTTGCATGGGAGGTGAAAATTCTCTCTCAGTTGGTAGTGGGGGACTTGGCCTAGGGATAAAAGCCCAGGTGAATATCCTAACCACTGGGATAAAAACTTGAGAATCTGAAGCAGAGGGTGGCATCTCCTTGTAGCCCAGACTTAGGTGCCTAGCTCCAAGAGAAGGCACAGGGCTTAACAGCTTCCATTGACTACCTTAGCTGATGAATCTCCTAAAGCGCTGTGGGGTTTGTTCGGTTTTTTTAAATCCCTTTCTAAGACACCCATTTCTGCCCATTCACTGTGTAGGAAACCTAGTTGCCTAACCCAGGCTTTGTGAATTCCAGTGATTTTGTAAGTGTCTAAAAGTTAGTCACCACATCTCCATTTCTTTGCAAAAACAGCCCATTTATCTTCACTAAAGAAAGTTGCAGCATGGAGAAATGAGCCAAATTCCTCCCTGGTAAAACTCCAAAGGAGTCATGGTTTTGACCGCGTCTGGGAATTGTTATAGTCTAATTTTTAGAAAGAACAAAAGCAAGAACTTAATCTTTAGGTTGCTGGTTTGAATTATAGAAATGTATTACATGCACACTGTCAACATGGCTCTCGTTCTAATACCTTTCACTAAATTCAGTTACAAAAATCCAGTGGGCATCTAACCTACATCTGCATTAGGGCCGCCCAGAGGATTCAGGGGGCCTGGGGCAAAGCAATTTTGGGGGCCCCTTCCATTAAAAAAAAAAAGGTTGCAATACTATAGAATATTATATTCTCATGGGGGCCCCTGCGGGGGCGAGGGCCTGGGGCAAATTGCCCCACTTGCCCCCCCTCTGGGCAGCGCTGATCTGCATTCCTTGGAAAGAAATTCATGGCTGAATTTGCATTGATGGCAGAGAAAGGGCATATTTTTTGCCTCTAATTTGAGCATAGCTCAGGCAAACTAGGGCAATCCACTCCTTTGCTATCCCCTCACTCTGTTTTCCCCAGACCATGTTATAGATCCTGCTGTAGAGGCCCCTTTCTTGGTGAGGTTACTGTATTTTACTGAGAATTCTAGTGTGGATATATTAGTAAGGGTGATTACAGCCTTGCCAACTTTGCAGTGAGTTTAAAATGCATTTCTATTGCAACAGTGCCCAGAAACCTCAGCTGAGATTAGGGCCCCAGTATGCTAAACACTGTACAAACACACAATAAGAGACAGAACTTGCCCCCAAAGAATTTCTAATCTGAATAGATAAGACGGACCAAGCATGGGAGGGAAAAAGGCCTAAAGTGACTTGCCCAGTGACTTGCAGCAGAGCTGGGAATAGAGCCCAGATGTCTGGACTCCTGGTCTATTGCCCTATACATTAAATAATAGTCTCTGATTTGTCTTGCACTTGGTTAAAAAATCCTGCTGCACAAGGATCTTCCTTCTGTCACTTGTAAGTTCACCCATGCAAATTCAAAATGGCTCTATGTTTCACAAGTGGATACTCTTGGGATCAAAGCCATATTTAGGCCTGATGAAAGCCTCCTGTGATTTAAGAGTCTGTCCTGATAATATTTAAAGGCTTGAGCAGAACTGTGCATGGTGCAAGAAAACTGCGTAGTGATCATGTTTGGGAAGAAAATCAAGGATAAAGTAACCAGAAAGCTAGAAGCAGCTGGATTGAACTAACACTAAACCTGTACTGGCAGGAGGGCTGTTAACATGGAAATAAGAAACTAATACATCTGTATAAGAAAAGATGACAAAAAGCTATATATAAATCTGTGTAACAAAAAGAGGTTGAAGCTGTGAGGTGAGGTTGTCCTGATGAGCTTCCCATTTGTGAGTGAGATCATAGAGGATCATAGAGGAGCATTATTTACTAGGGCTTTGCCTTAAAAATAGATTTGCTGGATCCATCCACCGAGCAAGTGAATCTTACCAGCAGATACATTTTGAATGTTGATGACCTTTGGTACATAATGACCAACATTACGGTGCTCAGACTGGATCTCAGTAACTCACGGCTGACTAGTGAAGGATAATATGATGACATAACTACTGTGGGAATAGTTGGTTTTGCATGAAAATAATAGACTTGTAAAATCCCCTAATCCAATGACTGAGATGTGATGTGCTTATTAAGCTGGCAATTTCAGTTTCAATCCTATTCAAAAGACTAACAGTTATGCGACACTAAGCTGTCCTAACTGATGGCATGGCAGGACAGTGTTTGGGATGAGGTGTGGCATGTGATGTCAGGCTATGGGGACCAGACTGGTGGTGGAGACAGTCTCTCCAAGCCATCCACTTACTTGCCAATCTTATTTGAATCTTATCGCTTCCCAAATTGGAAAGATTAGACTGTAATTAGCTGTTTCCCCATCAGTCTACATTGTGCCTTCCTAAACAATCTTTTGATAATGATCATATCATACCTCCTGACAACTTCAGGGAAATTTCAGAGACAAATATTAAACAGGCAGTTATGAAACTGTGCTCAACCACCTGTTCTCTTGACCCACAGCTGACCTGGTTAACAAAGGACCGTATATCTCAATTAGTCCAGGCGATCTCAGATTGCCATACTATAATTAATGTTGGGCCTTCTCCCCCCTCCCCCAATTTATACTACACTCACCATGCCTACATGCAAGACACATTCTTTGCCGTTGGAAGAAATGTCCAGATGCTGTCTACAACTTTGATCAAATTGTCTACGGCTGTGATGGCAAAGTAATAAGCAAGATGTCAAGGGTTCACAAAAATGGATGCTTATGTTAGGCTCCTAAGTCTGCGTTTAGACACTGAAATAAATGTCCTGCAACTCTTATTGACTGTAATACAGTGGAGGATAAACACCAAGGAGAAAGCGGAGCAGAAAAGTGCCAGGAGAGAGACAGGTAGCAGGATAGTGTGAAAGAGAGCCAGAGACAGCCTGGGGGAAGGAAACATAACAGCCATACTGGGTCAGACCAAAGGTCCATCTAGCCCAGTCTCCTGTCTTCTGACAGTGGCCAGTGCCAGGTGCCCCAGACGGAATGAACAGAACAGGTAATCATTAAATGATCCATCCCCTATCACCCATTCCCAGATTCTGGCAAACATACTAGGGACACCATCCCTGCACATCCTGGATAATAGCCATCGATGGACCTCTCCTGCATGAATGTATTTGTTTTAAACCTGCTGTCTATTAATTTAATTTGGTGATCCCTACATCTTGTGTTATGAGAAGTAGTAAATAGCACTTCCTTATTTACTCTTTCCACACCAGTCATGATTTTATAGACCTCTATCATATCTCCACTTAATCCACAATGACTCCAAGATCTCTCTCTTAAGTGGTAACAGCTAATTTAGACCCCATCATTTTAGATGTATAGTTGGGATTATGTTTTCCAATGTGCATTACTTTGCATTTATCAACGTTGAATCTCATCTGCCATTTTGTTGCCCAGTCACCCAGGGAGATAGAGACTGTCAGGAAATCAAGGAGGAAAGGAAGGGAGAAAGACTGGTGGGGGAAAGAGAAGAGAAAAGAGCAAAAGGAAGAGAGAGAGAGAAAAAACAACAGATGAAAAGGAAGAAAAAGGGGGAGAAAATCTAAGATAGAGATTTAGGAAAAGAAAGAGAAGAAAGTAAAGAAAGAGAAGAAGAGGGCAAAAAGAAGGAATAAGGAAATGGAAGCAAAGATGAATATGAACACAACCGTTAAGGATTGAAATGTTACATTGCATTTAATTGTAGTTCCCTGAAAGGAAAGGATGGCCCTTTGTTGGGTGAAGTGGGTTCTTCAGGCCAATAATGGCTGAGGCATGGCTAGAATTGGGCAGAAGTGTCAGTCTCATCGTGATTCAACAGTGGAGCCAGTATTAGCATCTTTTACTCATATTTTAAACTTGGTCATAGCCAAGATGAAAGATAGTGAGAGCACACAGAAGTTTCAGCTCTATGGAGCTACACTTATTACTCTAGGTGAGTATCTGGCCTAGGAGAGAAGGGGAAGAATACTCCTTTCTGCAGAAACAGTAAGTGGATAGAGTATAACCACCAGCATTGTCATTAATTTAGGACACTAGAGCAAATACCACTGCTCTTGCAAAAAGTGCTAGCAAAGAATATAATAAGAATCACAGTTTAACACCTCATTCTAAATATGGCACTTAAAAGCATCACCGTGCTCCTACTGCCATTTTGGACAATTATTTATACGATTTGCTTGTATTTCAGTAATGCCTACGGGCCCTAAGCAGGGACCCACTGTGTTGTGCAATCTACACATGTTAGAGACAGAACTTCCAATCTGCATATCAAATGAGAGAAAATCGGTAGATACAACAAATGGATGGGGGTGCACAAGGTCACAGTGAAATGATGGTGATAAAGTAATGAGAGATGAAGGCCCAAGACATGGAGTCCGTTCTATTCCTGGTCCTGCCACTGACTTCCTGTGTAACCTTAAACAAGTCACTTCCCCTTTCTGTGCCTCATTCTATCCACCTGTAAAATTGGGATAATGATGTTATCTTGTTTTACAGACTGCTTTGAAGTCTATGGAGGAAAAATACTATAAAAGAGACGAGCATTCATTTTAACTGCAATACACATATCATAGAGGAACATTATTTTCCTTCAAAGAATAAAGTATATTCCAAAATACGGGGAACATGTTGATATTCAGATCTTGCAACCTCTTCAACCAGCTTACAAATCAATTGCCTTCTTTTAAAAGAAAATTGTGGCCTGCAAGCTAGAATCCCATTGAAATACTGCACTGAAGGCTTTATTGCCCTCTACGATCAATGCTACTAATTCTTTGAGTATTTTTACATATGCAATTGCAGTTCTAGGCTACAGTCTCTAGTGTGTGGTTGGAGGCTGCTAATGGAAAAATCAAATACTAACACTGTTTACCATTTTGTTCCCTAGCTCATGGGATTCATTGCAACAAGGCTGAGTGAATAAGAAACTTTCCCCTTCCCTCACCAACCATCACAAAAGCAGCCTTCATCTCTCAGGACTGGGAATTTTGCAGAGACTCCTCAAATGTAGCAAGTTGCTATGGAAACAAATTATGACAGATTAAGTTCCTGACAACGATTTTCTGCACGTTAGCCATGCTATAACCAGGTCAAAGGGCAACTGTGATGTAACCAGGCTCCTAAATTGTTTCTAAGTGTAGAGTTGATGAACCCTTAAGATGAAGCTTCATTTCACTTACAATAGGAAGATGGAGTGAGAACCTATGAGGCAGCTGTTAAATGCAGCCTTTGAAGAGGGGAGTGCTTTGTCTTTGTACTTGTTTTGGCTTGCTCTCTCCTTTGATTGGAAAGAGGAGTAAAGAAGTTGCCAAATCATGTGACTGGAGGGGCAAAGCAGAATTTGAATCTCAACCAACATTTTGTGTGTGTTAGGCTCCTGGGTTTTGTTTTGTCCCATCTGTTGTACACTGTTTGTATATTTATGAGTGTGTGTTTATGTATGCTTATTTAATCGACCTATATATGTTGCATACATTATATTGTGATCAGGCTTGTCACTAACCCTCCCATAGCAAAATCCTGTTAGGAGGAAATTCAACACAACAAATATATATTGATTGGAGTAAAATTTTCCAAAGCACCTGTCATAAACAGATAGTAGGAGTTAATAGAACAGAAGTACTTTATATCTCTTTTGACTGTAAAGGGTTAACAAGTTCAGTAAGCCTGGCTGTCACCTGACCGGAAGACCAATCAGGGGACAGGATACTTTCAAATCTTGAGGGAGGGAAGTTTCTGTGCGTGCTGTTAGTTTTGGTTGTTGTTCTTTCTGGGTTCTGAAAGTGACCAGACGTGCAACCAGGTTTCTCTCCAATCTCTCCGATACAGGCTCTTATAAGGTTAAAATAGTGAGTACTAGGTAGATAAGGCGAGTTAGGCTTCTGTTTGTTTTCTTTATTTGCAAATGTGCATTTGGCTGGAAGGCGTTTAATTGTGCATTTGCCTGGAAGGAGTTCAAATTTGTATTTTTGCTGAAAGGATTTTATTTTGTATTTGTATACTTAGGCTGAGAGGGTATGCCCAGTGTCTATAGCTGAAAAACCCTGTGCCTATTCCATTTTAAATTTACAAAGATAATTTTTACTGTTTTTCTTTCTTTAATTAAAAGTTCTCCTTGTTTAAGAACCTGATTATTCTTTTATTCTGGTGTGAGACCCCAGAGGACTGGGTCTGGATTCACCAGGGACTTGGTGGGGAGAAAGGAGGGAAGGGGGAGAGAAAGGCTAATATCTCTCTGTGTTAGGATTACTTTCTCTCTCAGGGACTGTCTGGGAGGGGGAGAGAGAAGGAGGGGGGAAGGTGCATTTTCCTGTCTGTTTAAGATTCAAGGAGTTTGAGTCACAGTGATCTTCCAGGGTAACCCAGGGAGGGGAAGCCTGGGAGAGGCAATGGTTGGGGAAAGGATTTTCTTTCCTTGCATTAAGATCCAGAGGGCCTGGGTCTTGGGTTCCCCGGCCAAGGTTTTGGGGGGACCAGAGTGTACCAGGCACTGGAATTCCTAGTTGGTGGCAGTGCTACAGGTTCTAAGCTGGTAATCAAGCTTAGAGGAATTCATGCTGGTACCCCATCTCTTCGACGCTAAGGTTCAGAGTGGGAAATTGTACCATGACAGCACCAAAGTGAGTTACAAGCCAAAGTCCCATTTTCAAAAGTGTCCAAGAGCCAGATTTTCAAAGTCCTGAAGCCTAAATGGGAGGCGAGTGCCTAAGCACTTTTGAAAACCCCATAGATATTCATCTCCATTTTTAGACCTCTACATTCCTTTAAAAATCTGGCCCTGACTTGAGTGTTTTTTAAAGTGTTACCCCATAGTCAAAGTAATTAATAGACTTGCACATCATGTACTTAGAGGGCCTGATTTTGTTACACTAAGACCTCTTTACACTCAGGCAGTGTGTGATATATTATACCCAATTTAAGCCCCTCTATACCACCAGAGATGTGTAAAGGGGCCTGAGTATAAATGAGGATTATCTCACCGTATAAGTGCTGTAATTTGGAGGATAATACATCATATTGTTCATTACAGAAGTTGAATCTTTAGTTTACATGCAACATTTTCAAATCAACCTTAACCATGAAGTCACCACCAGCATCTGAGTAATGCACTTTTATATTTCAGAAAACTAGAGTATCACCAGTTTATTGTTTATCTCCAACATTAAAACTAGCAGCCACTGAATTTTTTTTTTTCAGGCGAATGAGCAGGAAACTTTTCTCATCTTTCTTTCTGATTCATTCAACATCTGCTGCTGCCACCCTTTGGAGTCTTTCCGACTTGCTTTCAATTAAAATTAAACCCCTGACATCATTTCTGATCTTGTTCCTTTACTTTCTATGAGCTCTGAGTATCTCTAATGTCAGAGCAACAACCTACCAAGCAAACAACAACAAAAAAGGACAGATCTATCAATTCCTGTTAAAACAAGCAGTTTGGCTGCTATTAAATAACATATTTATTAATATCCTCGGGACTCTCAAGAACAGAGAATAAAATAAGGGAAAGCCTTCCACATCATGTCACTTGGTAAACTAGAATGATGGATGAAATCTCCATCTGGCATAGTTCCAGCCACAAAATAGAAATTTGGGATGCAATTTAGAGGGCCGGCAATGGTGCTCAGCACCATTTAAATCTTATTTAAAAGATGTTACATGTCATGACTTAGATGAGTGAATTTCACTCTCTGAACACTCTCCTTCCTTTGCAAGGAAACTCAGCTGTAATCAATAGAGGAAAAAATATTTTCACTTGGAATGTCAGATGAATGAGCCAGGTCCTTAGCTGCATCTGAAGAACTGGAATTTTTTTACCCACAAAAGCTTATGCCCAAATAAATCTGTTAGTCTTTAAGGTGCCACCATACTCCTCATCGTTCCTTAGCTGGTGTTAATCAGCCAAGTTCCTAATTCAAATTTCACTAGCTGAAGTTCTGGCCCACAAATCTCTCTGGAAGCCATGTCTTGGAGAGAGCATGTTATTGAAACATCCGGTCTTTCAGTGGTATAAAAAGTACATGATTGGATATCACAGAGGGCAGGACCCCTAAACAGAGCTAGTCAGGATTTTTTCAATGACTTGTTTTTCCTTTGAAAAATGTCAGTTTGTTAAAAATGAAACTTTTCACAGAAAAAAGTCAGTTTTAACTAATCTCTGGACTCCAAAAAAAATGTAATTAAAAAATATTGAAGTTGTTGGGACATCTCATTTCCACATTTTAAAAAATTATTTTCTGGTATGAAGTTGACTGGTTAGAAATTTAAGATCATTGTAGCAACATGTAAATATAAAATGGTTGAAAAGGAAATGGAACATTTTGAAATGAAATTTTTCGATTGACTTGAATCAACATTTTTGGATTTTCAGTTCAGAGATATTCAAAATGTCAATATTTTTCTCCCAAGAGAAGTGAGAAATAAATCTTGAAAGTGTTCACAAGACAGGAAAACCATTTCCTGGACAGCTCTGTATGTGAACCGTGGCAAAAAAAAGGGATCGTGGATGTGACTAAGAGTCACCAGCTATCCTTCACTACTAGCCTATAAAATGCCTGGATTCATAGATTTGAAGGCCAGAAGGGACATTGTGATCATCTAGCCTGAAGTTCTGTATAACACAGGCCATAGAACTCCCCGGAATTAATTCAAATCCAATAGGATTGAATGTCTCTAAGGTGTTTGAAAAGTTCTCTTCTGATTCTGATGAAGCACAGGTAGCTCTTGACATTTTGGGGAAGGAAAGATCAAACTTGCGAAGGTGACACCTGACTTTGTTTTTCATATTAGCGTAACAAAATCTGTCTTTTCAGATAAAAGCAACAAGATGGCAGATAAGTGATGGAGCTAAACATTTTTTTTTCATAGTACTGCTAAAAAGCAAATAAATCCAAGTTAACTACTTTCTCTACATCCGTAAACATGTTAGTGGAATGTGTTATTCTGGGGCCAGCGCCTCAGCTGTAAATTAGCAGAGCTCCATTGATGTCAACGGCACTACTCAATGTACACTACCTAAGAATCTAGCCCTGTACTCCTAGTTCTGACACATTTGTGTTTCTCATTGACTATCTCAATACCTCGAGGGATGCAATCATGAGATGCATCCAGATTTTAAGGACCACAACGATCATTTAGCCTTGACCTCCTGCACAACACAAACCCATAGAATTTGACCAGGAAGAGAAGAATCTGGTAGTGTTACGTGGAACTTTCATCTCTTAGAATTTGGAATGATAACACACGAGAACCCCAAAACAAAGAGAGACAAAAAAGCTTACAATTCCAAAACACTGTTCAAATACACCACACTTTTGCATATCTGCTGGTAGGATTCCTCTCATCCCTTGGAAAGAGGTTTGGTGTAAAGATTCACTAAGGCTATTATTCTAACCTTTGACATTTCCTCTTTGTCTGATCTTAGGTACTCCTGGTTTCTTTAAACATCCACCAGCAAACTGTCAAACAGAATTCTCTCTGACTTTCCTCTCTGAAACCTTTTTCTTCCTCTTGTCTGGATCACCTCCAGAGCAAGGTGGAGTAAGTCAGTTCAAGACCTCAGGCATTTGAAGTATATCCTTAGTCATTGTTGATAATTATAGAAATAGAACAACCAGTCTGGAAACTAGAAGGTAAGCCAGACAGGACTAGATATTTTCTGATCAGAAATACAGTTAATGCACTTTGAATTAGTCTATTAAAGCTATTTTGCAAACTCTCCTGATATCACTTCACACTCTCTCCCCTTAAATCTCTATATTTCCACAGAACATTTTAATATTGGGTCAGATTATGAATATTAAAGGATTTCCAAAACTCACGCTAATTTTAAACTACAAGTGCTGTGCATTGCAAATGACCTGAGCTGTGTGACTCATCCACTTCCAGAGAATCAGGTCATGAAATTCTCTCATTTGCAACTGAAGTGAAGTCCCAGTCATATCAAGTCAGTGCTATGTACTTTTCTTCACCCCTCTTTTCTAACATTTTAAAAATCAAATCTAAAGCTTGAGCAACTCAGTGGATTGACAATGCCTCAGAGACTGGAGTGTTCTCTCCACAGATCAGGTACAGCCCACATAGCAACACAGCTTCCCCTGCATTCAGCTTCTACCCTGACCTAGTAAGACATCCCCTAGAGGTGATGTGGTAGCTCAGGCTCCATGAACCAATAATGACTCCCTCTGCCTTGGGCTGAGACTCACTGAGAATATACCAAGTAGTGCCAAATGAGATGCATTATTGTGGGGTGGACACCTGTCCATTTGTGCGAAACTGCTAGATCCGTGGGCATCAGCCAAACCTTATTGAAATCAATGGAAATACTTCACTGAGCTTTGGATCAGACTCCGTTTAACCCTGGCCAACACATCTCATTGAAATTCCACCCCAGCCCCCAAACCACTTGTTTTTTTAAAAGTGAATATTTTGAAAAGTATCACAATTTTGAAATTCAAAAGAGTTCGGCTTGTGAGCAGCCCTCCAAGGAAGCACAGTAACTTGTAGCACACAGGCAGGCCTGGACTCAAAACACTTTGCATAGTTTCTAATTAACCGTCTCTTTGTTTGACCAGCTAAACAAACAAAATGCCTTGCTTACATTTCAATTAGCTGGCCTTTTGCATGGCTGAGGCTCCAGGCAGCACCTTGCCTGGAACTCTATTACCATTTAAATGAAGATAGGTCAGTTGCACACAGCAGCGCTCAGTTGGATAATGCAGGCCTAATGATCAAGGGACCCAGGCTGTACTCCCAGATCATTCTTTCTTAGGGACAAATCCAGCTCTCATTTACACCTGTGTAATTCTGAAGTTGTCATGTACACATTGTATATGGCAAACTGCTGGACAGCTAGGGTGAAAGGTCCCGATTTTATAGGGACAGTCCCGATTTGTGAGTCTTTTTCTTAGATAGGCTCCTTTTACCCCCCACCCCCTGTCCTGATTTTTCACACTTGCTGTCTGGTCACCCTAACGGCAGCTACTAGCAGGTCATGCTCGTGTGTCACATATAGACTGTCTATGGAACCTCCTCAGAGAGATACACTACAAATGTATTGCCATCATATCTTTCAATGTACTGACAGCTTACCCTTAGTTTAAATAAGGTCTGTTACACACAGCGCCACCTGCAGGCTGTATGCTATAATACAACTCAATATTCCTTTACAGAAATTACTCCAGATTCATGTTGATGTGAATGCAAAATTTGGCCCATATGATTTCCTAAACTGGATTAGGTCTCTCATACATCGACTCTAGTAATATGATTTGGTCCTTGGTCAATACTTGATGATTTGGAAACAGGGGAGAGGGAAAAACACATACCCAAATATTCAGTGTTGTATTTAGTAAGATCAGCGGTCTAAATCTCTATTGCCTAGTCCCTTGGGCAGTCCCACTTTTCACAAGTTTGTGTAAAATTGTATAAAATCAAGTGTTCCCATCCACTTACACCAGTGGTATCATTTTATATCTAGCCACGTGCCACAGATGTCTGAGCACTAAGCCTGTCAATGGGAGCTTTGCATTGATTTCAGCAGAAGAGAGATGAGGCCCTAACGACCTGCACAAGGTGCAAGGCCCTCAAGAATCAGGTTGTAGGACTGCTTAAATTGAACATTAAAATGATTATTTAATTTTGGAGAGGGCATCATTCACCATCTGCAGTACCAACCAATTTATCTTTGGTACTAGTAACGCCCATTTTCATAAAATCTGAGCACCTCACCATTCTTAAAGCATTTATTCTCACTGCACTTCTGTGGGGTAGGGCAGTGATCTTATCCCCATTGCAGAGAGAAACTAAGTGACAAGAAGTGCATGGTCTAGCAAAGCCTTGAACCTAAATCTCCTGCCGTCCCAGTTCATATGCTAATCACTGCACCATTCTTCCTTCCTGTGGGGTACCCTCATCATCTCCTGTTTTCCAGTGACTCCTTCCTGTTTACTAATGTATCTCCTACAGCTAAGCAGGTCTGCTCCTGGGAGCTGGTGCCATTTGCTCAATGGTTCACCTCTACGTTCAGCTGTGCAGTTGACTCTCGCATACTTGTCCAACCTCATTCACTCATACAACGTCGCCCATCACTTGCCCCTGAGTAACTCACTCACAGTCCTTTTCTGTCACCAGATGCCATTACTTGAGACGCACTGTTCTGGCAGGTGCTTTCGGTCAAGGTGTCGCTTTCTGGAAAATGAAAACCATGGCATTGTACCCTGAGTTCAGAAGTCTGCCATTCAGCATTTTGGCAGAGAAGTGATCACCTTCCTGGAGAAGTTTTTCCCCTTGTCCTGTCAGTCACCCTTGTGCTTTCATTTTACACCATTCCTTTGTTTGATCCATTATGGTCAATTGGAAAGTTACTGATACTATGACTCACCTAGCCATAGTAACAGAGCTACAGCACCTATCCAGCTTCCTCTAAAACCACTTTGCCTCTCCTCATCTTTTCAAGGGCTCTACTGTGTGTATTAGGCACAGGCTCATGAGGAGCTGTGCTACTTCACCAGGACCTCCAGAAGGTGCTTAGACCTCCTCAGTATGTAGAGAGAGCACATCTGCTACCACATCCCTGACGGTGGGGGCCTTATGAACTCCTCATAAGGCCTGTCACAATGGCTGATGTGGAAGAAGGGCAGGAGAGGCATGGTATCACCTCTTGGTATGGATAGGGTGCTATGGGACTGCAGTCTTTCCCATCCCCAAGGAATGCTATCCCAAGCACAAAGATTGCTGTTGTGCCTTTTCACCAAATGTGCTTATTTCCCCTCTTCTCCTATTCTCCCCAGAAACATGATTAGAATGGAGTGGTACCAGTGGCAGTGAAAAATTCCCCAAAACATTCTAGCCTGGGGTTTTCAAAGCCAGCAGTAGTTCTCAGACTTTCCAATACCAGGATCCCCCACCAAAATCCTCTTAGTTAAGATTTAGACAGAATCCTCTTCCTATTTAGGAGCATGAGACAGATGAGCCGGAACACCTGTTTGTCACCATCAGATTAAGAACCTATGATTCAAGTGATTTTGGATGGACAGTCTCCATTAAAAAGAATGGTAATTATGGTTCCAAACACCCAAGAGACAAGGCA
Organism: Chelonoidis abingdonii; assembly: GCF_003597395.2. Taxonomy (NCBI): domain Eukaryota; kingdom Metazoa; phylum Chordata; order Testudines; family Testudinidae; genus Chelonoidis; species Chelonoidis abingdonii. The sequence goes on from NC_133774.1 coordinate 9,661,709, forward strand.
GATGAGGTAATATCTTTATAGCACCAACTTCTGTTGGTTGGAGAGACCCACTTTGGAGTTACACAGAGCACTTCTTTAGGTCAAATACCCAAGGCAGCTTTGGAAGTCTCACCTACAACACACCTAGCCCTGAGGATTGTCTACACGGGCAAGTTTTACCAGTTATATGGGTATGATTATGTTATAATTAAACCAATATAATGATACTGTTATAATCCCTGTGTGGAGTCATTTATTACAGAGTATCAGAGGGGTAGCCGTGTTAGTCTGGATCTGTAAAAGCAGCAGAGTCCTGTGGCACCTTATAGACTAACAGATTTGTTGGAGCGTGAGCTTTCGTGGGTGAATACCCACTTCATCGGATGCAACTTATTACAGAGTGATTGTGGCTTTTTTAAATTTATGTTTAGCTTAAGCCCCTTGCAAAGAAACTTAAGCTAAACAAACAAGCAAAAAATGATGGTTACCCTGGAATAAGAGTATCTACACGGGGAGTTGTACCAGCATAGCAATCTCTGTTTAAATTCACATCTTAGCTTATAGTCATGCAGACAAACCCTGAGGTTCACTGTTCCTTGAATACCTGCCAGACAATCAGCGTAGGAGAGCTTGCCAGGAAAAGACACTGATGTTACAATGTGTCTACACTTCGAGCTGGAGGTGTAATTTCCAGCTAAAGTAGACATATCTATGCTAGCTCTGATCCAGAGTGCACGCTAACACTAGAAATGTAGCTGCAGTGGTGCATGGGGCTCGTCACCAGAGTACCTATCTAGCATCTTGGCTTGGATTGTAGTTGTGGGATGCTAGCCTCTCCCTGACGTTCACACCAACAGAGCTCTGCTGCTATTTTTAGTCCACTAGGTTGGTGAAAGCTAGTGTGGATGTCTCCTCAATCTGGAAATTGCACCTCCTATAATTATATATGTGGTATATAAGCTGCTCACCCCTAGTGAGCAGCTTATTTCCCAGAATTTGATCCTCTCTTGAACAGCCCTCTGCAGCTCCAACAAATGCATGCAGCACCGTTTCAGTGGTGTCTCCTTCTTGTCCATTTCATTTTCTCCCTTCCCCAGCCACCACCTGCCATTCTTATTTATTTAATCCAAATAGAAAAAAAAATGTTATTTTCAACTCTCTTGCTAGCTAAGCCCCATCCTTGTAAAACGAGATGATGGGGAAGAGTGCAAAGCTGCATTAATTTGCATGTCAGTGTGTGTACAAGACAGAGAGGAATTACCTCTAATGATGTTTTCTTCCTTGTTAGTATTTAAAAAGGGCAAAAACCTATGTATTTCCTAGTTTGAACAGTGTTTCCTTTGGCAATCAGGATCCTGCTCAGCTGCCTCCCCCTCTCCACGATTACTATTATTTTTTCTGCACTGCCCCCCTCCTAGCCTTACCCTTTTCCCACCTTTTTTTTCCTCCATTCTCTTTGAAAACTCTAATGACTAGAATAAACTAAAATGTCAACATTTGCAATTCCAGAGCTTCATTTAAGCAATAAAAATAATAATTAAAAGGGTAAAACCTTAGAGAGATTTCTTCATTTTATATGGTTTGCCAGAGATGATACACATTCAAAAAAGCCAGTAAAAGAATTAATTAGAAACAGCTAAAGCTCAACAAGCTATGCAAGTTAATGAAGCAGAGAGGGAAATGTCATCTTTGAGACCCAGAGTTACATTGGCTTGGATAATATATACTCCTGCCTTACTCTCCTAACTAAACCTCTTTTAATCTCTCCTCTAAAAAAAAAAAATCAAGGCTAATGACACTGATTTACCAAGAAATGACAGGCAAATAATACCACAGAAGTTGCTGTTGTTTAATGGTAACTTAGTTCTGAAGAAGGATGGCAGGGGTTTCGTTTTGACACGTAGGTTTTGGTTTTGCATTTTGCTTTAGCCATTGAATTGTGTAGCTGGAGTGACATTCTCTTTCTCCCCTCTACTCCCTTCATCCTGGAGGTTGAGTTCTAGCTCAGAAATGGGTAAAGTGCCCATACAGAAAGGTGACTTATCTGTAGTTATTGTTCTTTGAGAGTCGCCTACTGTTATAAGCATAAGTCCCAATTCTGAACCTTAGCGTCCAAAATGTGGGTGCCTGCATGAACCCTCCAAGCTTAATTACCAGCTTGGATCTGATAGCGCTGCCACCAGCAGAATTCCCGTGTCTGGCGCACTCTGGTCTCCCAAAACCTTCCCTGGGAGACCCCAAGACTCAGATGCCCTGAGTCTACAACAAAGAGAAATACCCCCTCCCCTTGTCTCCTCTTTATTTCCTCCCGGCTTCCCCTCCCTGGATGGCCTGGACGATCACCTATTTCAATTCCTTGAAATGCAAAACAGAGGGATCCAGTCTTTTTCACCCTCAGTCAGAGTCCTGCAAAGGTAAGCTTTGCAACTCTGAACAAAAGAGATTCCCCTCCAGTCTTTCCCTGAGAGAGACGCTAACCCTGGCACAGAGATTCCTATCCCCCTGAGCCTCAACTAGAAAAGAAAATCCAACAAGTTTTTAAAAAAAAAGAAAGAAAAAGACATAAAAATGATCTCTGTATCAAGTTGACAATATACAGGGTATTTGGCTTAAAGAAAAATGAATAAACAGCCTTATCCAAAAAGAAATACAATTTAAAATATTCCAGCAAACTACATACATGTAAATACAAAAACAATATAAAAACTTATTGTCCTCTACCTTTGTACTTACACTTGGAAACAGAAGATTAGAAAATCTGAAGGTATAGAGATCCTCTCTCAGAGCTCAGAGAGCACTAGAGCAGAGACACAGACAAAAGACACACACCCAAAAATTCCCTCCCTGAACTTTGAAAAATCTGGTTTCCTGATTGGTCCTCTGGTCAGGTGTGTGGTTCCCTTTGTTAACCCTTTACAGGTAAAAGAAACATTAACCCTTAGCTATCTGCTTATGAACCTACACATTCACACTTGTGGTATCATACATACAGAGGTCTTGGAAGGAGAAGCAGTTCCATTTTTACAGGGAATAGTCCTGGCTTTCCATACCTTGACAATACATTATTCGCATTGTGATAGTGCCTAGGATATCTAGTCATGGACTAGCACTATATTAAGTTAGGTGCTGGACAAATGCAGAACAAAAAGACTGCCCCTGCCCTAAACAGCTTACAATATATCTTGGCCTCCCAGAAATTTATTTTGGGACACCTGGAATGTCCCAGTTTTTGTTTCATCAATCAAGAGATTTAGACTTAGTTTTGATTAAGCCCGATTTCTATACAGAGTAGTTTGTTCTATGTTTACCAAGAACATATATGTCCATAGAACAAATGCAGTGTGATGAACAGTTTTAGAAGTGAAATCAAGTGAATGCAGTCCCTAACAAATCTGGTTTTTTGCTCCAACTGAACATTCATGATGCTTGTTCTCTTTTTCATTATAAAAATATTCAGACAATATTTAATGGTATTTTTAAAAGCCCTTCACTCTATGAAATGTGCCAGTGTTTCTCATGAACCAGAAGGTTCTTCTCTACACTGGGAAGCAGTGACTCTAAAAAAGATTTGGGGGTTATGGTGGATAGCCACCTAAAACATGAGTTTCTAGTGCAATTGTAACACCAACAGACCCTGGTCATCAGCAGAAGGATTGAACTAGGGGTCTCTGAAGCGTAGTGCATGAGCCTCTACAGCATGAACTAGAAGTCAACTGACTGTTAGCTCAGGCTGTAGAGCACACTCATTTAACATTCTCTCTCTTGTCAGGAAAGAAGGATTCAAGATGTGCTGGAGACTCTTCAAGCCTTTGAACCGCTACCCTTTCCTGCTTCTCCACGTGGGCTCCAAATGATAATGCCAAGAATGACCTTGAGCGGATCACTGCAGGCTACATGACTCTGGGAAGAAGGATAAAGGCATTTGAGGCATAAGTGGTGTTCTCGTCCATCCTCCCTGTGGAAGGAAAAGGCCCAGGTAGATACCGTCAAATCATGGAAGTCAATGAATGGCTATGCAGGTGATATCAGAGAGGTGGCTTTGGATTCTTTGACCATGGGATGGTGTTCCAAAGAGGAGGAGTGCTAGGCAGAGACGGACTCCACTTAACAAAGAGAGGGAAGAGCATCTTTGCAAGCAGGCTGGCTAACCTAGGGAGGAGGGCTTTAAACTAGATTCACCTGAGGTAAATGGGGAAGTGGAATGCCAAGAGGAATCACGAGCAGGAGAGTGCAAGAAGGGAGGACTCCTGCATCATACTGAGAAAGCGGGACAATCAGCGAGTTATCTTAAATGCCTATAAACAAATGCAAGAAGCCTGGGAAACAAGCAGGGAGAACTGAAAGTCCTGGCACAGTCAATGAACTATGATATGACTGGAATAACAGAGACTTGGTGGGATAACTCACATGACTGGAGCACTGTCATGGATGGATATAAACTGTTCAGGAAGGGCATGCAGGGGAGAAAAGGTTGGTGAGTTGTATTGTATGTAAGAGAGCAGTATGACTGCTTAGAGCTCCAGTATGAAACTGCAGAAAACCCGAGAGTCTCTGGATTAAGTTTAGAAGTGTGAGCAACAAGGGTGATGTCATCGGGGGAGTCTGCTATAGACCACCAGACCAGGGGGATGAGGTGGACGAGGCTTTCTTCCAGCAACTAACAGAAGTTACTGGATCGCAGGCCCTGGTTCTCATGGAGGACTTCAATCAACCCGATATCTGCTGGGAGAGCAATACAGCGGTGCACAGATAATCCAGGAAGTTTTTGGAAAGTGTAGGGAACAATTTCCTGGTGCAAGTGCTGTAGAAAGCAACTAGGGGCAGAGCTCTTCTTGACCTGCTGCTCACAAACAGGGAAGAATTAGTAGGGGAAGCAAAAATAGGTGGGAACCTGGGAGGCAGTGAACATGAGATGGTTGAGTTCAGGATCCTGACACAAGGATGAAAGGAGAGCAGCAAAATACGGACCCTGGACTTCAGAAAAGCAGACTTTGACTCCCTCAGGGATCTGATGGGCAGGATCCCCTGCGAAAACAACATGAAGGGGAAAGGAGTCCAGGAGAGCTGGCTGTATTTTAAAGAATCCTTATTGAGGTTTCAGGAACAAACCATCAAGATGGGTAGAAAGAATAGTAAATATGGCAGGCGACCAGCTTGGCTTAACAGTGAAATCCTTGCTGATCTTAACCCCCCCCCAAAAAAGAAGCTTACAAGAAGTGGAAGATTGGACAAATGACCAGGGAGGAGTATAAAAATATTGCTCAGGCATGCAGGAGTGAAATCAGGAACGTCAAATCACACTTGGTGTTGCAGATAGCAAGAGATGTTAAGAGCAACAAGAAGGGTTTCTACAGGTATGTTAGCAACATGAAGGTTAAGGAAATTGTGTGTCTCTTACTGAATAGGGGAGGCAACCTAGTGACAGAGGATGTGGAAAAAGCTAATGTACTCAATGATTTTTTTTGCCTCTGTCTCCCAGACTACTGCACTGGGCAGCACAGCATGAGGAGGAGGTGACCAGCCCTCTGTGAAGAAAGAAGTGGTTCGGGACTATTTAGAAAAGCTGGATGAGCACAAGTCCATGAGGCCAGATGCGCTGCATCCAAGGGCGCTAAAGGAATTGGCAGATGTGATTGCAGAGCCATTGACCATTACCTTTGAAAACTCATGGCGACCGGGGGAGGTCCCGGATGACTGGAAAAAGGCTAATGTAGCACCTATCTTTAAAAAAGGGAAGGAGGAGGATCCGGGGAACTACAGGCCAATCAGCCTCACCTCAGTCCCTGGAAAAATCATGGAGCAGATCCTCAAGGAGTTAATTCTGATGCCCTTAGAGGAGAGGAAAGTGATCAGGAACAGTCAGTAAGGATTTAGCAAGGTCAAGCCATTCCTGAATAACCTAACTGCCTTCTATGATGAGATAACTGGCTCAGTGGATGAGGGGAAAGCAGTGGATGTGTTGTTTCTTGACTTTAGCAAAGCTTTTGATACGGTCTCCCACAGTATTCTTGCTGGTAACTTAAGTATGGCCTGGATGAATGGACTATAAGGTGGATAGAAAGCTGGCTAGATCGTTGGAATCGATAGGTAATGATCAATGGCTCCATGTCTAGCAGGCAGCTGGTATCAAGAGTCTGTCCTGGGGCCATTTTTGTTCAATATCTTCATTAATGATCTGGAGGATGGCGTGGACTGCACTCTCAGCAAGTTTACAGATGACATTATACTGGGAGCAGTGGTAGATATGCTGGAGGGTAGGGATAGGATACAGAGTAACCTAGACAAATTAGAGGATTGGGCCAAAAGAAATCTCATGAGGTTCAACAATTACAAGTGCAAAGTTCTTCACTTAGGATGGAAGAATCCCATGCACTGCTACAGATTAGGGACCGAGTGGCTTGGCAGCAGTTCTGCAGAAAAGGACCAAGGGGTTACAGTGGATAAAAAGTTGGGTAGGAGTCAACAGTGTGCTCTTGTTGCCAAGAAGGCTAATGGCATTTTGGGCTGTATAAGTAGGGATATTGCCAGCAGATCGAGGGACGTGATGATTCCCCTTTATTTGACATTGGTGAGGCCTCATCTGGAGCACTGTGTCCAGTTTTGGGCCCCACACTACAAGAAGGATGTGGAAAAATTGGAAAGAGTCCAGCAAAGGTCAACAAAAAATGATTAGGGGGCTGGAGCCCATGATTTATGAGGCGAGGCTGAGGGAACTGGGATTGTTTAGTCTGCAAAAGAGAAGAATGAGGGGGGATTTGATAGCTGCTTTCAACTACCTGAAAGTGGGTTCCAAAGAGGATAGATCTAGACTGTTCTCAGTGGTACCAGATGACAAAACAAGGAGTAATGGTCTCAAGGAGGAGATTTAGGTTGGATATTAGGAAAACTTTTTCACTAGGATGGTGGTAAAGCCCTGAAATGGGTTACCTAGGGAGGTGGTGGAATCTCCTTCCTTAGAGGTTTTTAAGGTCAGGCTTGACAAAGCCATGGCTGGGATGATTTACTTGGATATTGGTCCTGCTTTGAGCAGGGGGTTGGACTAGATGACCTCCAGAGGTCCCTTCCAACTCTAATATTCTATGATTCTCTCTAAGTGGTTTCAGTGCCATTAGATGGGACAGAACAAAATATCCAGGAGGTGTGTGGGTTATACAATGCTGTGGCCAAAAGGGCTAATGCAATTTTTGGATGCATAAAGAGAAGAATCTTGAGTAGGCATAGAGAGGATATTTTACCTTTGTATTTGGCACTGGTGCAATCACTGCTGGAGTACTGTGTCCAATTCTGGTGTCCACAATTTAAGAAGAATGTTGACCAACTGGAGAGAATTCAGAGAAGAGCCAGAAGAATGATAAAGGATTAGAAAACCTGCCTGACAGTGATAAGCTAACTAGATTGAGTTCCTTGAGTCTAACCAAGAGAAGGTTAAGATGTGACTTGACTATATTGTATAAGTCTCTACATAAGCAGCAAATATTTGACAGTGGGCTTTTCAATCTAGTAGAGAAGGGTATAGCATGATCCAATGGCTGGAAGTTGAAGCTAGACAAATTCAGACTAGCAACAAGGGGTACATTTTTAACAGAGGGAGTTATTAGCCATTGGAATGGTTATGGCGGATTCTCCATCACTGGCAGTTTTCAAGTCAAGATTGGATGTTCTATGGCCTGTGTTTTACAGGATGCCTGACTAGATGATCACAATGACCTCTTCTGGCCTTGGAATTTATCAACTTGTTTCATTGACAGCCAGCAAGGGATTTATTTTTATTTCTTCCCTCAAACACTTTGTCTAGCCAAGCCTAAACATGGGCCTGCCACAGTAGTTTTGATAAATAATGTACCTATTTTGGAAACAACGGTCATGAACCTAATATACTAAGGAACGAGATAAATATTACAATGGCAAAAAGTGTAGGTTGCAGACTCCTGTGACTTCCAAGAAAACTTGCAGTAAATATTTACCTTGACTTTTCTGCCATGGAATTACTTTGTGAATCTCAGCATGAAGAAGATAGCTTTCCCCCCAGTCATTGTCAGTATCATTTCTCCAAGGGTGAGCTGTGCCTTTTTTCCTCCTGTAATGTTATATTGGAAATGCTTAAGCCATGCTCACACACTGTGGTGAATTCAGAAGGCTAGTTACGCTGACCAATGGAAAAATACAGCACCATCTTCCCCCATGTTCACTGCTAAGGCATTACTTGGGGTGCTGATCAATTGCTCCTAAACATGTATTTTATCAAATAGAAAGCAAAAAAATGTAAAGAATAAAAGTGGGAAAAAATTTGGCTTAATAACAGCGCTCTTTCAGTGCTGCCTATCTGAAGTCACAGCGCATTTGCGGGATATATATATTCTGTTCCAATTTGCACAGCTATTTTCTTCCTTTAATAAGAGGTTCTATCATATCTATCTATATCCAAAGGATATAGGCAGATAAATATACAAAGACAAAGAATACATTCTCATAAGTGAGGTATCAAAGGTATTTGTGACAGCCAATTGCTCTCACACTGTTTTTTTTGTTTGTTTGTTTTTTCCACCCAAGGCCAACTTCAACATGCAGGATATGTCCCTATCACTCCATAGTGTAATTTGGACTAAACCATCAAACCAACGGAGTGGTACATGACATGCTGATATTTTACAGTGAGGAGGGACTGAAATAAAAACCCTTCTGTGGTTTGTAAGATGTGAGGCAGCAGCACATGGCACTGCCAGCAGCTCTCAGAGGCACTGGGCCTCCAGCTGTGCTGAGAAAACACCCAAAGAAGTAGCCACTGTTACACCCATGAATACAGTTCAGTACAAGCACTCCCTACGCTAGTTCAACTCTGCCTGTCAGTGTGGAAGGGAGGCACCTGGAGCAATCAATGCAGAGCTTCCCAAATAAATGTCGATAAAACCCTTATGCTTCCAGTTTCAGCATGTATAGCTCCATGACAATAGTATCTGCACACCTGACAACCTTTAGTGTATTTATCCACATCTACACACCTGGGAGAGGAAATCAGTGGGAGTCAGGCACTTCCGTAAAGACCCCTAGCTGCCTACATTGGCTTTGAATCCCTTCCCTCAAACACTTTTGTCTAGCCAAGCCTAAACATAGGCCTGCCACAGTAGTTTTGATAAATAATGTACCTTTTGTGGAAACAACGGTCAAAATCTGGTGTGCTGCTGGAGCCCTTCCTCACGGCTCCCCCCGCCAGAGCCTTTCACTGCCACGTACCCTTCATGCCACTGCAAGTGCAGGCCCAAGCATAAAGTGTTGGACCTGCATCATAAGCCCAAAACCTTTTCTCCTCCCCCCATGCCCATCTTTGAATGAAGTAAATAGAACGATTTCCTGGGGAGGTAGATACCCTCTTAATGAAAGTAAGTATTGTCATGTCACAATACAATCCGATCAAAAGACTTTAATACTTTAATCCCTTAATAAAGCATTTTTCCCTTTACACCTACACATGATGAAAGAAGTCATTTAGTCATTTTGAGAGCTCAAGTAACTTTTTATTCAACATCAGGGTTCTTTTTTTTTTTCTCTTCAAGTATCAGGTCTGTACTTCCTTCAAATTAAAATGTTCCTTGCGGTTAATTTTCTGTGAAAGGTAATCCTCATCTCAAATCCCTCCTCCGGCAACATCAGCATTTGTTACAGTAAATAAATTTCCAGTTATCTTCAGATTCTACCACGATCAAGTTTTGTCCCACTACAAAATGCAATGAAAGGTTAAAGACTCCTGAGAACTAAATGATCCAAACTCAGAAGCATTGAATCCCCCAATAAATTATACAAAAGAGGCACTTGAAAGGATTCTTAACTGATTTTGCCACTCCGAATGTCTCCATTTCAATTAGAGGTAACCAAGAGGCATGACATCAGAGAGCAAAATTAATAATTTCCATTGATGTCAAGAAAGGTTATTGGAGGTAAGGGGATAGAAGCAAGGATGTCAAGCAAAATGAATTCAGTTCACTCATGCCCATTTTCAGTCCTCAAAAGTGACAATTGGTGGTGTAGTTTCATTAGCAGAATTTAATACATGATGAGCCACTTTTTCAAGAGGTGGAACCTAACCTGTGCATGTGCAGCCATTGTACTCATATGGAAAACAAGTAATAGCAAGTCTAAGTGATAATAAACATCAATGGCCCATTCACCATTTGTGCCTGAAAAATATTGTACCTGTTCACTTGCTCCCAGTGGTAAATTGTGGTGTGATAATTGCTGGGCACATCAGTACATGTAAATGACCATTCCATTGAAGTCAATAGAGATGTCAATTTACACCAGTGGATGATCTGGCCCGTGTATACCTAAAAGCCTGTGCTTATGCCTGTACTTTCTAAAGATTTTCACCCACAATTTATCTGGAGACTCAAAAAATGCAGGGACAATTTTTTGTGGGTACCCTATATACCTGCAAATAGGGATGCCAGCCTCTGAGGTAAGTGAAAATTAGCTCCGCCTATTACATCTACATCCTTCATCAGAGACTTACACCTTCTCTGTTGTTTTAACTGAGTCTCTCATTTCCTATCTTTGCCACATATTTCAAAAGCCTGCATAATGTATTTGGGTCCTGGAAGGCTGAAAGCTAGAAGAATTATCCAGCAGTATCAAAACCTATTGTGAAATCAAATAATGCACTTTTACTGTGGCACTTGCGAATATGGATAAAATAGTAGGAAGTATGCTGTAGGGAACACTCTTGCAGTGGGTAAGGGGAAAGTCTCCATAGAAATAAATAAATATATATTTCTATGATTCATTTTAAAAAGGAAAGGCAGCTGATTACAGAGAAAGGCAACAATACAGAGAGAATTGCTATCAGAAAACAGTCTGCCTGGGAAGTTCAGCTCTTGCAATTTTTATTTCAGTGGTATTGTACACAACTCTTCCAATGACAGTTCCAGTGATGTGGTCTCAGACTTTAGTTGCTAACTTTACAGTTTTATACAAGACAATTTGAACCCTGAGAAATCCTTTTTTCATGAAAAGCCACATTCTGCTCTTGAATTTGTGCAAACGGCTTTCGCTAATGTGAATTTAGTAAGATTCTCAGATGATATAATTTGGCCCCAAGAACTTTAGGAGGAGCTCCTATAATATTAGAAAATGAAATAGTGTAAACAACAGAGTTACATTTGCAAAAGCATTCAAGAAAATATGCTCGGACAATAAAGAATCTTTGGGCAAAAATGTCCTCTCAGAAGTGTGCAGTGAACTTTAGAGCTGACATAATGGCTGTTTCTAAATGCTCTTAACTCATTCCATGGATGTCAAGTTGGATTTTCTAGACATAGAGATGTGTGAAGAAGAATGCTATTTGTATTAATGCCTGGAGGCCCCAGCTGAGATCAGGGTTCCATAGAGCAAGGTGCTGTACAAACACATAGTGGGAGACAAGTCCTGCCATAAGACATTTACAAGCTTAATAGACAAGACAGACAGATGGTGGGAATGGGACTCAGGAACTCTGGTTTCAATTCTTAGATCCACAGCTGACTTCTTGGGTGATCTTAGTCAAGTCAATCTCTTTGTGCCTCAGTTCCCCACTTCTGTAAAATGGGGATAAAAGTACTATCCTATTTCCTGGGGGAGTTTGAAGATAAATGCATCAATAACTGGGAGATGCTCAGGTGCTATGGTGGAGGAAGGCATAGAAGTACCTACAGAGTAAAGGCACAAGAAAGAATTTTGTCCTTCAGGACCTTTTTCCTGAAGTCCCTGCATAGGCAAACCTCCCATTAATGTCATCTGGAGTTTTGCCTATGACAAGATTACAGGATTAGGTATTTTTCAATAGGCAATTAAACCCCAATTCATTGAGATACGTATGCATGTACTTAACTCTAAGCACATGAGCGATCCCATTGAAGACAACTTAAGTACCTTCCCGACCCAGGGCCTTATGGAGCAGTTTGAAGGGGAGAGAAGGGGAAAGAGCTGTTTTAAATTCTGCCTTCTCTACCTTTCTGAATCTCCCCAAATGAACCAAGTGTTTTGCTTCTCTAAATTCTGTTTGGTTTGTAAAGCAAACTGAAGTCTCAGTTTTACTGCATTTGACCTTGATGACAACTTTGTTGTTAAACTTTGCAAAGCTAACTAGGCTCCTGAGCCTGTGTTATTAAACCTTACACAAATAGCACCAAGCACATGGAAAGAATAATAATTGATTTTAAAGCCATAACTTGATGGCATGCTTTCCTGTAGTTGGGCCATTTGCAAGCTACTTTCTGCTCTGGTCCCTGCCACATGCCACTGTGCCATCCAGTCCCCCATTCACACAACTACTGCAAATGGTATAATTTTGCAACTAATTTACTTGCTTAGTGTTGGCCATTAGTCATTCCCAATATCCTCAATCTGCAGGTAATTTTCCACATTATTAGTTACCCACCTGTCTTATTAAACTGGACTTTCTGAAACCCTATGTGTCTACATTTCTGCACCTTTAGATCAAGCAAATAATTGCCTGTACCTGGAAGGAAGAATTTAATAGGAAGGATTATAGTTGATTCCAAAAGTTAATAACTATAGCATCTGGTTTCACTTTTAACATTTAAATGATAAATTTAGTGCTCCTGAAGAGGAAGAAAAGTGAGAACACAGGAGAATGAAATCTTCTTATCATCTGTAGTCCAGGTTAAATATAGATGGGCAGAAGGTAGGTTTTGCTCTTCTCCACTTAATGTACCTCAACCTTGACCTAAAGGGACCAATCTTTATCACATTAAGAGAAAGAATTTCTCTGCACTGAGATGATACTTGGCTTCTTTTTCACTAAGAATGCCAAGTATGCTGTATTATGCAGAATCTCAGGCATCTTTCGTTGCTCTTAATGACGGACTATAGCTGTTCAGAGATGTCTCAACTCATTTCTATTCAGTCCTCTATAAAACCATTTGCATGGGAAGAGTTTTAAATATTGCTAGATAAAACTGGGAGTGTTATTTTCCAAATCAGTGCAGAAGGGAAAAAAAAAACACCAGAATGGAGCTGTCCAGACTTGAGATGCTGAGGGCTGCATCAGCACCTAGCCAGGGCTTGAGAGCAGAACTACTTTGCATATAAATTGACATTTAAAAAACAAACAAACAAAAAAAACCAGAAATAAATGCACTCCACAATAGCTGATGCATTTTCTTTATTAGGCAAATAAAAACATGCTTGCTGCTTAAGTTCACCTGCAGTGAAAACAAGAAGCCCAACAGCTATTCAAGAGGAATAACAGACTTGGACTCCTTAGTCTTTGTGGATCACACATCCAGATCAAAGTACATTTGACCCATGGGCCACCCTTGAGGTGCAGTATTTCTGAAAACAGATGGCCCATGGCGGGCATGTTGGTGGGTATTGTAATTAACCTATACTGGGGAAAACCTGTTCATCAAGAGATTCAACCCAAGAGTGTTATACGTCCCTTAAAAATGGTGGCAGTAGAACTGAAGAGAATTCTTCTGGTCCCTTTGCTCTAGTCTGGATCAGGCACAATACCTGCTCTCCAAATGATGACAGGCTCGCCAATCCAGCCTCCCAAAGAAGTAGAATAGGTACACCAGGAAGCAATCTACTATAGATGCTTGGCAGTGGGGGAGTTTTGAGACACACTGGACCTATGCAGCAGGCCCTGAGGCTGCAGAAAACAGGGAGGTCCTGCAGAAAGGAAGGTTCGCAGCTCAGTTTGACTCTTCTTCCAATTTCTTCTCTGGGGGTTGGGATGTCTATGACTTTATCATCCACCCAGATCTCTCCGGTTCAGTCAGTCAATCTCTGCACAGCTTTCAACTCCCAAAGCATGGGGGGAGGCAGGGGGGAAGACGGAGAGGGGGGAAGAAGTCCCTCCTGCTAGAGCAACCTCCACAATGCTGTTACCACTTCCCGCTCAGCTCTTAGCATCATCCTTGCTATTTGATGCTACATGCAGCTCATTCTCCCCTTCTGGCCTACCAATGTCCTTTTAAACAGTTCCTCCACTGGGAACCTGCCTTGCTCCTGCTGAGGGACAGGACCCCTTTACTCAGTATTGCTCTACTCTCCACCCTGCTTCCGTGTGGGGCCTGTAGATACCGTCACACAGATAAAGATAAAAATTGAGGTGTCAATCAAAAAAGAGTGGTGCCAATACAAGCAATCTCCACAGCTCAACCACAATTAAAACTCCCAACTATTCTCTAGGGGAAAAATAGAAAAAGTACTGAGATCAATTAAAATAGGGAAAGCCTGTGTCTTTGACAATGTATCATCAGAACTACTACAATATTTGGGGAAGAAAAGCCAACACTGGTTGTCCATCTTCATGTCCCACATCATAAAGGAGAACATATACTCAAGATATGGCAAAAAGCTAAGGTGACAGCTCTACCAAGGCTAAGTAAAGACCACTTTTGAGCAGCCAACTATCACCCAGTATTGCTCTTAAGTTGAAGCTACAAACTCCTAGATCGGATGATCCTACAGAGACTAACACACAGGAAAGGTCAACTTCTGAGAGATGAATTTCAACCATTGAAGCACCCGTTACCAAGTGCTAGTATTTACTATGTACTACATACATTTAGAGTGAATTTCAAGAGAGGAAGAAAACTGGTTCTGTCCCTTTTGACCTTACAGCAGCCTATGATACCATGTGGCACACTTGTCTGCTGTGCAAGATGCCAAGAGTTCAGCCTAGATGGGTTGTCACATCAACTGATCTGATGTGCCAAGGTACATGTTTTCAGGTGGCTCAGGACCACAAAACCAGCACCTGGAAATTCCAGAAGAATGGATTCCCATAAGTCTCGATTCTTGCACCAGCTTTATTTAATGTACTCCCCAAACACCCCCTCGAGACATGTACACTGATGATATCTGCTTGGCCTCAATGACTGTGACTTTCAAAAGATTGAAGAAAACCTGAACTGCAGTATGGCAGCCATAGGTGACTATTGCAGGAAATGGAGACTGAAATCAATGCATCAAAGACCATGTCAACCTGCTTCAACTTATAGCATGCTCAGAGCCAACTAAAGCTTAGCATCTGTTTGAGGTCAGTGGTTGGCACATGATCCACAGATAGTGTATCTAGAGGTAACCTCAGATTGCACACTCACATATACTAAAATAGCCCAGAAGATCAAAAGCATGAAATTGCCTCCTGAGCAAACTAGTAGGTTCCACCTGGGCAGCAAATGTGCCAACATTGCATTGTATGGGGCTTGCAGAGTACTACTCAGCTGGGGAATACTATGCCTCAGTTTAAGTCAACTCTGCCCACACTAGACTAGTTGATACACAATTTAAAACATACCATGAGAATTTTCACAGGCACATTGAAGCCAACAAAACTTGTATGGTTGCCAGTCATAGGCAATATTGTGTCATCTAACATCCAGATCATTAAGGGATAGCAAATGCCACACCCTGCCGTTGACTGCATAACAGAAATCCTATCTGGACAGCACTGCACTTTAACCATCAGCTCACTGTGGCAGACCAATGGGAGGAAGTCTCTGCCACAACCAGGAACTCCACATCATTACCAGGCTGGATGAATGGCTACCTGGGCTTTGGTCTCCCTCACAGTCTCTGGAGCCAGCTTAACAGTTTCCAGTGGGACATGGTTCACTGCTCCAAAACTGTCCATGCTTGGACCCTCCAGGACAGCCCATTGTGCATCTATGGTACCATGGAGGTTTCTGTGCAGATGCTGGATGGTTGGGTTCCCCCTCCCCCACCCCCCGTTGGATTTCCTGGAGATCTTTCCAAACTGAACACTGCTGATGGAAAGTCCACAGACTGACTCAAGACTGTTTAGCCTTTTTGTTTAAACTTTCCCTTGGTTGTCTTGCCCCCACACAATTGCTACCTACCTACCTTGTCTGTTCCCCAAGTAATCCCATGGACATCAACAGGCCTGACTCTGACCTCACATTGGTTTATCATACCTGGACTCATTTAACAGCTTTTAAAGAAGCTGGGATTTCACCCATTCTCATTAATGGAATTATTCCAGATTTATACTGATGCAGCCGAGATCAGAATCAAGGCCAATAAGCCTGTGGAGTAAGGTACTTTCATCACAAGTAAGGATCTCAATATCAGGACCTGTATCACCTGTGGACAGTCAAACTGCCTACCTAAAAAATGAGTATAATACTATTTACCGGCTTCACAGATGTTGTGAATATTAATTAATTAATATTTGCATAGGTCTTTGAGGAAGATGAAAAGGTATATAATTGCTAAGTATCATTCTTAATTAATGTTTGCACAGTGCTCTAAGCTCCTTAGATGAATGATTCTGTATACATGCAAAGAGTTACTCCCCAACACCCTATTCTTTTCCTAGTATGCCTACAAGTTGTGTGACATTTTATAGCATATAACTGGTTGATATTGGACATCATTTGTTTTCTTTGTCTTGATGTAGCTAGGAATAGTTCTACATTACAGAGCCCCTTGGCCCCATAGCATACACCAACAGGAGGAGTTTTTCTGCCACTGTAGGAACACAGTACCTCCCCAAATGACATTAACTAAGCAGACAGAAGCACTTCTACTCAGAATAGCTGCATCTATTCTGGGGATTTTGTCAGTCTAGGTGTGTTGGTCAGGTGTGTGGGTTTTTTTCACACTTTTACCTGACAGAGGCATATGTTTTACGTGTAGACAGAGGAGAAAGTAAGTTGGTACGGTCCGATACGGCATACCAGCAAGAGCCAGTACACAGCCAACTGTACCAGCAGGGGGCAGCTTCCCCAGGCTGGCAATTTAAAAGGGCCCTGGGCTCCAGGCAGTGGCCGGAGCCCCTGGCCCTTTAAATCACGGCCAGAGCCCTGGGGGTCCCGGCCACCACCACAGCTACCACTACCATGGGGCTTTGGTGGTGATTTAAAGGGCCCGGGGCTCCCAGCCGCCGCTACCACAGCCAGAGTCCTAGGCCTTTTAAATCAATTTAAAGGGCCTGGGGATTTAAAGGCCCCGCCTCTTCTGGCTGAGACCCTGCTCCTTCTGGCTGAGTCCCCCATCCACTCAGGATCTCGGCCCTGTGTACTGATAAGTCCCTTAAGTTACTTTCACCCCTGCATGTAGATAGGGCCTGTGAAAAAGGGAAGTGGTGCAAAATTACATCCTCACTCTACTGTGGTCAGAATGAATGCAAGTCTTTAGGAAAGAGTTTTTTGTGTGGGGGGGGGGAGGAATTCTTGCTACTGGCTGAAACAAAAGACTTGCTGTGTCCAAAAGATGACATTCTCCCCTGTGCGGTAGGGGACTACAAGGCCCTACTCTGAGATTATTAAATTATTGACTCTCATTGCTAGCCAGGGTGGCAAATATAATAGAGGGTTTTTTTACGTTGAAACTTATCCACTAGGAACTGTACTGTGATCATTTTGTGACAACTCTTGAGCAGCTACTAGCTGGTAAAGATTCTCTTCTAAATACATATTGTTGATCTATATGAAAAAAATCATATTCTATTGCCGATCCCTAAACACGTTTTCTACACTTCCATTGGGTTGACTAATGCCAAAGCTCTAATTGTTCCCAGCACAGAACTCCCACTGAAATCAGCTGGAGTTTGGCTCAATTGCTGGCAGAGGCCCTTCATTCTGAAGTTTGACATAAAAATGCAGGCTACCCCCTCCAACTTTACACACAACTATATTGATAGCATTCAACTGTACTGATAGCTCTCTTTGTTCCAATCTGTATTTTACACTGTATTCAACCCACTCGTGCCTTTAGAATGTAAATACTTTGCACAGAGACTTATCTGACATAGTTCAGTTCACATCTGCTCCAATGACTATTAAAAACCTCATTGACTTCAATAAGGATTGAATCAGGACCTTATTACACAGCACTATGTTCATTAGGTAGGAGGGGGAGGGACCTAAATCTATTTGGTGCTTTTAAAAATGCCATTTTTATAGCTTCAGTAATAATGATAATGCTATTTCTTCCCACAGGTTCTATAGAAAGTGAAAGATTTTAATTATACTCAAATTCTGGCACACTTGAAGTGGTTGATCACAAAGGATTTCAGTTGGTTAGGATTAGGTCATCCCCACCCCCCATTCAAACATTTTATTTTTCTAAGAACATCGACAAATGATGCATTTTTCCTCCCCGCTTCTTTCAAATGGCAAAAAAAATAAAATAAAATAAAATTACCTTTTATTTATGAGTGATCATTTTTTCCTGTCTATATTTTGACAAATAACATGGCAGAAAATGATTAAGGGTCTCATTTTACAATGTGACTTGTATGTTATTTATTGTCAAAATAAAAGTCACTTTGTGAATTGAAGTTTGTAATCATTTCCTTCCCCCTCCCACTTTCAGGAAATGGTTTTGTCAAAAAATGATGATATTGGAGAGTGCTGGTTTTGTTAATGACTGGTGGGAGTCCCTGTTGGGAGGACGGGGGAGGGTATCACTAGTTATTTCATAGGAGAATATTCTTCGTGATTTTCAACTTCAATATCCTTGCTAGAGTAACCATTTTACTATGGATATCAGAGCATCCTGAATAGCTCCAGAAGTATGGGAGATATAAGCTCCTATTAAGATGTCTTCTTCTCATGCCTGTGGAAACTGATGCACACCCAGGTATGCACATCCATATGCTATAAAACATTACAGAAGACCCCGTAGTTCTTCCCGGGTCAGATGCTGTCAGGTACTGAGTTCTCACAGCTGCCAATGGTTATTATGGTTGAGTTGATTCTCTCCCCACCAAAATTGATGGCTAACCCCATTGACTTGGGTGGGTGAACAAAGGTGACCTGTTGGGTCTTTAAGGAACTCAACACACTGCAGCAGTAGCTTAGCACCTGGCAAAATCATCAGTTAACTTCTGCATGGACCCCATCATTGGAACTGCAATATGCTGGTCTCAGTCATGAACTCATGAAAATCAGTGAGAGCTGTGGATGCTCAGGACTTCTGTAAATCAGGCCATGTTTCTTTAAATGCTCAAACATGGATGTAGGTGCATAACTTCAAGCAGGCGTGCTCAGTAATGTTGCCCATACTGTTTTTCACCAAAGAATCTCAAAGTGCTTTGCAAACAACCATTAGTTAAAGCCTTACCACAGTTCTGTGGGCTCTGTTAGTGAAGGGTTGTTTATATCTATGCTACAAATGGAGAAAACCAAGCATAACGAGCCAGCAGCAGAACACACAGGGAGTAGAATGTAGGAAAGCTGGATCCCAGCCCCCTGCTCCATTCACTAAGCAAAAATGCCTCTCTGTGTAACAGCAAAAGAGTGGAAGTCAAATACAACCTATTGATTAAAGTTGCACTTCAACTTATGTCACTGTAAGTTACATTTGAAATGTGTTGGGGAAATGATGGTGTCTTATAGGGTGACCAGACAGTAAGTGTGAAAAATCTGGACAGAGGGTGGGGGGTAATAGGACCCTATATAAGAAAGACCCTCAAAAATTGGGACTGTCCCTATAAAATTGGGACATCTGGTCACTCTAGTGTCTTGTTATCTATATTACATTAGGGCCTAGTAGCTCTAATGAAGATCAGAGCCCCAATGTGCTAGGTACTGTACAACTATATAGTAAGACAGCAGTTCTCTACCAGGGGTCAGGGCCCACTGGGGGGCTAAGAACAGGTTTCAGGAGGTCTGCCAAGCAGGGCCAGCATTAGACCTGCTGGGGCCCATGGCACAAAGCCGAAGCCCCCACCACCTGGGGCTGAAGCCTGGAGCTCCAAGTCCTGCTACCTGGAACTGAAGCTGAAGCCTAAGTAACTTAGCTTCTCAGGGCCCCCCGTGGTGTGGGGCACTGGGCAATTGTCTTGCTTCCTACCACCTAACACTGGCTCTGGCTTTTATATGCAGAAAAATATTTGTTGTGGCACAAGTGGGCCGTGGAGTTTTTATGGGTGGGGGACGTTTGGAAAGAAAAAGGTTGAGAACCCCTGTAGTAAGAAACAATCTGATGAAGTGGGCTGTAGCCCACGAAAGCTTAAGCTCAAATAAATGTGTTAGTCTCTAAGGTGCCACAAGGACTCCATTCCTTGTACCGAAGAGCTTATAGTCTAGGTCTTGCATGCATGGGAAAATTTTACCAGTTATACCCATATAGCAAGACAGATATTGTTATACATGAAGAACTCCTTATCCTCCACCCCACATCCCTGTGTGGGCATATTTATTCTGATAAAAGAAAGGCTTTTTTTGGTTTAGTCTGAATCCCTTCTAAACACGTTTGTACTGTAATAACAGTGTTTACACAGGGTATATGCCAGTATAACTATTGCACATCAAAATAAGTTCACACTATAAGTTATAGTGAACAATCTTTCCCATATAGAAAAGATAGAAGGCAAGAACAGAGGAGAAATAACTTTCTCAGGGGCAGAGCCAAGGGTACAACCCAGATCTCCTGATTCCCAGCCCAGTGTCCTACTCATCAGGCCACACTGTCTCTTGCACAAGACAAATCTAACCAGCTCACAACTTGCAGCAGACGTCATTTTAAAAAATGCATTCCATCGGTGGCAGCTGCAGACACTATTTCCCTCCTCAGTGTTCAGCAGCTGTCTTGCTGCAGCTAGTGAATGTGTCAGCCTCGAGAGGAAAGAGGTACATGTGTAGGTCACACAGAGTTCAGAAAGAAAGAATTTAGGCTGCAAAACCCCGACACAAAACATCTAAGGAGAGACGATCTGAAATTGCCATGTGGGACTCCGAACTCCAGCTTGTTAACTAGCTCCTCACAAGCTTTGGCTATCCCTCTGCTCATGCTCAGGCTTGACAGGACCGTCACAAAGCAGCTTACAGAACTGTCAAGCTCAAAGAGGAGGCCGGGTTCTTTTCACCCCCTGTGACAACAACACTGTTTCCCCCCACGAGATAAAGGTTTGCTACTTGTTCGCAGACACAGCTCCACTTCAAAGCTACTTTTCCCTGTCACAGCTCCTAATTTTTAATATTTGCGCAGATTAGCTGCATCAAACCCAGAGACCCTGTTTTTTTTTTTTCTTTTTTCTCCTCCTGGCTCCTAAGCTTTGTGTTTCCCTTTGTCATTCTGCTATGGGAGGAGAAAAGCAGGCCAAAGGAGATTGTGGAGTTAGTTCTAACCCACAGGAAACATTTCACGTAAGGAAACAGACAGTAGTAGCACCTCTCTGTGGGGCGATGGAACTTGAATAATGTTGATTTAATAAAGCACATCAGCAGCTCAGCGAGATAGCACATAGCAGAGCGCAGCATCAGCCAAATAAGATCATATACTGAAGCATATAATACGGGAACAGAGCACAGATGTCACCAGCACGGTGAGACAATAGGGCACATAACACGCTGCAGCATCAGAGGTGCACCTGCGTTGAACTGAAATTGCGCCTGGATACTCACTATACACCCAGTGTAATAACTGCCTTTTGACAAGCAGCTGCTAAATCAGCGGGTACCTGCTGTTTTATCTGTCTAGCTAATCTAAGCTAGCTAGTTCTTGTGCCCACAGTAGGGCATGTGAGCACTGGAGTCGCAATACAGACAGTCATGGGCATTTAGGGGTCGGATCCAAGTGAGTAAGCAAAGCATGGTTCCAATTCATTCCTCCTGATGCAACTCCAGTGAAGGTAACGAAGTTACGGATGGCCTGAACTCAGTCCATTATCGTCACGGCAGTATCTTTGTACAGAGCTGTTCTGTTGCACCCCTGTGCCTATCTGTGGGAGTTGTGCTAAGAGAGTATTTAGAGCATCACAAGCTGGGAGGTGAGCCAGCCCGAAGACTAAGGGTCATTCAGTTCTACTAGCAGTTTCCATTTCACTGAAATTTGCACCTGCACTTTGCCAGGGCCATGACTGAAGACTTGGAGAGAAATTCACCCAGTGGTGGTGAGTCCTTGCAAGTTCTTCTCCATGGCTGGACCCTGGAAGTCCTTATACAGTGAGGAGGGGACATAGGCAGTGCACATGTACAGGGGGAGGTATACCACATGCAAGGGAAGAATATCTACTACATGCCAGGGAATCAGATAATAGAATCATAGAATATCAGGGTTGGAAGAGACCTCAGGAGGTCATCTAGTCCAATTTCCTGCTCAAAGCAGGACCAACACCAACTAAATCATCCCAGCCAAGGCTTTGTCAAGCCGGGCCTAAAAACCACTAAGGTTTGTAAGATGCCATGCCCACTCAGAATATGCATGTGTGGAGGTGCCCAGTGGGTAGAAAACAATATCCTCCCAAAGGAGCCTGCATACTAAACTACAGACACAGAGAGGACAGGACATGAGCTGTACTAATAGCTGAAGCTGATCACAACCTGGGTTGTGTGCCCACTTACAAACATAGAGTGGAGTAAGATCCCCCTCTCGTTACATCCTGATGTGGCCACCCCAGACCTTGAGTGCACACCAGTGAAGGCTGAATGCCACATACTTCCCCTCCCCCTGCAGGTTGCCAGCAGTAGCTGGGTATGGGATGGGGAGTGAGCAGAGCCATTGCACCAGCCAGCAAAGCTGAGCCTGCAGTCATGGGTGGTAGACAGGGCCTCCCAGAGGATTCAGGGGGCCTTGGGTCTTCGGCAGCAGGGGCCCTTGCATCAGTGGTAATTCGGCAGCAGGGGGTCCTTCTGCTCTGGGACCCGCTGCTGAAGTGCCCTGAAGACCTGAGGCGGGGACCCACTGCCACTGAATTACCACAGAAGACCCGGCACTTCGGTGGTGGGTCCTGCTTCGGCGGTAATTCGGCGGTGGAGGGCCCTTCTGCCCCGGGGCGGAAGGACCCCCCACTGCCGAAGACTTGGAGCGGAAGAAGCTCCGGGTCCCCCGAAGCGAGTGAAGGACACCTCTCCAGGGGCCCTGAAAAACTCTTCTGGGGGCCCCTGCAGAGCCTGGGGCAAATTGCCCCACTTGCCCCACCCCCCAGGTGGCCCTGGTGGTAGAAAGGAATGAGGGAGCACCAATATCCACCGCTTACATGGGACTTGTAGTAAAACCACTATCTAGCCATAAGCGAGGATGGAAAAATTTTATTTGTCAGTTGGTTTAAGATTTAAAGGGGAGAAGTGGTGCTTGAATAAATACACAGAGGTTTTGAATATTCATCAGTGTGGTATATTCATTGAATAAGCAGCTCTAGTACAAGAAGGCCTCATCATAGCCCATCGGTCATCTGAGTATAGCAGTATGGCAACTGTTTAGCATTAGAACCAGCTCTATGGCAGAGAAGTACTGTTTTCCAGAGTATGATTATAATTCAGCCTCAAATAATGCGACAAGACATACAGAGGAATTCTGCTCAAGTCTCTGACTAGGAGACAGAAAACCCTCTGCAGTTACAGAGACTCTAAGGACATCTACTCTTCTCTGTAATAAACTTCTCCAGTATGAACATAACCTGACCTTGTCAGTATGGTCTTGTCCAGACTTTTCATGTGCCATACGTTATATACATTGCATGTCTCTCAATGTCTGTAACTTACTCCCTCTCCTCTAGGAATTCAGTGGTCAAGAGGTAAACAAGAGCCCTTGGATTTTTAAATACAGTCAAATCTCAACAAGTTCTTCACATAATTGAAAAAAAAACTATAAAAGGTGGGGGCAGGGAAAGGGAAAGAGAAGGAAGAAAGATATTTATAGGGTGGAACAAAGAAAATGCGCCATTAGAAACCCAAAATAGGATATTAAGAACTATGAGGTCACTTGGAGAGATGTACAAGCACACTGTTGTTTGCCCATTGAACTGGGGATGAGATGAACCTAACCTTCCATATTTATCTCTTTAGCACAGAATGAAATTAATCAGAGAGAGAAAGACTGGGTCATTTTTTTTATGATTGCTTTTGTGAGTAGTAATTTTCCTTGAGTAAGGACTGAATGGAGATTTTGAGGCTGTCTAAAGTCTATAGCTAAGGTGACTTAGGAGGTGATCTTGGGAGGAATGGAATTTCATGCCTCCGAATGTCCTGGGTGAACGCAAGCTCCCAACAGAAATTCTTCTAACCATGTTGCATATTGCACAACTAGCTGAGTGCATGATATTTACTCAGTGTGTTTGGGAGGGGGGCAGAAAGGTTCAGAAGGTGAATTCCACCTTTACTTCACTATCCAGCTACTTGACTAGTTATTTTTTTGTGGGGAGGGGAAACAAACAAACAAACAAAACCTACTTGACTAGATAGATCAATGGCAGGAATTTAACTTAATTTTTTTTGCGGGGAGAGAGGATACTTTGCTCTCTCATTTCCATTTTAACTGGTCTTCTGGAGGGAATCCAGTTTAGGCAGTGTTTGCTATGGAGTTCTGGCATTTGTACAGCCAAATCAAAATGAGAACAGGAGAAGTGTTCAAGTCTGTTTCAAAACCCTTTCTTTCTGAAAGTCTGCTAAACTTCCCTTCATGTTTGGCGAGATGTGGCCTAATTCTTCCCCAAGCTCCAGCAATCCTGCTTTGCAGTTGATTGCAAATTCTCAGAGTCTTCCTTTAGAACCTGAAGTTCAAAAAGTGAGCAATGCTTCACCCCTGCATACCCCTACAAGAAGGTTCAAAGGCATAAGCCTATTTAAGAAAACTTCTAAGATTTATCTTGAAAAATATAGAAGGGGTAATGCTGTGAGTCTCCTACAAATTATACAAAGATGACTTGAAAAGCTACAGTATGTCAGTTTTCAAAAGTTCTCGTAACCCTCCCGAGACTGTGAAATTCATGGATATGTTGATTTATGCATTTATTGGCTGTTTCCCCAGGGGAAACTGTATTAAGAACTGGACTTTTTTTAAAAAAAAAACAAATATGGACCTAAATATAAAATAGACAAATAAAAGTACAAAAAGAGAAATCAAAGGCGAAAAAAGAATCAGAATAAGAAGAAATGTTTTACTCATGCCAATGTTTCTCTCTTTTAGTTTGAATTCTCTCTTTATTGCCATCTGTCATAAGTAGATAGGTAAGGGTTAATTTTCTTTTACCTGTAAAGGGTGAACAAAGGGAACCAAACACCTGACCAGAGGACCAATCAGAGAACTGGATTTTTTAAAAGTCAGGGGCGGGAATTGTGTACTCTGGGTCTTTTGTTTCTCCCGGCTATGGAGGAAACAGCTTTCCTGCTAACTCCTATTTCTTTCTAACATTCTCCTACAAAGTGTGAGTACAAAGGCAACAAGGCAAATAGGCTGTAATATGCTTTGTGTTGTATTTACATGTGTGTTGTACTGTGCTGGACTGGTTTAATTGGGCTATCTTTTAAATCAGACTGTTTATTCATATTTTCTTATAAGCAAGAGCCTGTATTGAGTTTCTTAATGCAGTATTATTGTTCTGTATTTTCTTTCTTTTTTATATAAAGTTTTCTTTTTAAAACCTGGTTGAGGTTTTTGGTTTTTCTCTGGTGAGGCTACAGGAAAGGGGAGTAGGAAATCTCTTTATATTAGCTTTACTAGATTTGAAGGCATCGCCTCAGGGGGAGGGTGATTTCCCTCTTTGTTTTGCCTTCAAGGAGTTAAGTACTGCATCGCCCAGGCTCACCCAGGGAGGGAAGCGGGGGGAGCAGATAACGAGGAGACAAGGGGGAGGAACTTGTTTTCCCGTTTGAGATAGGGAGACCCAGGGGTCTGGGTCTTGGGGGTTCACCAGGGACGATTTGGGGAACCCGGGCTGATAGGAGCCAAAATCCTATCTGGTGGCAGCGAGATAAGATCCAAGCTGGATATAAGCTTGGGGGAGGTTCACAGTAAACACTCAGATGTTGAACTCTAAGTCCAGATTTGAGACAGACGTTTACCACACCATCTTCACAATGCAATGAGCTGCACAGTTCATGTTAGTCTGTAAAAGCCTAAGATAGATAGATCTGAGAAGGAAAGAGGCAGCAGCAACAGAAGGTGGTGCTAGCAGCTGATGGTAGAGAAGGATAGCATGTGTTTTTGGCAAAGAAGGATGTGTAGCATCCACTGCTTAGAGCAGAGGTGGGCAAACTATGGCCCACAACTCTCCTGCCCAGTCCCTGGGCTCCTGGCCCAGGAGGCTCTCCCCCAGCACCTCCCCTGCTGTTCACCCTCCCCCACAGCCTTAGCTCGCCCCGCCGCAGGCACAGTGCTCCGTGTGGTGGGGCTGCGAGCTCCTGGGGCAGCCCAGCTGTACAGCCCAGCATGACCCGGTGCTTTGTGATGCGCAGTGGCGTGGCTGGCTACAGCCAGGTGGTGCAGCTGCCTGCCCTGGTGCTCTGGGTGACGTGACTGTAGTGCCACCAGCCACCAGTGCTCCAGAAGGCATCGTCAGGGGGCAGGGACTGTGGGGGTTGGATGGAGGGCAGGGGAGTTCAGGGGGGTGGGGGTGGGAATAGGGGTCAGAGTGGTCAGACGGCGGGGAACAGGGGGGTTAATGGGGCAGGGGTCCCGTGGGGCAGTCAGGAAGAAGAGGGGTGTTGGATGGGAGGGGCAAGGGACTGTCAGGGGTTTCAGGGGTGGTCAGGGGACAGGGAGAGGGGTGGTGGTGGATGGGGCAGGAGTCCAGAGGGGCACATCAGGGGGCAAGAACCAGGGGGCATCGGATAGAGGCGGGGGTCAGGCCACGCCTGGCTGTTTGGTGAGGCACAGCCTCCCCTAACCGACCCTCCATACAATTTTGGAAATCAGATGTGTCCCTCAGGCCAAAAAGTTTGACCTTCCCTGGCTTAGAGTGAGGGAACCAGGAACTGAAATTGTGACAGCTGCCATCTTAACCAGCACCATGACTGAACCTGGGAAAACCCACACTTAAAACATGAGCTGTAGTGACAGCTTGAGTTAAAGAGCAGGATCTATAGCTGAGGACTATCAAGAGTCACAACCACTGTGAATCAGCCCCAGAGTGGGTCTTGTAACATATTTTGAGCAATGGGTTATAAGCCACGTGGGCTTCTTTCCCTCAGTTGTAGCTACGACTCTGACTTGCTCTGTAACTTTGAGCAAATCATTTAGGGCAAAATTTTGCCATGATCCCATGTGGGTACTCAGGGGAATAAAGGGGAATGAAGTTTCCCTACAACTTCCCTTCAAAAATGCATAGAAGCCTCCCAGATCTCCGGCCTGGTACAGACAGAGGAGACAGTGAGAATGAGCAAGGGGAGGCAAAGAATGGGTAGATCCTCAAGTTCCATCTTTACCTGTCAACCAGCAGTGTTGGACAAGCACATGGGGAACCATGCAACATGCTGGCAATCTGAGCTGCTGTTCCTACCTAGACAGGGGCGGCTCCAGGCCCCAGCATGCCAAGCACGTGTTTGGGTCGGCATGCCGCGGGGGGCGCTCTGCCGGCCATCGTTGGGAGGGTCCGCTGGTGGAGCCGCGGGACCAGCGGACTCTTTGCAGGCATGCCTGCGGGAGGTCCACCGGAGCCGCAGGACCGGCGACCAGCAGAGCGCCCCCTGTGGCATGCCGCTGTGCTTGGGGCAGTGAAATGTCTAGAGCTGCCCCTGTACCTAGAGCTTCTGCTAGGGTGAGGCAGCTACTCATCATCCCCTACACAGGACAGAACCTAAAAGGTAATGCTACCTGCCAGGTGTACCTCAGTTCTGCCTCCCTCCCTGCCCCAATAGCTTAGGGATAGTAATGCTCAACTCACAGGGGCCTTGTGAGGCTTAATTAAATAAAGCCTGTAAAGTGCTTCAAGATGAAAGGCTCTAGATCAGTGCAAAACATTACTTTGTATTTATTGTTATTGATCTTTTTTAATCTAGCAAATGCAGAATCATAGGACTGGAAGGGACCTCAAGAGGTCATCTAGTCCAGTCCCCTGCACTCTTGGCAGAACTAAGTATTATCTAGATCATCCCCGACAGGTGTTTGTCTAACCTGCTCTTAAAAGTCTTCAGTAATGGAGATTCCACAACCTATCAAGGCAATTTATTCCTATGCTTTACCACTCTGATAGTTAGGAATTTTTTCCTAATGTCCAACCTAAACCTCCCTTGCTGCTATTTAAGCCCATTGCTTCTTGTCCTATCCACAGAGGTTAAGAAGAAAAATTTTTCTCGCTCCTTGTAACAACTTTTTATGTACTTGAAAACTTATCATCCCTTGCCACAGTACTGATTCCTAGGCAGTCATTTCCCATTTTGTATGTGTGCAACTGATTGTTCCTTCCTAAATGGAGTACTTTGCATTTGTCCTTATAGAATTTCATCCTATTTACTTCACACTATTTCCACAGTTTTTCCAGATCCTTTTGAATTATAATCCTATGCTCCAAAGCACTTGCCACCCCTCCAAGCTTGGTATCATCCGCAAACTTTATAATTGTACTCTCTATGCAATTATCTAAATCATTGATGAAGATATTGAACAGAACCGAACCCAGAACTGAGGCCTGTGGGGCCCCACTCATTATGCCCTTTGAGCATGACTATGAACCACTGATAATCACTCTCTGGGAACCAGTTATGCACCCATCTTATAGTAGCTTCATCTAGGCTGTAGTTCCATAGTTTGTTTATGAGAAGGTCATGCAAGACAGAATCAAAAACTTTAGTAAAGTCAAGATATACCATGTCTACCACTTCCTCCCATCCGCAAGGCTTGTTACTCCGTCAAAGAAAGCTATCTGGTTGGTTTGACATGATTTGATCTTCACAAATCCATGCTGACTATTACTTCTCACCTATTATCTTCTAGATGTTTGCAAATTGATTGCTTAATTATTTGCTCCTTTATCTTTCAGGGTACAGAAGCTAAGCTGACTGGTCTGTAATTTCCCAGGTTGTCCTTATTTCCCTTTTGCTAGACTGGCACTATATTTGCCCTTTTCCAGTCTTCTGGAATCTCTCCCGTCTTCCATGACTTGTCAAAGATACCACATAAAGCAACTTGCAGATGGCAGTCAGACTATTAAATTCACTCCCTTTTATCTGATCACTCACGCTACATTCAATCTTGGGCTTTGAATTTCCATAAGATTATCTTTTTTTCGACTCTTTTGGCATAACTTTGAACTGATCCGCTTCATCAACGGTGCTAGGAATGAAATAAGGATCAAGACTTTTGGGATTGGCTCTCCCAATTGATTTGCTGAGCATGGATGAGTCTAACATATTTCGACAGCAATGATAGTTACACACAGGAACCACACATGGCTCGATGGGAGAATGTGTTAAGTAATGGCAGAGCCCCAACAAGGTTTAGGATTGAAGGTGCAGTCATATTAGTGTGGTTGAGTTTGGATCCTTATCCAGTCTACCTGTTCATCTTTAGTGTATATAACTGGGATAGAAGAGGTTTTCTGCACCTCCTGTGAGGATAGGTATTGAGTTACCACTGTAGGGATGACTATGCAAATGAAAGAATGTCTTATTGATATGAAAGCAACTACTCACAATTGTTTAGAGCTTCCAAGTTTTGTGCAGCTCCCTATGTGACATTTCATGCTAGATACTTAATGAGTTAATTTACAAATAAACTAGAAACTTCAGTTTATGATCAGAATATCGTGCCCGCATGCACTAGTGAGGGTGGGACATGGAAATGGGGCTAGAGTCAGGGCTGCCAGGGGGCACAAGTGGGGCAATTTGCCCAGGCCCTGGGCCCCATAGGGGCCCCCACGAGAATATAGTATTCTATAGTATTGCAACTTTTTTTTTGGAAGGGGCCCCAAAATTGTTTTGCTCTAGGCCCCCCGAATCCTCTGGGTGGCCCTGGCTAAAGTAAGTAAAATAATAAAAATAAAAATAATTGGAGATATACCTATCACCTAGAACTGGCAGGGACCTTGAAAGGTCATCAAGTCCAGCCCCCTGCCTTCACTACTAGCAGGACCAAGTACTGATTTTTGCCCCAGATCCCTAAGTGGCCCCCTCAAGGATTGAGCTTACAACACTGGGTTTAGCAAGTCAGCTCTCAAACCACTGAGGGATGTGCTGCTGAGAGGTCAGGTGTCCAAGTGCTGTCAGTGTTAGATGCGATTGTCTCATTGGGACCCATACAAAAGCCCTTGATATCTGTCTCCAAAACCTGCTGCTAGGACTATCTCTTGTTGCTGCCACATCTTTCTTTCACTGAACTAGAGTATCTCTTAAAAAAAAAAAAAAAAAAAAAAAAAAAGAGAGAGAGAGAGAGAGATATTCTAGGCATGTTCCAGCCACTGCAGAGAACAAGTGGTCAGGAATGGGCCAAGTCCAATACTGATGAATCTCTGCCTATGACCAAGTAAAGCCTCCATTAAGCAGGGATTGTTGTAGCAACAAAGGCAAAGAGCAGCTACAGGCGACTTGAAGGGGAAGATTCAAATGCCACTGTATCCTCTGGCACATCTCTTGTTCACCTGTGTTCAGGAGGGTATTCTTGACTGAGCTGACAAGGACAGTAACCTCAACTGAAAACACCACCCTATGGCTCTAAGAAGAGCTGTCTGCCCAGAGCCTGGGCTGGATGTTTCCCTCATACTGCTTGTCACGTAGTCACACAGAGCTTGTTAGCTCGGTGTAGCCATACACCTGTGAGTGTCTGAACAGCTGCAGTGGGAAGCAGTCCTGTGCCACCCAGGCACCCTCTTTGCTGCAAAGTCCCTCCCAATTCCCTTTATAATTCCATTCCCGAACTGAAGGGAGAAATGGGGTGAATCTCCTGCCTCTGATAGCACATCCCTACTCCCCTTCACTAGACCACTTACCACTAGGGGCACCTTCTCCTGGCTGCTCCAGGATTAGCTCCTTCCAGGTCTGATACACTCTTCTGTTGCTTGTTCATGCTCCTGCCACCTTTATCTCTCTGGTTCAATGTGATCCTTCTTCATGGCTTGGCCCTCTAGCCAGGTCACTATGTGTTTTCCCCCTTCCAGGGTTATCCAAGTGTCTCCACAGAAAAGGGAAGTCTTCTCTCTCACTGCATCTCTTCCCCAGGGAATGATAAGGGAAGCCAGGATTACCCTCAACTCCAGGTTCCAGCTCAGAAATCCTCTAATCAGTAGTCAAAGTCAGCAATATCCCCCCTTGCTGCTGTTTACCTAAACCTTTTCCTGCTCTGCCTCTCTCAGGCTTTTCACTCCTCCACCCTTCTGGGCAAACCCTTCCTTCAAGGCCTAGATCCTCACGGTTTCTACTTTGCCTCCAGCCACCCCCAGGTTTCTGCTGTTCCGTCTCTGTTGTCCAAATTGTGATTGCAGATTTCCTCACCGCAGCTCTTTCCTCTGCCAGTTTCCTGGCTGTATCCTAGCCCAGCCTGTTCCTTCTCAACTGGGCTCCATCATCATTCAGGGGTTATGTAAGCCACCTATTTCCCCTCAAGTGTGGCCTGTCTGCTTCACTGGCCCCTTCTCAGCCTCATTAGCCCTTTCTAGGCTAGTGTGAGGTAACCATGTGGGAAGAGCAAGTGTTTTGTTTTGCTTTTTCTTTTCTTTTTGAATGAACAAGATTGTCCCAAATGGCAGATATATTCAGAACAGTTCCCAGCACACATGACCACTGTAGCTTGCTGAAAGATTTCCACCACCACCCGCCATTCCAAATCACATGCCTTGAATGCTGTTCTGCACTGTTAATATGCTGAGGTCAGAGCTGTTCTCAGAGTAAAACAGAAACATTTCAAGCAAAGTGCAACTTCCTATAGTGGAAGTAAAATGGCACTGCCTCCTCCTTTGATTATGGATATGAGGAAAATGTTTCTGTTTAAATACCACCACCTCACTCATATCACAATTTTCATCAGTAGATCTCAAAGTGATTTACAAAGGAGGTCAACATTATTACCCTGTTTTGTAGATGGGGAACCTGAGGCATAGAAAGAAGGAGTTACTTGCCTGAGGTCACCCAGCAGACTAGAAATAAACCCAGGTCTCCTGAATCCCAGTGCAATTCTCTATCCACTAAGCCACCCTGCCAATTCTACATGCCTCACTTTCTCACTCTAGTATGTGAGCAACCATACCCCTGACAAAGCAAGGATTCAAAGTGCATAGGGGAAGCCCATGTTATAACGTTGGCACCACATCTCTGTCTGTTTTATTTTACTCCTCCATGTTGATATAACGCTGTCCTCGGGAGCCAAAAAATCTTGCTGCGTTATAGGTGAAACCGTGTTATATTGAATTTGCCTTGATCCGCTGGAGTGTGCAGCCTCGCCCCCCTGGAGCACTGCTTTACTGCGTTATATCCAAATTCGTGTTACATCGGGTCGTGTTATCCCGGGGCAGAGGTGTATTTATAACATATCACATAAAAATAGGAAGGATGGTGTTGCAGTTAAGATACTAGTTGATGAGAGATGAAATCCATGTTCAATTCCTGCCTATGCTGCCCCTTTCCTTCATATTATTGGACATGCCATTTAATTTGTTAATTATCCCACCTATACAACAGGGATAATAACTGGCCATCTCATGGGTGTTGTGGAGATAATTAGATTAAGTTTTTGAGACCTTCATGTACTATGGTGATGAGGGCCCTTTTGGATACTGACAAGTGTAATAGACACTGCCTACAGAGAAATGTTTCGGTTCATTCCAGACTTGTGCAAGTATCAGGAATACTTATCTATCTGGGCAATTTTGAATCAGGATCTTTTTTGCTCATAACAAGCTCTGCAAATGCAGGAAAAGTCACCTCTACAAAATATCATGCTTGCAAGACATTGGGTAGAGATAGCCCTATGTTTTGGGGAGAGGAGAGTTGGGGATGGAAGGCTTGAAATAACTCTGCTTGCCTGGTAGGCTAATGGGACTTTGTCATCTGGTTTGCTCTAAGTGAGGGATCGGCAACTGAGGGATGTGCTGTTCGTGGTTTCCCACAGCCCCCATTGGCCTGGAGCTGCAAATCACGGCCAGTGAGAGCTGCGATTGGCTGAAGCTTCAGACGCAGCAGGTAAACAAACTGGCTCGGCCTGCCAGGGTGCTTACCCTGGCAGGCCGCGTGCCAAAGGTTGCCTATCCCTGCTCTAAGTTGATCTAATTGGCTCACCCACATGGACAGCAGAGATGCTGAATCTCATCATCAAATGCTCTAGTCTGTTTAACATTTCAGTTAAGGGCATAATCCTTCAAGGTTGAGCAAGCTCAGCTCCTATCCAAGCCACTGGGAATTAAGGGAAATCTGCACCTTTCAGGAGGTTCTTGGCCACTGAGGTCCTAGTTCTGCCATCCTCACTCACACTGACTCATACCTTATTCTGCACCTAGTCCCGTTGAAATTGATGGTACTACATTGAGTGAGAGATCTGTTAGAGGGCTTTCCCTTTACCCACTCCCCTTGTTCTGGCCACACAGACAAAAAGCAGAAGACCAGAAGTCCAAAGTGCAGACAATGCTATGTTTATTAAAGGTTAGTTCCAGCAAACTAGTGTCCCATAACTCGGACACCTCAGAGCCTTGTGATGTCTCCCCTCCTCCACTTGTCGCCAATGTCTCATTGTGCTCCTGAAATAGATCCACCCTATGTACACTTATTCAAGTGACTATAGTCTTATTCTTCAAGGAGACCACCAAACCCTGCTGAAGAAATTTCACAATCAGATAGTGTTTCTCTTCAGTTCAGCAATTTTTAAAATATATTTGCCAAATAATGCAGATAAAATATCAGTGAATTTCACTTATGAGAAGTTGGTTGTGAGTACATAAAATTTAAAAATCTGAAACTGAAGGTGATTTGACTGGACACAAACCTAACATTGGTTTTCTGATTGGATGAGCAAGCCAGAAATCTTAAAATTCACAATAAAGAACAGCAACTTTGAGAGCCCCCATCCTGACCACCTCTCACTCTGACCCACTTTTCATCCCTAATGGTCAAACTCACCTTGCCTACTTTTGCTGGTTTTGGGGGTGGATGACAGTAAAATATTTCCTCTACCCCTTTCCCCCTTTTTGGATGTCCTCTGAAGACATCAGATGGAGGTTACTGTGATAGAGCCTTCAATGGCCAGGCAGCCTCCTGGCTAGATCATTGGTCAGAGGAGTTGTAGGGGGACCAAGGCTCTCCCTCTCCACCAGGTCACAGCCCAGGGCCCTGTGTGGTTCAACCGCTAGCCAGGGGCGATGGGTCTCCCTCCCAGCTGGGGGGGATTCAAAACCAATGTCCCCGGGCTACTTCCTACTAAAAGTCTCTTTACTTTAGGGCGTGGCCCCACTACTCTAGTTACCCCACAGTGGGGGCTTATCTGCAGACTCCCCTTGGCAGAGGAAGGCTAACTTGCCACCAGTGACTGCTCTGTCCCTTCAGGCACACAAACAGAGCTCCTGCCTCCTTGTCCATCATCCCCTGACTGAGCCAGGCTCCCTTCTTTTCTCTCCCCTCTAGCCCTGGCATTGGCTGCAGGTATGGTGGGGCGGGGCTAGCTGAACCCACAGGTTTCTTTAACCCCTTCTCTGCCAGGCGGCAGTTTCTCTGCTCCTTCACAGTTACCTTCAACTGACTCTTCAGAGGGAGACCTGGTATAGGGCACTGCCTTCCCTAATTCACAGAGTTGTTCTCTGAGAGGGATGGGAGTGTGATGAGTCCCCACCGGGCCCCTCACCTAATCTGTCCTGCTGTTGCCACCTTCTATACAAGGGTCTGAGGCACCTAGAATCCCTGCCCTAATAGCAAAGCAACAAGAGAAGCAGATTCTGGATAATATAGCAACTAAGCATAGATTATGATGTCAGCAGAATGTATAGGTTTTGGTAACATCAGCATATCTCAGAGGTTTATTTTTTAAACCACCTAAAGAAAACAATGTGTTATTTAGTGTTGTCTGAATGAGCTGATGGTTGGCTGAGGTGAATGGAAGAGTGTGTGAAGGTGCCATCTGTGTGGCTGCACTGTTAACTGGGCCAAACTTCTCCCGTAGCTATGTTTCGATCAGAGTGAGGTAACAAATGATCAATGGACTCTGAAAGGTCCATTTCAAGAAGGAGCTGAGCTGCTGCAACTTTGGGATTGAGCAGAGATTGACAAGGCAGCTGAGGCTCTTCCCTTCAGCAAATCAACTCTTTCGGGGTCGGGGGGTGGGGATTAGTTGTGTGCCATCTTGGAAGGCGAGAGAATAAGGTAGCATCTCCCTGGGTCTGAGGGAACAGCAAAAGGTCCACAGGATCCAGTCTGAAGTAGATGATATGTGAATTAGGCCCATATGAAGAACCTCTCACCTTGAAGAAAGGGAGCAAGAAAGATCTTGTGAAGAGCAGCCTTAATGGGAATTGCTGTGAGAAATTCTCCGAAGAATCCAGTTAATGGCCACAGG
The DNA here is from genome assembly GCF_003597395.2 of Chelonoidis abingdonii. Lineage (NCBI taxonomy): Eukaryota > Metazoa > Chordata > Testudines > Testudinidae > Chelonoidis > Chelonoidis abingdonii. Next base: position 9,696,839 of record NC_133774.1, read on the forward strand.
TAGCCAAACTGGCTCAACAAGGCTTGATGGTCCCAGTCAGGGGAGTCTCAGGCCAAGGGACTGTAGCAGGTTGCATCTCAGAGTTCCAGCCTGCAAGTGAGAAACTGGGTCATTGGGACGCTAAGCCTAGAAAGTCAGAGGAGTGAGGAACAGAGCGGAAAGATACCAGCCCAGAATAGATAAACCCTAAAGATGTCAGGGAAGCATTGTCCTATCCAAAAGGCACAGATCTTCTATAGCAGTGCATGGGCCCATAGGGATTAGACCTCATCTGGAGCAAAAGGCAAATGACCAGTAGCTATTAGAATTGCTAATTGTGTTATGCCCTAATAATGTTATTTGCAGTTGGTTAGAGTCAGTTTATTGTTGTTTTTTTTTAATTTAACTATCCTGCTGCAATGTTTCTAGCTTGCAGGTGACTTTATCTCTGCCAGGTTGAGAGTAAAGGTCTTTGTTTATTTTGTGACTCCAGGAATCTAAGTTAACAGAGGCCTCTATTAACTCCTAGTTCACTGGCAGATGGTTGTGGGATAATGTAAAAGCAGCTTCTCGAGTGAATAAAACCTTTGTCCTTCTTCTAGGTCAGGAAGGGACTAATCAACAAGGTGACTGATTGAGCTGAACTTGTTCTAAACAACACCCTTGTTAGTATTTTTCTCTTTGTTTCCTCTGTATGGATCATAATGTCACTCTTTCTCTGAGTGATAACCCAACAGAGAATGTGTGCTAAGACACTGTGGAAAGTTAGTACCAACCATTGGAAGGACACCATTAGTCTGTAAAGCCCCTGAAGCTAAATGTGTAAGGCTAAATTATGCCCTTAGATAGATGTTTCCAATTCCCCTTGAAGTCAATGGGAGTTCAGAATCTGTGGATCCAACGGCAGGATTTGGTCTTTCATTCCTTGGAGAAAGCAGTTTTCACAATTTTAATGTAAATGGCGAAGAGAGAGGAATTAAACACAGCCTGGAAGCATAGAAGTAAGACCACTAATCATCACAGCATTTGTGCATCATTTGAAACAACTGCTGGGAATTTAGCAGTATGAAATAAGCCTCCTGACCATAGGATAAATCAGGAAGTAATGAGCTGTGCCCATGGACCTCCTGACCTGAAATGGTCATAGAAGTAAGAGGAGACTGGTGGTGGACCTCTTATTGTAATGCCAACAGACCCTCGTTGCTGGCAAGCAAGATCAAACCTGGGACTTCTGGAGCTTAGTGCATGAGCCTCTACAGCATGAGCTAAAAGCCAACTGGCTGGTAGCTAATGCTGTAGAGCAAAATCGCTTTACCTCTCTCTCTAAGTGGTCTCAGTGCCACTAGATAGGGTGGGGGTTACATTATCAGAAAGCCCTTCCATGACTGCATACTGCAGGTCAGCACTTAGAGACAGTGTACAGTGACACTTAAGCAGTTCAGGTTGTTTATAGTTAGACCGGATCCTAGACAGCCAGATCACTACAGGGCTATCTTTTTCCAAGAACCTCAATAAAAGGGTTATCTTTATGTTAATTACCATCAATTTCTTTCTCTTCTTTACTGCCAACACCCCAGTAGATAGCAGGATTGAGTATTCAGTGGTTCTATAAGTCTATATACACAAAGGATGTCAGAGAAGAAAGCTTGGTGGGTTTGGTTAACTATTTGTTAATAGTCAATTACTTATTGGTTGATTACTTCTCTTAGTTCTGGTTCAGGTAGATTCATGCCTAAAGTGTCTCTTTGAGAACTGCTTTCAAAGAAACATCAAACAAACAAACAAACAAAAACCAACTGAGCTAATACTTGAGTTTTCCCCGCAAAGTGGCAGTTTTTACCTCAAGCTGCTGAAGAGTGTCCTTTCCACCCAAAACTCCACCTTGGCTGAACCAATCCCTAGAGAACAGAAAGGGTTTGCACAGTGAAGCTTCAGGTCTGTGAAGAATCTCACATGCTACATCCAGTTTGTCAGCAGGGATTTTTCAGAACAGATTGCATACAGAATGAAACCTAGGGTGAGGGTGGTAAGCGGGTAAGCCATCTGCCCAGTACCAGCACAACCGGTAAAACATGCTCATGTTGTTCTTTGCATTAAAACAATGAGTGCTTGTACTGAATTAAAATATATTTATTTTAGGATTACAGAACAATAACACAAGAGAAGCCAGAGCCTGCTGTACCCTGCCGGTCACACTATGCCATGGTCCGGGGCCTTGTCTTCTAATATAAGAGATGGCCCTTCAGGCCTTTGCAGCCACACCTCACATTGTGGTCTATCTCTTCCAGTGACTTAGCCCCCTGGTTTACTCCCATCCCTTCTGGGGTACCAGAAAGTCCAACAAATAATAGTCCCAATCCTTATGTCTCAGTTTTGGACCTCAGTTCTGGGCCCCATGGTCCCTACACCCACTCAGTCAAGGCTTTCCATCATCCTTTCTCCTACTCAGGGGTCTCCCTGGATTCCTTCCGCACAGGCTGAGTGGTGAAGCAGCAGGACTGTGAATTACAGGAAGAAAGACCACTGCTGCGTTGGCGTGACCATTGGCAGGGGGTGTCTGGGCAGAAGGAGGCACTCTGGCGGTGAGTGAATCCTGTGACAGTATTACCCATAGCATGTGTAAAATATTGACTTTCAGGCACTGTGGGGAGGCTATCAGACAGGTTTCTACATTTTTAACAATGTGAGTAATCATCTGGACAATCTGCAAAGGTCGTGTGGAATTCTCCATCATTAAACATTTTTAAATCAAAATTGGATGTGTTTTTTGTTTGTTTGTTTGTTTTCCTGAAAAATGAGCTCTAGGAATTATTTGGGGGAAATTCTTTGGCCTGTGTTATACAGAAGGTCAGACTAAGGATCACAATGGTTCCCTCTGACCTTGGAATCTGTGAATCTATATAATAATCTTTTCACAGGCCTTCTTCCTACCACCTTTCCAGGGTCTTGTAATGAGAAAGACCTCCCAGGGCTTCCCCTTGGAGGTCTGTTTCCCACCCCTGGCTGCATTCCCAACCCACCACAACCCTCACGTCAGGGCTCCTGAGGGCTGATTCCTGGGTTTCCCTCTACCAGCGAGTCCTGCTCCTCCTGAGTTCTTTCAAGATCACCTTCTGCTCTTGGGTCCAGCCTCTTCAGCTGTTTTTTTCCCCCTCCACTTTATGTTAAGACCCCACAAGGCTTCTACCCAGCAAGGTATCCCAGCTCCATCTTAACCTTCTCTGAGCCAGCTTCTGCTGCTCCATCCTGTGTCTCTGGTACTAAGAGTGGGACTGTAGAATTCCTTCTCTCTCTCCCTGCTGCCCCCTCTCATCTGTGCTTCCTGTCTTTAAAGTCACCATCCAGCTCAGATTCTTCTTTAATGAACCCCACCCTACAGGTGCAGCCAGTAGAATAACTGGTCTCTCAGGCTCACTTTAACCCTTTCATTGCCTGTGTGTGGGATACACACTCTATCACAGCTATCTACGGTACTTCTCTGGCCCCCATTACCATAGTATCTGAGCCCTTATATTCTTTAGGGTCTTTATCCTCATAACACCCTAGGAATAGAGGTAAGTATTATCTCCATTGTACAGCTGGGGAGCTAATGCACAGGTAGGCTAAGTGACTTAACCAAGATCATACAGTAAGTCAGTGGAAGAGCAGGGAATTGAATGCAGGTCTCTCAAGTCCCAGCTAGCACTCTAAGCAGCGGACCATCCTTTCTCTTTTTCAGGAGATATTTTATACAACATAACTGCTCTTGTACCATCTGTGTTTTACATAGAAGTTTCGTAAAACAACCACTCATTTTTAAATGTAAAGAAAACAAAAAGTGAGCTTCAAGTCTGAAATGAAAATGTAGCTATTTCACTATGTATTTGCTGATGCCCAACACTAATCAGAGTATACAAGGGGCTGCATCAGAGGAATCTAATTACCCTTATCTTAGTTCAAATAATGAAGAGTGTTAGTACTAAGGACAAGACACCTTGTTTTACTGGATATAGAGCCCATGAAAATCATGGGTTCTAAATTTAGAATAAACTACTAGGGCATGTCCCACTTGGGCTTGACCAAACGCAATTTCTGGGCTGCTGAATGTTTTCTAAATTATCCCCTGATCATCCTAGAAGCAGGGCAAGAATCATCTTGCCACGAGGATCCTGACTATTTGTGTAGCACAAACTTCCATGTAACTACAAAAACAGGGACAGGAGCTTTTTATTTCCCTGTTGCAAAGACGACTGACTTTGTGGCTGTCTAGAGGTTGTTTTTCTAACCTCTCTATCATTTGGTATGTGTGGGTCAAAATAAATACTCTCTCACTGGCTAGCTTTCGTATTTCTGAACACCTAGTGAACCTTATTAAGAGGAGTCATATTGTCCCTAATGGGCTATCAGGTCACAGTTCAATGAGGCTCAGTGTTCTAGTTCCATGTTTTAAAGTGCATCACCCTTATTGTCTTTTCAATATTAGTCTACTGCACAGCACACAATCTTTCTTCGGCTTTTCTGGGAAGCCACATGGGAAAGAAGTTTGAGTATTTCCCTTCTCTGAGAAAGTGGCAGGACATTTGTAATTGTACTCCCTCGTTGATCGCTCTTACCAACCCCGAGATCACATTTCCCTTTCTTGGCTCAGCCAGAAACCTTTAAAACACTGCAGTGCAATCTGCACTAGCCGGTACAATCTATTCCGCCTCGCTACTCAGGCTTGAAGCCCTCCCAGGATACCCCTGGGCTTGTGTGCACTCACTCACTGTCTGTGTTAGCACATGATGGGCTTGAACCCATAAAGTGGGATTTCCAGGAAAGTTGAGGACAGTGGCTGTCTTGCAAGAGGTTCTCAGTACCATGTAGCATCAAAGTCTTGAAAATACACAGGGCCAGATTCTGTTATTGATAAACTGGTGCACTTTCATTGAGGTCAAATGAGTTGCACTAGGGGAGTTGAGAAAGGAATCTGATCCAGGTTAGGTTTTAGAAAACATATCATGCAGATAGATATATTAATGGGGACACTGTCAGGTTAAAAATGATGGGCCAGATCGTCCTCTAGTGTAAGTCAGCACAGCACCATTGACTTCCATACCCTGATTTACATCAGCTAAAATGCTGTCCCAATAGTAATCCCGTTAGGTTACAAATAACAGATTAGTTTATTAGAATGTATTTGAATGTACTTTTCACCATAAAGGCTGTTTGAAATATTACATATTTTCCAGCCCTTGCAAAATAAAACTGGACCAGCAGCAAAAAATTGACAAGGAAAGGATTTTTTTCCTCCATAGTATTTAGGTCCTTTTTTTATAACTTTAGGAGTGAAATCCTGGACCCACTGAAGTCAACAGAAAACCTTTAGTTGGGATTGGTCCTGCTTTGAGCAGGAGGTTGGACTAGATGACCTCCTGAGGTCTCCTCCAGCCCTAATCTTCTATGATCCTGTGACTTTAACAGGGTCAGGATTTCAGCCTAGGTGTTTGGATAGTTCAGAAAAGTATCTCACATTTTGGGTGCTCATATGGAATGAAATGATGAATGAAAAAGTGTCTCATAAGAATGAAGCCTGTCACTTTGTTCCTTTCCCAGGCTGCCCCGTTGGGCCAGGATGAGACCTTTCCACCTTCCGGACTCTGATCTGCAACATCCAGTTAGTGCACCGCACAGGTCCAGTCCTGGGAGACTCAGCCTTTCAGGTACACCCCAGATAGCCTACCCCTTCCAAGATTGTCAGCAAAGGAAAAGACACAGATGCAAATGAACTGTCACATGAATGTGGTAGAACTCTCTTTCCTCAGACAGACCCAGTAAACCATGGCCTCAATCAGGTCCACAGGGTAGTCTATATAATAATAGTGCCACAACAGCAGTTCCATATAAGACCCATCCTTCTTTCATCTCACAGCAGTCATTCAAAAAGCTCCTGCCTTCAGTCAACCCTCCTCCAGAAGCTTAGGACTAGAAATCTGCACTCCTCCCTAATCTGTCCTCAACTGCGCAGTGTTCTCTGCTTTTAAGCTTCTCCCTCCAAGTCTGACATCTCTCACAGGTGGGGTGGGGTGGGGATAACTGGCCCCACAATAGGTCATTAACCCTGTATTACCCAGCAAGGGGATTGTATACCCCCTCATAAAGCCATACTGTGGAGGACTCAGGATGGAAGTTTTAAACAACTGACAAGTGGCAGCCAGGCTGTTGACTCCTGAATCACTGACCATCAGGGGTAAAGTTTTAACCAAGAATAACGTATTTGTTTGTGTGGTGGCCCAGATGAACTTGAAATGTAGTGAGAAGGAGATAAGCCAAACCTGTTCTATTTATTTAACACTCCTGGAATTTGGGGTTGCCTAACCAGTGAGGCTTTGCAAAACCAAAGATCATAGAACCATATGGTTAAAAGGGACTGAAAGGGTCATCAAGTCTACCCCCCCTGCCAACATGTTGTGACTAAACCATCCAACACAGATGACTATTCAGCCTCCTTTTGAAAACCTCCAGTGAAGGACTTGGGACTTGGAGTCCAGCATTCTCTGGGTTTTATTTCTCCTAAGCAAAATGCCTCTCAAATGAGGATTCGCAACAGTAACATACATCTCGATTCTCTATTGGAGTTCTCCCCACCTATCAATACTTTAAAAAAAATAAATACCCTAGCTACATGTGTGTTTTGGACTAAGGTGCACCTGGGTAAAGAATAAAGTAAAGTGTTCTTCCTCTTCCGGTGTCGGAGGATGGTCAAGGTTGATTGACATTATTAGCAAAATGGCAACTTTTCAGCTCCAGACTCTGCGGATGCTCCTCTATTCCTCAGAGCCCCTGCCCTGGAGGCACTATGCTGTCTTGTTCATTTGATTATGGTTAGGTTGGGTGTCTAAGCTTTGATAGACAGCTGTTCTCCTGTTAGATATTAATAGGTTTGATGTGCTTGCTTGCTTTATTTATATATATATTATAACTCATTTCAAAGGTTTATTAAATGCTTGGAAAATCCTAACACCTTTGAGACAGAAAACTGGGTCCTTTAGCTTTGCACTGAATTACTGAAGCTACAAGGGCCAAGTGCAGCATTGAGATTCACTGACGCACAATTCCCATTGATATCAGCATAAGGGTAGAATCTGAAGTCATATACAAAGGCAAAATTTAGCCCTTATACACTGATAACCTCATATGAGGTTCTGAGCTTCCAGCACCATAATTCAACTTTGTTGTAAGCATATGAACTCCACAGCAATCAGTGTTGTTATGCCTGCTTACATATTTGGCCCCCAGTGTCTCATTTCAGTTCTGGTAAGAGCAAAAATGAAAAAAAAAAGTGGATTGTATTTTAGCTTTTATTGAGTTTACAGGGAAATGTTTGGAAGATCCAGATGACCTCTCATTTGATCCAATGTAAATCAGGAGCGACCAGTTGAAGTCAATGGAGTTACCCTGGTATAAAATTGGTGTGCACAATCTAAGCACCAGCTCCAGCAGCTGTCATTGTTTCAAGTCAATTAATTGCTACAAACCTACCTACAGTGCATCTGTAGGAATGCAAAATTACGGGAGCTGGTGGTCACTGAATTTTCACGGTGAGTCTCAGCACAAAGATGTTTCTCTACATGTGATATGGTTGGAGACTGCCCTGTGATTCAGTGACTGCTGTGGTAGGATAGTGCACTGGACTGGAAGAGGAAGAAACCCAGCAAGCCCTGCGGCAGGCAGGCAGCAAGGTGAAGGATGATTCTCTAACAATGTCCATGCTTCTTTATTTTTCAGCTGTCTGTTGGTTTCTCAGTTGCAGCTCGTTAAAGCTGAACACCACAGGGGGGCATGCCCATTTGTACAAGGTCTGGTGAGGGATTGGAGTCTAATGCATTCAGTTTAAAAATGGTGGGTCTGATTCTCCCTTCAGACCTGTGTAAATCAAGTGTAACCCTATTGGGAAGTCAATTACGTTATGATGGTGAAAAAATGGTATGGAAGATGAATTGGTCCCTGGGCTTCTACTTCACAAGAATGGCTATGCAAGGATGGCACCTATTCCTCAGCAGATCTGCTCCCTGTGTCTCTGAGCGACATTTGTTGATTTTCCTGTCAAAAGGAGCGTTTGCTTGCCAATTCCTATCATCAGCACTGCATATTTCCATAAATAAACAAAGAAAAAGAGCATTTACAGTAGCAAACTACTGTCTTAGAAACAAATCCCACCATACTTTTAAAGCCTGCAAGAAGAAGAGGAGATGCTAGTTTACAAAAACAATTTTCATAAAACAAAGCAAGCAAGCCAAATGTTTTCTGCATGTAATTCAAAAATCATCTCAGCAATAAAGGCTACAGAGCAGGAAGCAATGGCAGGTAAATAACCAATCAAAGGAAGCCCTGGTACATCTTTGTCCAACAATAATACCTGGACTGTTAAATCTCTGACACAGGTACTTTCTATTCCTTTATGGAGCCACACCACATTTTCTCCTCTGCATCCTACACTGTGAGCACATGCACTGTTGAAGTTTTCCTTTTCTCCTGGTAAAATGGTGATGATTGCTGTATTATATATTAATTTTAAAAGAAGAAACAAAAACCCAGTGCTAGAGCACAAGCATGAAGAAAGCAAACATTCTGCCTAGCAATTCACCTAACTCGTAAATGCTTGCTTCTGGGAAGGGGAAATATCACACTGGAAATATAACGAACAGTTCAGTGCTCTTCACAATAAAAAGGCCCAATCCTGATTGCTGCTGAGTTGCTCGTTCAAGGTGCTGTGGGGCACATTATTATAACTTCGCCCATGTTGAGGACTGCCATACTCCACAAGCAGTCCTCTGAATACTAATAGTTAGGGCCCTACCAAATTCACGGTCATGAAAAATACAACATGGACCATGAAATCTGGTCTCCCCCACGAAATCTGGCTATTGTGTGTGTGTTGGGGGAGGAGGGTCACAGTATTGTCAACCTCACTTCTGTGCTGCCTTCAGTGCTGGCTGGTTGGAGAGCGGCTGCTGCAATGTGGGCTCCCAGCTCTGAAGGCAGCGCCGTCACCAGCAGCAGCGCAGAAGTAAGGATGACAGTACTGCTACCCCCTACAATAACCTAGTGACCCTTCCCCCAACTCCTTTTGGGTCAGGATCCTCACAGTTACAACACTGTGAAATTTCAGATTTAAATACCTGAAACTGCGAAATTTAAGATTTTAAGAATCCTATGACTGAAATTTACCAAAATGGACCATGAATTTTGTAGGGCTTCACTATGGGTGTAAGGTGTTACTTATCATGAGTAGGCCCTGAGTATCCTCAATACGTATTAAGTGTCCAGTAGCCTGATCCTGCAAGTTACTGAATATTTCCAGCTTGGTGCTCAACACCTTTAGACCCCATTAACATAACTAGGAGGTAAGTGTGGTCAGACTTGCACAAGACCAGACGCCAGCTGAGCTCCCACAGATGAAAGTGCTGAACCTCTCACAGGAAATGAGCCCACTGCAGGGTGTGCTCAACACTTGGGTCCAGTTTTTCAAAAGAGCCTAACTTCTTTAGACACCAAGGGACAGATTTTCAGAAGTGTTCAGCCCCCAGCAAATGTTCCATACAGCACAACAGCCAAGGTGCACCTAACGTTTCCAAAGTCTTTGCAAAATATGGCCAGTGGGGCTGCTGCTGCAAACAGCTGAGCACCTTTTAATCCTACTGAAGTCAAAAGAAGCTGCGGATGCTCGGCTCTCCACTGGGCCATTGGCTTTAGGAACTGTACGTACTCAGCGCTAGAATGGCATGGGAAACATTTTTCTTGTCCCAAGAGAATTTCTGACATTTTGAAGAAATTTCCTGTCCCAAATTGGGATGAAAAGTGGAAATTGAAAATGTTTGCAAACCAAAAATAAAAATTAAATTAAATTTAAAAAAAATCAAGAGACTTTCTAAATTTTTCATTTCAGTTTTGGCACATTTATTTATTTTGGTACTCTCAATTGCCTTAAATTAAAAAAAAAACAAAAAACTAAAAATGGAACTTTCCATTTTGAAAATGTCAGCATGGAACATTTGGACAATTTCAAAACTTTTTTCCAACATTTTTTAATATGAGAAATTTGGACCCTTTCCTCTGAAACGTTTCAGTTTTGACCAAATGTCATTTTGAGGGAGAACCCTCCCACATTTAATAGAAAGATTCCTCACCAGCGCTGCTTTGCACCTTTCCTCAGTTTGACCTGCATCTGCAACTAATGCTCTCACCTCCACTCTCATGGTTATATTTCCCTTCAGGGTTTCTTTTTGTTAACTCCAACATACTATACACACACTGCTAAATCCCTGACCTGATTCTGTATTTTCATCCCTTTCCCTCCTCCCTCCACCTCATGCCTTTAAAGTTACCTTTAAAGCCCTTTCTCTATCATTTGTTCTAAAAAGTAAACTCTGAAACTGTTTGCGCCCTTCCTTTCCAGATGCTGCTACCGACAAATTATTCCCCATGGGCTTCAGCTCAGATTTCACCTCTGTACCATTTTGCTCACAGGACACATTTTTTGAACTCACAAATCTTTTAACTTCTCTTTATTTTTTCCCTCTCCCTCATGCCTCCACCAGTGCATAACAAAATACACAGCTTCCATCCTCCAAACAGCCAACAGTCTCTTGCAAACAATGACACACAGCAAAGAATTCCTGCAAAGCTTGTGCCATTCTGTTCATAAATAACAGGTACAGAGCTTGTCTACACACAAAAAAATTGTGCTGTTTTTACTGCACCAGAATAGTTAAAGTTGTACAACATCCTCAGTGTGGATCCAAGCACACTGGTGTAAAAGTGCTTATACTGGTATAATTATTCCCATTCGAGAAGTTGTATTTTATACCAATACAACTTCTTCCACACTAGGGCTTGCAATGCTATAATTATTTTGATTAAAAAAATACCCCTACCCCTTCTCAACAGCAACAGTTATAGCAGCAGAAAAATTGAGTGTAAACCAGGACTCGGTCTATAATATTCAGGATGGGCTAACCCAACTATATAGAAGAGGTATTAGCCCAAACCTTCTCCTGTTTCTCCAACCTTTTGAGCTTTAAAAATGTTAAAATGACTTTTATTTTCCTTACATTTTGGCTTTGTCTGGTACCAAAGGGGAAGTAGCAAAATTCAACTTTTGTAAAAGATATGGAAGTGATATTATTTAAATAGATATCTGAGATGGGCACCAACAGAAGGAGGTTACAGCGCTTGTCAGTACGCCAGACCTACCTGTCTTAAGGTTTTCTATAGCACCCATTATCGCTGCCATATACACACACTCTCACAAACAGTATCTAACAATATCTATTGTAACTCATTGATGGGTTAATAGCTTGGTGCCTAAAAGGTATTTAAGTGAGAATAATAGTGAGTAACTGACATGGGGCAAAGTCTAATCAGTTTGCCCATGTCAACATCCACAGAAGGCAGTGGGAGCCCCTCCAATGACATCCATCATCTTTGGATTAGTGCTTTAATGCAACATTGGAAGGCATTTGGATTACCATGGGTGATGGGTTTGGTTAAAGAACCTAAATGGGTTAGAAAGATCTACTTGCCCAGCACAGGTAGATAGTGGGTAAAATCCTGGCTCTATAGAAACCATTGACTTCAGTGTGGTGGGGATTTCACCCTGACTCCAAGCCCTTGGAGGCTGAGTGCCACATTCCACTTGTTCTAGATAGGTGGTACAGTCCTGACAGGTCAGGAACATGCTCTTAAACAAGGACTGTCATATGACTGAGAAGTGGAGTTAATACACACAGAGCTACCCACCCTCTGGAACTACCCAAAACACCTCCCAGTACTTTGGCTGCTTGCAGGAGGGAAGGCGCTAGGATTATGTGTACATAGTTATGCTCTTTTTGCCATCTAGTTCAGTGGCTTGTCACTAATATTTTTGTGGCATTTATTGTGCGTATTGCCTCACAGGAAATCAGCACAATGATAAAATAAATAAATAAATACAATGGATACCTCTATTTCTCTGTTCTTGTTATAACATCAGTAATATATTACCAGTCATTTGTGCATACCTTGGTAGGCCAACATAGCAGAGAAACAGAGACTAGCACAGAAGTAGTTAACCTCCTTCCGGAGAGCTGGGTGTAAAAAACAGTTTTAGCTATTGATAACTTATTTTCACTCCTTTCTTCACTCAATTACCTTATTGACCAGTAAATACACGTTTATTTAAAAAAAAGAAAAAAAGAAAGAAAACTGCTGGACAGTGCTGTGTTTTTTTTCAGTTAGGTTGTGAAATAAATAGGCAGAGAAGTAGTGCCTTGTTCATTCGTGGTGTAACTCCATTGATATCAGTGGAATTACATGAAGGAAGACTTTGGCCCAAATACTCTTGCATACAGAGGTTCCATTAAACTATTAAATACTTTAAATATCTTTTTTCAAGTTCTTCTTTAGGAGAAATCTAACCTACAAAGATATGTATAAGTCTGTTTCTGTGTTCATAATAAAAGCAACATTCATACATAGACATATACCTTTAACCTTCACGACAACCGTGTCATGTATGTAAGTATCATTCTCTTGACGAATGAAATAGTAAGGTAAAGGCCAACATTTTCTAAATGGGTGCTGGAAAATAAAAGTGGTCTGAATTTCAGAATTACTGATCATCCTCCACTCCCAATTATTTCAATGTAAAATATAAATTTAGGTGCTGATAAGGAATCCAAAGTTCAAAACTTTAGCCTTAAGTAACTTGCCCAAAGCAAATGGCAGATTCAGGATTAGAACTCAAGTTTTGTTCTCTGGGTCTAGGTGCTGTTTATCGGACTACATCTGTGAAATATGATGAATTTCAATATTAATATATGACATGTTTGATGTGAAACCTACTATTTTGAGACGGAACGGTGATGAAGAAATTTGCTGCACCAAAGTCTTCATCCAATGTCAGAATACAAATATTTTTTGCTGAACTTTTTGGGGTCTATATATTTTTTTTTTATTTTGGGGTTCACCTGTTCTTGTTTCTCCTGGCTGGGGCTGAAAGTAGTGGTGCAGAAATGCCACTAGAAAAGTTGGACGACTGGGGAATCAGGCACGTTGTTTCAGGTTTAATTATGAAAGTTCTGTACAGGTCTGCTCTGTAGGCCATGCTTCTACATTAATGTTGAAGGCAGCTGACACCATCTGGTCTATTTTATGCAAATTCAGTGCTGCCTTTCAGCACTTGGCAATTTACCAATATGGCCCTCAAAGTATTAGGGGAAACTTTGGCCACTCCTGCTGTATTCTGCACTTCTTTTTCATGCAACTCACTTTAGAAAAAAAAAGTAAAATAAAGTCCTTTTTGCTTCCGCATAAGTGCCTAAGCACTGGTGGAATTTCTAATTCCTCTATAGCTGCTCATGTATGATTTCAATAAAAAGCTAGCTTCTCTCAATCAAATAACCTCCCTCATCATTACCCTTCTGGGACACATTCTGCAAACCCTTAGGAGCAGATTCTGAAAGAGGAGGATGTTGTTTCAAATGTAGAGTGGATGAATGTTTCATGTTATTGTCAAGTGCGGTACATAAGAAGTCTCAGTATTAACTCCTCCTCCCAAATCTTTCTGAGCTACTTTAGGTCATCCAAGCTTTAAAAAACATCCACACCCCACTTTTTAATGGTGCTGACGCTGAAACCCACAAAAGGATGCCCATGAGAAAGAATAGTTGGAACAATGTAATTATCTGTCATGTTATCTGTCTAATTTGAATGGGAAGTTCCAAATTCTGGCCTTCTTGTATGTTAGTGTAGATGTGCAGATTTACCCCTGCGGTGCCTCCTGCTGGTGTGTTCTGGGAATTAGCTCATTCCAGCTCTGGAGCACCCTCTGCAGGCTGGTGATCCACCTGTCCTCTGGCCCTATGTCCCTCCCAGGACCCTAGTGCCCTGTTAGCTGGGGTGCTACCCCTTGGCAGTAACCCCTTTCTCTCAGGGTCTCCCCTCCCTGGGAAACCCCCACCCTCTATCCCCACATCACCTCAGTATCCAGCTACTGCCAGTCATTGTGTAGCCCCCACACCCTGGGGCAGACTGCAGTATCAGCCTGCTCATCATTGGCAAGGACAGTTTGGACTTGCTGCCTTGGCCTACCCCTGGGCTGCCCTCTGCAACCCACAGTACCTATTAGCCCAATGCTAGGCCACAACCTGGGGCTTTCCAGGCAGAATCTCCTCAGCCTGTCCCTAGCCCTTCTGCACCAAGGTACTCTGTCTCTAGCTCCCTGCAGCCAGGCCCTTCTCCCTTGAGAGGGAGACTTTCTCTCTGTCCCTGGCTTCTCTGCCTTTATAGGGCCAGCTGAGTCTGTTTGGGGAGTGGCCCCAGCTGTAGCCACTTCCTCCAATCAGCCCAGCCTAAAAACTGCTTTCTCCAGCCACAGCCCCCTCCCAGGGCTGCTTTAAGCCCTTCAGAGTAGGAGCAGGGGACCAACCTGCCCCAACACAAAGTGGCGGGACCTCCTGCCACCTCTCGAGGGTGAGGAGACCATGTGGGCCAGCCTATACTCTACCCTGGTCCCGAGGCCCGTTGGGGATATCAGCTGGCAGCTCTTTCATGGGGCCATGAGCACGGGCGTGTATTTGGTGTGGTTTACACCTACCCCAGATACCTGCCCCTTCTGTGGCGTGAGGGAGACCCTGGCGCACATTTACTTAGAGTACGCCAGGTTGCAGCCCCTGTATTGACTCCTCACCAATATATTGTTGCGTTTCTGGCTGCACTTTTCCCCTCACCTCCTTCTCTATGCACTCCCTATCGTGGCCCCACAAAGGCACAGGACCTCCTGGTCAACCTCCTCCTCACCCTGGCTAAGATGGCCATCTACGCAACCAGGGAGAAGAGGTTGGCCAATGGAGACTCCTGTGACTCTGAGGCTTGTTTCTGATCCTCTGTCCGTTCATGCGTCCGGGCAGAGTTCCTCTGGGCGGCGTCCACTGGCTCACTTGATCCCTTCGAGGAGCAGTGGGCACTGTCCAGGATTCTCTGCTCAGTGTCCCCATCAGGCTCCCTTCTTATGACTCTTTGACCGCACTCCTGTCCCTGTTCTTTTATTAGTTGTCCCCTGGAATCAGTTCCTCTCCTTAGGCTGGGCGGGGGGATCCGTTAGCAGTGGGCGGGCTTCCGTCCACCCAGTTCCCAGAAACCCAATAGGTACAGTCAACAGAATGCCACGAATAACTCTGAGGCTGTATAAATTAACATGATTAATGATAATTAATAATTATCTTTACCAGACTTTTGGAAACGTTGGAGAACTTTTCAAGATTGGCTTGAGGTTGGTTGGTTTGTTTTTAACTTTGATTAGCAAATTTTTCTATTATATCATAATTCCTCCAACAAAATCTGATTAGTTACTTATATGACATCCATTACCATAGTATCTGAGCACCTCACAATCATCCATGTATTTAACTTGACAACAGCTGCATCAGGTTGGGCATTGCCTTCACTAAGGATCTTCATGTTCCATTGGGGAACTGTGGTACATATTCTCAAAGGTTTGCAGGCTCTTAACTTCCATTGATTTTTAAGGTCACACAGGAAGTCTGTCATAGAAAAAGGAATTGAATCCAGGTCTCCCACGTGCCAGGCTAATGCTTTAAACTTTGGACCAACTGCAATGTATGTTGAAAGGCCTAAGCAGACTATGTCTACTGTAAGCGACCTAGTCTGTGAGGTAAAGTGACTGTGTGCCAACAGTGGAGGGCAATGAAAATGATTAGGTGGCTGGGACACATGATTGATGAGGAGAGACTGAGGGAACTGGGTTATTTAGTCTGCAGAAGAGAAGAAGGCTGCTATCAAATTCCCCCCTCACTCAACTACCTGAAGGGGATTCCAAAGAGGATGGAGTTTGGCTGTTCTCAGTGGTGGTAGATAGAACAAGGAGCAATGGTCTCAAGTAGCAGGGGGGAGGTCTAGGTTGGATATTAGTAAACAATATTTCACTAGGAGAGTGGTGAAGCACTGGAATGGGTTCATTAGGGAGGTGGTGGAATCTTCATCCTTAGAGATTTTTAAGACCCGGCTTGACAAAGCCCTGGCTGGGATGATTTAGTGGGTGTTGGTCCTGCTTTGAGCAGGGGATTGGACTAGACGACCTCCTGAGGTCTCTTGCAACCCTAATCTTCTATTATTCTATGTGGTGGGTTATTAGAATTTCCCGTGTGAATGTACTGATCTAATTTAATAGATGCCTATGGGAAGAGCAAAGAGGAAACCAACACAATGAAACTAGATAAGCAGTCTCAGTCACACACTTGAAAGACAATGGGGGAAGCTGTTATCCTTACAGCATCTCCTCACATTGTGTTGTTCCCCTCGGGAATAAAAAGGTTCTCAACTACACTGATGGGTCTCAGAGCAGAGCTGGAATGTAGGTGCAGGATGGCAGGCGAGCTCCTTATTGCACAGAGTTGTTGCTTCATTTCCAGCAGCCCATGCCCCCTTCTGTTTGCCCACAGGACTGTCTCAGTCCCATCCTCAGGATCTGCACTGAGTGGCCTCACACAGGACCTGGCCTGGAGAGAGGGGTGGGAAGCCTTGGGGTGGAGGGGAGGAGCAGACAGGAAGAGTTTTTGCCTAATATAAGATAAAAAGTGTATCTGTAGATGCCATGCTAAATTGAAGTGAGCGTGTTTCAGCTGTGCATACGTTCTGAAAAATGTCTGTGGGTGCCTTGGTTTGGAGGATCCATTTTTTGGATTTTGGATAAATGGCTTTAGGTGCCTAAATCTCTTTGGGGCTCCAGCTCTGACTAACATCGCTTAGTCTCTCAGAGCAGTCCATCACTGCATTATCAATAAAGCATATGTAACCCTTCTGCCCCTCTGAGCTGGCAGCAACAAGGGCCAGGTTCAGTATCCAGGGGTTCCATTTCAATAACACAATGCAAAATGGGCTTGATCCCCCCACTCAGTGACCTGGGACAGTTACATACCACCCCCCCGGGCGCCTCTAGGAGAAAATACTTCCCCACTCACAAACATGGAGTCTGAGTGTAGCAAAATCCTTTTAATAAAGGAGGGAAACAATGCGGCATCATGTTGGAGAAATACCACAAACAGGATTATAACACAAACCTTAAGCAAAAAACCCACTTCCAAGTACATCTGGCAATGTCCTTTCCCCCTTAGGGTCTTAAGTCCAATCACCTCAAAGTCCCACAACCCAAAAGTCTCTGGTCAGTGCCACCCCAGAGTTCAAAAGTTTATCTGCAGAGTTTTACCCCTCCCAGCCTAGGTGGAAATAGCGAGGGGCACACACAGGGTGTTAAAGGTAGGATGAGAGGTAACTGCTCTGCCTCTCCGTGGAGTTCTGCTGCAGCTATCACCACCACCAACTCCACTACACCAGCTGTGCTGCTCCTCCAGCCGACCCATGAACCACTCAGCAGTCCCTGTAAACCAATCCACTCACTGTTCCATGGGCTGCTCCAACATGCTGAAAACTGCTCCGCTCTACCAGCCGCTTAGCAATAGATCTTCAGGCTTCCCCACTAGTTAACACAGCACTCAGTCATTTCAGCTCAGTAAGCTTAGCTCTTTTAGTGATTTCAGCTCTTAATGATTTCAGCTTGTAGTAGGGAAGCCCCGGTGCTGGTGCACCATTGGCCCAATGTGAATTCAGCTCAGCAGCCTCTAGATGGACTCCTTATGGAATCAAAATTAGCTCTTCTCTTCAACAGTGGAGATAGGAGGATGTGCAATTCGTGTTCCAGGCCCACAAAAGGGGCCCATACCATCTGGTACACACACCAGTCCCCAGCCTCTCTCCTTTCAATGGGTTTTGGCTCCCATGTCCCTTGTCTAGCAAGTGCTACTTAATTGATGTTGAGACATCTCTGTCATAAAGCAGTCTCATAGTTCCTCATTCACATAATCAGGGTGACAACACTTTATTCCTCCTGCCCCAATAACAAAGAAATTGGGGATCCCAGAGCTGTCAAAATAACCATCCCAGGCTGCTGTGGGCTATGCTAGGTGGGGTGGATGTGTCAATGCAAATACCTAAAATTCCTTTCCACACTACCCAATTCCTTTCCACACTCCCCATAATTCACCATCAGATGTCAGGTAGAGCTCATCCTGACTCTGCTTACACACATGTCAAACTGATTAACAAGTGGCCAACTGACAGATCTCAAAAAGTAGTTGTCAGTAGGGGGACTCATTATTGAACGGGCATGTTTCTAGTGGGGTTCTGTAGGGAGTAGTACTAGGCTCGCTGCTATTCAACATTTTAATCAATGATCTGGAAGTAAATATAAAATCATGGCTGGTAAGGTTTGTGGATGACACAACGATTAGAAAAACGGTAAAGAATGATGAGGACATGGCTGTCCTTCAGAGCAATCTGGATCGCTTGGTAAGCTGAACCCATTAAAAGTGCTATTAATGCCGCAAAAGGTTAAGTTATACACCTAGAACAAAGAATGCAGGCCATGCCTACAGAATTGGGGGCTGCATCCTGGAAAGCAGTGACTCTGGAAAGGATTTAGGGACCATAATGGACAAAAGACTGACCATGAGCTCCCAATGTGACTCCGGTCAAAAGGGCTAATGTGTTTACTGGATGTAGAAACGAGATATTGAGTATGGGTAGGGAAGTGACCTTATTTCTGTGTGCAGTATTGGTGAGACTGATACTGTAATGCTGGGTACAGTCCTGGCATCTGCATTGTAAAAAGGATGAAGAAAGGAGACACAAAAATGATTCCAGGGTTGGTGAAAGTGCCTTACACTGAGACATTAAGATTTAGGATATGTCTACAATGCAATAAAACACCAATGGCTGGCCTGTGTCAACTGGCTCGGCCTTGGGGGTTTATAAAATTGCAGTGTAGATGTTCAGGCTTGGGCAAGTCCCAGAAGAAGTCTGTTTCAGAGCAAGGGATTAAACCCTGTTCTCTCCAGACTAGCACATAAATACTTGATTTTAATTAGCTTTAGATCAGGCCCTAATGCAAAACACGTCTTTGTGGGAGAGCTACTGAAGAAGCAAATCTTGTTGGAAATTATGGTGTCTGAAGAGAAGAGGGGAATTTGGTTTATTGTTTCTGCTTTTTGGTTATTTAATAGCATTGCATGTTATAAAGTTGCTCTTTTGGTTTTGTTGTACTGCATTTGCCAGTGGTTCCCACAATGTCTGGATAGTCCCTCTTGTTTTGCACATTTAGCTAACTAAATAAAGATGCTGAATAAAGCACTGTGTGGATGGGGTCCTGTGCACCACAGACACCCTTTATTTCCCTGTGTTCTGTCCCAGTAGCTGAGATTTGCTGGGGCATGCCTCCTTACCATCCCTAGTTTTCTATGTCTGGAGGCAGTAGCTTTTTCAGGAGAATGCTCTTGATTTAGAGCTGATCGAAAGCCAGTTAAATCAGCAGGTATCTTGCTACTGATTTAATTATCTCTGGATCAAGTCCATAGAGGTTCCTCTTTCCCCAACAGCATTTAAGTTTCTTGACATTCAAGACAGTGCAGAGCCTATCTGTTCACCCAGACTACATCTGAGTGGGGTGGGGATGAGTGAAGCTAGTTCTCCATTTATGGGGCTTGGGGAATGTTCTAGTGTTGACACTGTGTCCACTTCTAATTACTTGGTAATACCTATTTCCAAAGACTGAATTCATGCACGTAGAGCTGGAT
Source organism: Chelonoidis abingdonii (assembly GCF_003597395.2). Taxonomy (NCBI): domain Eukaryota; kingdom Metazoa; phylum Chordata; order Testudines; family Testudinidae; genus Chelonoidis; species Chelonoidis abingdonii. The sequence continues at coordinate 9,716,464 of NC_133774.1, forward strand.
GACAGACACCAGTGTGTAAATGAAACTAATTAAATAAAATCATGTAATAAAAGACAGATTAAACTTGCTTTCCAGGTGGGTTTTCAACCTCTCAGAGCTTCCTATCTTCTCAACACAGAGAAATAAATCAAAGACAGACCATATATGTTGTCGTGGCTTCTATGAATTAATTGCTCGTGTTACTGGAGTTTTCTTAAATGGAAGCCCTGAGAAAAATGATGCCCAGATTGTATGCAAGTCACCTGGGATGATCAGTATGGTAAATTTTTAATAAGAAAATGAAGTGCTGAGTGATTTACTGCTGATCCCAGGGTGAAAACTCGAGGAGGTTAAAGAACAAAGGTTTATGGTCCCTTTGGAAATTTGTTTCATCTGCACATCAGCCTACAATTAATGGCCATTTAACTGTTGTTCTCCTGCTGGACGTTGGTGGATTGATTCAGTAAATAAAAGTGACAGAGCAGTGTCCCATGGCGGTATAATAGAAACTGGCTGCACCTGTTATTTGTGAATCATTGCTTGCCAGGGCATTGACCTTTTCTAGTCTGGCTAAAACTAGTAAGAGAAATTATAGGGCTGATTGCTTAAATTTCATTATAAGAACTTGCATGACAGTCAGTCTGTTTCTTTGGAATTCACTATGAGCTGATGCACTGTCCGTAATCCTCCCGTTCCAAACTAGTACTTACCACTAGGTGGTAAATGACCAGTTTGTTAGTTAAAACACCTAAAGCAAAACTAATCAATACCTAAGGTAAAGGCTGGTTGGGAGGAAATGATTACTAAGGATTCCTTCTACCCTCATGATTTTTTTTTAAATGTGTGGATGGCAGGAGGGATTGAACTCAAGGGAGGAATCGCAGCTAAACTGGTGTAGCACATCTGAGCATCTGTGCTTTGCGTTTCGATCCAGTTAGAAAACAGCTGCCATCAGATAACTGATCATTTACAAATACTTAAAGACAGATTTGTCCTCTGTTTTTGCTGCCAGAGAAAAGAGAGAGAGGGAGGCAGAGCCAAGGGGGTTTATTTCTTCATCCTTCCTGCTGTTGTTGAAATTAGTTGAGAGAAGGCAGTGGCCTGAGTTTACATCTGTGCTGTTATGCCTGGATCTCCTCTGTTTTTTTCCATGGTGCTCTAGCTGCTCTGCTGAGATAAACAGCTCGCCTTCATCCCTTGTGCACCTGGGGCTGGAGCCAAAGCTCATTGAAGTCAATGGGCATTATTCCATCCCTATTACTTAAATAGGGTTTGCCACTCATGTGGTTTTCTTTGCAGGATCAGGGTGATAATTATTAGGATTGTAGGAAATTGTCCCCTCAGATGTATTTACATATTGTATCTTTGTATGTTGTAAACTTGCATTGCTTAAGCTTATTCAGTAACATTGGGATTTAACCTCAGCTTGAAACTGACCAGCCTCGTTTCATTGCTCATACTCTGCAAAGTGCAAAAAGAAGCAAAAAGCAATTTGAGAAAAAAAAGTTACACAGAAAATGTGGATTTTTAAACGTCTTTTTGTGCTCAATCTTATGACATGCAGCTCACCCTGAGCTCCCAAGTGGGCTTTGTTGTGGATGCTTAGCAACTTGTGGGATCCAGCCCTTAATAACAAATGCAGGCGTGGAGTTATGTCCTTAACCTTCATGGACAAATTCTTCCTGTGTGTGAACACCACTGAGGACACTGAAGTTACACTACTGGGCATGAACTTGGCTCATTATCTTTATCCTTACAGCATCTCCTCACATTATGTCCCACAGGGGAATAAAAAGGTTCTCAACTGTACTGATGGTTCTCAAAGCAGAGACGGAATGTAGGTGCAGGATGGTAGATGAGCTCCTATTGCACAGAGTTGTTTTTGCATGAGTGAAGCAAAGGGAGAAAAGCAGTTGGCTATTAAGGCTTCATTGATTAAGACTAACAAAATTGTGACCTCCTCAGTGCCAGATGTTAGCTGGATAAATTCACCTTGGCCTCCAACAATGTGACGGCACAGGTGCCCATTGGCTGCTACTCTAGCCCACTGAACAGGCCGAGAGCTCGGCAAGAGGCTGGGACTGCAGCATGAATTCTCTGCCCCTCTGGGAAGCAGCATGGGAGCAGAATAAAAATGTAGCACAATTCAATCGCTGAATAGCACAGCCCTGGGCAGAAGGCAGATATGTGACGTGTGACTAAGAATCCTAAAATGAAAGTAGTATGTTCCAACAGATTTTGAATGGGCAGACTTTCCTTCTCTCAAGGAGAAAACAAAAAACAAAAAACTATGGATGAAAGTGAGGAACTAATAGCAACAAAGAATCCTGTGGCACCTTGTAGACTAACAGACATATTGGAGCATAAGCTTTCATGGGTGAACACTCACTTTGTCAGATGCATGATGAAGTGAGTATTAGTAATAGCAGTGACAGGACTCGGTCGTAATGGTGCCTGTGTCGGACAATGTGCAAGTTCCCCAAGAGAGTTTTCCAATCAGTTGATGTCAAACCTGACAAATAATGACACTGCTGCAGGAAGCCGGACCCACAAAGAGGGCTGAGAGTCGCAGGGGGCCCAGCAGATAAGGAGAGCCACTGTGGGATGCTAGTGGGGCCTGCGAATGAGGGGAACACTGGGCTGACTGGGTCCTGTCCTTGCCCCTATTGGAGTCTGCTGTCTGCTGTCTCTCTTGTTGGCTTGTGTGGGGGGGGTTGTCCCTGGACCTCTGAGCTGTCTTTGCTATCGCTCAGTTGGGGTGACGGCATCTGTCACAGAGTTCCTTGTTTCCCTATCAGCATCACTCCTGCCGCCATCTATGGTGAGTGGTTCATGAAGTGAATGGAGGGATCAGGGATGCATGTCTGGGAACTGTGGAGTAGCTACATAGTCACTATTATTATTTCAGTTACAATAGTGTCCAGGATCCCCAGTAAGATGAGGGCCCCTTTGTGCAGCATGGCAACATACATAACCAAAAGGAGAGTCTCTGCCCCAATTGGGCTTATAATCTAAATACAAAAGGCAGAAAAATGGTGAGGGGGAAATTGAGGTATAGAGAGGTGAAGCAGCTTGCCAGAGGGTAGTGGCAAGAGGCTGAACTTGATCCCAGGTCTACTGACTCCCAGTCCAGTGCCCCAGTCACCAGATTGAACATATTGCCTCTAGTGGCTTCTCACTACAGCTTGGAGCACCACGGCTACAGATCATAGAATTCTGGACAGGCTCCATGCTGACAGAGCAACAGAGTCAGGAACTGATCTCTCAGAACTTTATTGGGGGTGGAACAATTAGCAACGATGGATCAAGCATTAATTCAAGCATTTCTTGCTAACTTTATTTTCCACCTTCGGCATGTGTATATAATAACCCTTTTGGTTGAAACCATCTGCTCAAGTCCACTTGGACTGCACAGTATATTGTTCAAAAGCATTTCCAACAAGTAGATAAATGACCCCCGCTTGTGTCTGACAGCCATGCCTATGACTTTCTCAAAAAGTTTTGTTTTACGAGTTAGACATGGTGCCCCTTGGGTGAGTTGAGGCTGATGATCCTTAATTAAATTAATCAAAGCCAGGTACAGAATCCGTGGGGAGTATCAGGAAAGTCTCTAGGTTAATTAAACAGGCACAGACAAGTAGCTTAAACCAAAATGTACTTGTTGTGCTTAGGACTAATATGAAGGGGAATATTTTTATTCATTGCATTTAAAGGACAATGAAAGCAGGCTACATTCAGCCCTTTGACACAGCCCTCACTCAGACAGTGCTCTTGTTAATTTGCCTCAGTGAGGGCTTCAGGATTTAAAGCCTTTAGCCCTGAAAACAATCCTTCCTTTGTTTTCTCCTCCTCTGTCTGAGTGTGTGTGAATTTGTTGCTCATGAAAGCAAGTCACAAATTGTGCTGGGTTAGATCCAGGCATAGGAGCTGGAGAGGTATGTTCTCCACAAGCTTCCAATGCAGATTTCTGCCAGTATCACTGACCTGCTACCACCCCAAATGTTCTGAACCTGCCTTAAGCACAGGCTACAAATGATGGGCTAAACTGGAGCTGCCCTCTTGTTCAGCCTCACAGCAGGGGTATGAAAGGACACAAAGGGTCAGGAATCCAGCCAAGTTACACCACCTCTATAAGATTTCCATCCCCAAATCACAGCCCACTTATTCGAGACTGCTTCTCCCAGAAAATGAGCAGGAAGTGGCTGGATTATACACACAAGGTGAGAATGCACTTTCCATTCACATAGGGTAACAAATGACTTTGTCCCACCAGGCAGGTCTGGAAGGTGTTGTGAGAATATTTTATACCTGTAGGTGGAAATATCTGACCTGAAGAAGAGCTCTGTGTAATCTCAAAAGCCTGTCTCTCACCAATGGAAGCTGGTTCAATAAGAGATATCACCTCACCCACCTAGTCTCTATGTGAAAATAGCTAATAGGAAATGTGCCACTAGATGTCACATTAGCATATGTAGCATTGTTCCTACACCTCTACCCCGATATAACGCTGTCCTCGGGAGCCAAAAAATCTTACCACGTTATAAGTGAAACCGCGTTATATCAAACTTGCTTTGATCCACCGGAGCACACAGCCCTGCCCCCGCCCCTCAGCGCTGCTTTACCACGTTATGTCCAAATTCATGTTATATTGGGTCATGTTATATCGGGGTAGAGGTGTAGCTGTTGTAAAGGTGTAGGTTGGTGGATTCAAACACCACTTCAGGAAAAACAATCCATTATGCCCAGTTCAATTTGTAGCCTTTACCTCAGGGCCCTGGTTATTCTTTAGCACATACAAACATGCACAAAAGGAAATGAGGAAGAATAATTTCAACTAACTGTCTTGATCCTAACCTAGGTTGTGGAGTCCTCTGGCAGCTTGATGGTCAGAACTTTTCCCAGCATTGGGAGTCTGCAGGGCCTGCTTGCTCTCCCTCATAGTCTTCTGTTACAGCCGCAGGAGAATATACTCCCAGCTTTCTCCTGGTCCCAGGCAACTTTGTAGAACTGGGGCTCTGTTTTATATCCTGGAGAGGCTAATTATCAGACTCAATCACTTGATGATGTGCAGCTGGGTCAGATGATTCCCAACACCTGTCTGCTCTACAGAACAGGACTGGCTGCTCCCTGGCAGACCATCCTGGCTACAGGGATCAGTAGAGCTCACTGTTGTTGTGGAAATCAAATGGCTTCCTTTCGTGCAGCTCTTGCTGTCAGCTCTCACGTTCGGCACTGTGCCTCTCCCAGTGATGGGACACTGCCTCATGACCCGTGACTAGTGACGGCACTTTTATCCCTTCGAGACAGTTCTGCGCTGTGCACAAATAGTCACAAGAAGCTGGGATGAAACCCAAATTGCCTTTCTATCCTGTCTTGGGACAGGATTTAAACTGAAGGCTCTTCAGGAGAGAGGCAATTGAGGTAACACCTTTATCATCCAGATACTGAAAGACAGTCCCCACATTCTTACAAGGCTCCAGTTTTCTCCACTTTAATTTCCCTATGTAATCTTTCCAGTCTGCTTTCTTCCATCTGATGTTTTATACTTTGCATATGCCTCTTTCTTGCCTTGATTGCTTTTTTTTCCCTGGTCATATTCATCCAAATTAGCCTTTTTTACTTCCAGCATATTTATTGCTAGTTGGCACGAATAACCCTTGGGTATAAATTAATTTATATTTGAATACTTTCAATTTCCACTCTAATTTATATGTTTCAGTTAAGCCCCTGATGTCAGAAAGCCTCTTCAGGGAGGAGTCGATAGCTCAGGGGATTGGATAAGATCTAGAGTTCTTTCCCGAATGGTTCAAACAGGGCCTATAGAGAGTTGCTAATGTCTGAGAGTCCTTATCGCTGGATGGCTGACTGGTGGTCTGAGTTGCAGTTCTAAGCCAAGTTCTCATTGGCTACATGCCCCAGTCAGAGCTGGGCTAAGAAGGGAAACTTTTTTCTCTGATGGTGTTTCCTCAAATCTAAACATGGTTCGATTAGATGCCCTTCATTTGGCTTTCCCACCAATCATCTGTGTGACTTATTTTTGTTTGCACGTGTATTATGGGGGGGAGCTTTTATTCACGTGACTTTGTACACCAGTAAGAGCACTTGTATGTGGACTAGTGTATTCATTATGAACACAGTTATTTATATTACAGTAGCACCTAGAGGCCATAACTGAGATAGGGACTCCACTGTGCTAGTTGCACTGCGTACACATAATAAGGGACAGCACATGCCTCAAAGAACTCAGTCTAAATAATGAATAAATACATGAGCACAAAATGCCCACCCAATCACTCTGTATGTACGTGCACTTGCTGAGTGGGAATGTGACATGAGAAGAGGTCAGATTAGATGATCTTCTAGTCCCTTCTGGCCTTCATCTCTATGATAAGTGGATGCAAAGTCTGCTAAAGAGCTGCCTTTTTTTTCTTCTGTCCATCAGGTGAAGCAACCAAACTATTTTTAAAGCTCAAGTCTGTGGATGTAGGCAAATAGGGAACATCTACATGTGCCTAACCTCTTTAATAAGATGCACTCATGGTGTCAGGCTGCTCCTGATTCTCATGCTGCCATGGCTACGATATTTTTAGAATGCTAGTTCAATGACTGCTAGCACAAGTATATCTGCTTCAGCTGGAAACCACATCCCCAGCTCAAAGTGTAGACATCTCTGTATACTGATATTCCTTGTGCAGGAGGAAAGAAAACAGTATTAAGTGTCATAACATTTCTAGATCTGTTTATTTTCTGCTGTCTTGTCCAACCTATCCCTACAGACTCAAAGCCCCCATGACTTATTTAGGTCTTTTTCATATTTTTAAAACTTAGCTCAGCCAATCAGGAAAGAGAAACAATGTGACTGAGGACACTCATGATGTAAATAGAGAATCAAGATTAGCAAACATTTGCAGCCATTTGTGTGCCACAAATGTGTGGGCTAAAAATTATTCAGAAAACCTATTTAATGAATAAGTGCAGAGAAACTAACCCATAAAGGTCACATCTTTTCCATGGATAATTCTTTAGCAGAAAAAATGGCTCCATTATTTGCAATGACTAATCCAATTAGCCCTAGTTGAGTAAGGAGCAAGTGTGTGTCACTAGCAACTATACTTTTAGGGCCAGAGGTCAGCAATATGCTTATATGAAGTAGTAACTGGCACTGTTTCAATTTCGGAATGTAGAATCATTTTATTTTGGTCAAAAATATAAAAACAAAATGTTTTGCTATTTGCAAATTGATCTTTTTTCTCCCAGAACTCTTCATTCTGAAAAGAAAATGTTTTTTTGTTTGAATTTGGGATGAAAACTAGTGATGAAATATCAGTATTTCCCATGGGATGAAAATTTCAGCTAGCCTCATCTGTTAACTTAAAGGGGTGGCAATGCTGAATCTTTAATAATAGTATCCTTTCTTGCAAATGTCTATCAGGCACTGTAGTTAAATATATGTGAGGTATGAAATATAATTCATTAATGTTTCTAAAATGTGTTGCTGTCCTTAGGTAGAAGATGCTGTACAAGTGCAAAACAAGTATTTTAGGCCCTGATGCATTGTGGTATTTAAGTACATTCGTAACTTAAGCATGTGAATAGTCCTATTGACTTCAAACAGATTATTGATGTGCTTAAAGGATGTGCTTGAGTAATTTGCTGAATCAGGCCCTTGATAAGTTCTCTAATAGGTATGTGTACCACTGCCCTCTACTGGATAAATTCAGATACACTCAACTTTGTTTCATAGATTCTGTATTTTTACCGGAGAGTCTTGTTACATATACAAAGTAGGGAGTTGTGTTACTGGAGCAGGAAGTTCTGAATTCTATCTTTGCTGTTACCATGGAGTTCCAATTGACTGGGTATTCAGACCAGGGACAGTGCAAAGGCACAAGATAGATTTGTTGCATTTATTGTTGTTATTATTATTCAGAGTCAGGCCTCATCAGTACTTGGAGCCAAGACTTCATTTTGGCACTTTTCACCAGCTCTTACATTCTATTTAAAACAAAAAGCAACCCCAAGCTATTCGCTCCACTGTTCATTTTCAGAGTTGAAGGCAATTGCTTTTAAAAATTACAGAGAAAAAGGATGCATTCCCAACTGCTGCCTAAAACAATCTGCAAGTAAATTTATTTTTTAAGACCACAAAGTTGGCATCTCCTGCAACCATATATTTTTCCTCCCTCTCCCCTCCCCCCCCCCAAGTTTTTCTGATTCTAAACAAAAAATAAGGACATGGACAAGTATTTTAATATATTTTCTCTGATATAGCATAAATCCAGGAACATTTATGTGCTAATCAAACCAAAATAGATGTGATTAGTGAGGAGAGTGCCGGCATGGCTGTCTTTTTCCGATCAACCCATGATAATGACACTGGCGCTACACTGAAGAGTTGAATATTGTATAAGCCAGGAAAGGTTATATCACATGCCAGACTTAGATAATAGTAAACCCTGAGAACTCAGACCCTGCCTATTACATATTTATTATGCATTGCAAATTGTAAATATTAAAAAAATTTACACAAAGATACATATACAGTATGGGTAAATTCTTAATGCTTAATGAAATTATTCATGATATACAAAAAGCAGCCTAACTCAACAAATAAGATGAAGGTTAATACATGCAGATGAATATAAAAGAGACCCCAGCCCTGACAACTAATGTGCTGTGTCTTTCCCCCAGTTGATCTGGGAATGAAATTAAAGCAACTTCATTTTTGTGGTTAAGAGCTATCCCCAGAGCTGAGTAGCCGAAGACCAGACAGGATGTGCAGAGCACAGCCCAGACGCCTTGCTTCCCTACACTTCTCAGAGGCTTTCATAGCTGAGTGCCATCAGAGATTATAAAAATACAGTCCATGTTGTCTTTTTATTTTAAAATCTGCATATTTAGTTCATATCATTTTGGAGGTTTGCTTTATCCACTCTCTAACTTAAGAGGTCAGTTGTGGGTTAGAATGGCCTATGATATGCAATCAAAAATGAGAATAATAGGAAATTCCAAAAAAGGTAAACAAAAAGAGCAGTCATAAAGGGCCCACAGGGGATTTGCTTCTTTTTCAAGGATTTCTGATGTTCTTATTTATAATAATCATAGATCACAGTGCATCATGTCTCCAGTTTCACTTTCCTTTCTTTCATAGCTACATCAGTCTGCTGGATGAAGCGTGAAAATGAGTCCAGAGCTGATTGTGGCCATTAAAGATTCCCTAGCAATCTTTGTCATCCCAGAGAAGTCAGTCCCTGTACCCTGGCCAACTTCAAAGTGATGTATTTACATTCAGTCTGTAGCCTTTGAATTAGTTTGGGGTGCAAACACACTTGTCACAAATAACAGGTTCTTCATTCAGGCAGCTACTTAGAGTTAATTAAAAAGATGAGATTGGTGAAGCACACACAGACACTGTATGAAGAACAGGAGTACTTGTGGCACCTTATAGACTAACAAATTTATTTCAGCATAAGCTTTCGTGGGCTACAGCCCACTTCATCAGATGCACAGACTGGGACACACAGCAAGAAGATATTTATATATACAGAGAACATGAAAAGGTGGAAGTATGCATACCAACTGTAAGAGGTAAATCAATTGAGATGAGTTATCATCAGCAAGAGAAAAAAAAATTTTGAAGTGATAATTGAGATGACCCATATAAGATGTGAGGATACTTAACATGGGGAAATAGATTCAATTAGTGTAATGGCCCAAACATTTCCAGTCTCTGTTCAAACCTAAGTTAATTGTATTTAATTTGAACATTAATTCAAGTTCAGCAGTCTCTCTTTGGAGTCTGTTTCTGAAGTTTTTTTGTTGCAAAATTGCCACCTTCAGGTCTGTCAATGAGTGGTTAGAGAGGTTGAAGTGTTTTCCCACTGGTTTTTGAGTGTTATGATTCCTGATGTCAGATTTGTGTCCATTTATTCTTTTGCATAGAGACTGTTCAGTTTGGCCAATGTAGATAGCAGAGGGGCACTGCTGGCACATGATGACATTGGTAGATGTGCAGGTGAACAAGCCCATGATGGTGTGGTTGATGTGATTAAGTCCTATAATGGTGTCACTTGAATAGATATGTGGACATAGTTGGCATCGGACTTGTTGCAAGGATAGTTTCCTGGGTTAGTGTTTATGTTGCATGGTGTATGGTTGCTGGTGAGTATTTTCTTCAGGTTGGGGCACTGTCTGTAATCAAGGACTGGTCTGTCTCCCAAGATCTGTGAGAGTGAGGGCTCATCTTTCAGGATAGGTTGTAGATCTTTGATGATGCACTGGAGAGGTTTTAGTTGGGGGCTGAAGGTGACAGCTAGTGGCATTCTGTTATTTTCTTTGTTGGGCCTGTCCTGTAGTAGGTGACTTCTGGGTACTCTTCTGGCTCTGTCAATCTGTTTTTTCACTTCAGCAGGTGGGTATTGTAATCTTAAGAACGCTTGACTGTATGAGCTCTAATTGTGCAGACAACTGTAACTGAAATCATAGGAAAATAAGATAGAGTAGAAAAAAGTATAGCAAAACAACCCCCTGGATCGTGCATACTTACAGTCATGGGCTGGTCCAAAATAAAGCAATTCTCCTATGCTGATGTAATTACAACCTTCTGCATACTTACAACCTTACAGAGGCCATTAGAAACAAAGATGGAAAAAACAGTCAGTGGAGCACACCACAAGTGGAGAGGACATTTTCAGCTGTCACCTACATCTTTCCCAACATCTCACTTGTGAACATTCATTGGTCTGGTTTTATGTCCCTTTGTTTACACATTAACATATCTGTGACCATATGTGATTAAGTCTATGCCCTTTATCCATATGTGGCTTTCTTGGTACTCATAACTGGGATTCTTGATTGCTGACATAAGCTATTGTGATAATCCTACATTTCCCAGTGTTTCCAAAATGTTAATGAGGTTAACCTCATGGTTACACCTACAAAAAAGCCCCTTGAAATCTTAAACAAAACTATTCTTTTGCTGCTAACATATTTTTCACAAAGCACTTATTGTTAAATCTTATGATAGGGATCAGCAACCTTTGACATGTGGCAGGTTGGTCCGGTTTGCTTATCTAACTCATCCACAGGTTCGACCAATTGTGGCTCCCACTGGCCGCAGTTCGCTGCTCCACGCCAATAGGGGCTGCAGGAAGCAGCGGCTGCACATCCCTCGACCCGTGCCACTTCCCACAGCCCCTGTTGGTCTGGATAGTCAATGGGAGCCGTGATCGGCTGAACCTGTGGACACGGCAGGTAAACAAACCGGGCTGGCCCACCAGGGGGCTTACCCTGGTGGCCCGCATGCCAAAGATTGCTGATCCCTGTCTTATAAACTTAGGTGAAGAACTCATGCTTACTCCTTTGCTACTTAAGCTAACTATCAAAAATAGTACCAGGCCCAATAGGCCTCAGCTTGTTCCCATGCCTACTTTAGTTATTATACAAATTCTTATGTTTCCCTATTTGCACAATAGCTTTAATAGCTTCTATTTTGCTATCTTAACACTGTTTAATATGCCTAAACACATAATATGTAATTTAGTCTACAATCAGGTCAGGGATTGCAGGTCAGTATATCCTACCCAAATTATGCTCAGATGGATCCATTTTTCATTCCTGTATTAAATATAGGGGAGTGTTGCTGTGTAACGTTCAACAGCTAATGTGCTCCAGTCCAGAAGTTGTGGAGGAAGGGCGCTCTGTATATATCAGTCCGTCTCACTGGAGAAAAAGAGGGTGGTAGATCTCTTAGTAGCCACATGAATTAGAAGAAAAAGCACAGCGTGGAAAACTAGGCTGCCCCTTTCTAGTCCTTCCTCTGTCAATGACTGGCCTTAATCACTCTTAGCCATTGAGTAATGCTTCAGACATGTTATTTAGTTCTGCCTGATAGTACTCCTGGTGCCTGAAACCCTTTTCTCTGGGGCAACAATCCCAGGTTACACAGAGAGCTGGTGAGCCACTCAGCTCTCTTGACTTGTGCAACAGATTCTTGGACTAACTGATGCTGCATATTCACAGACTGGCATCCTGCCGTCCCGGCTCTTCTACCTGCTCAGGATTACTCCCCCGAAGTGTACAAGCTCCCAGGCAGGGGGCCTGCTTTTCAGAACTGTGCACATGCAGTTGTGTGCACTTAGGGCTTGTCTACACAGGGAAGTTAATGTAGAGTAAGCTTTCAAACGTGCAGAGAGCTAAACTGAACGTGGGCACTCTTAGAGAGGAGATAGAGTTTCCACACAGGGAGTTAGCCCAGAGTAACTAATGTGCACTAGCCATTCTGCACTAACTCCTCTGAGCTTTTTCCCCAAGTAGAAAAGCCCACAGGGTCTGATTTTTGCAGGAACTGTGCACCCACAGCTCCCTCTTTTTGGAGTTATGAGGACTCAGAGAAGTCTAACTGTTTGCGACTGTGCATTTCACAGCATTCTTGACAGGGCCAGTTCTAGCCATTTCGCCACCCCAAGCACGGTGGCACGCCGCAGGAGGGCGCTTTGCCGCTCGCCAGTCCCACAGCTCCAGTGGACCTCCTGCAGGCGTCCCTGCGGAGGATCTGCTGGTCCCCCGGCTCCGGTGGACCTCCCGCAGGCATGCCTGTGGAAGCTCCGTCGGAGCCGCGGGACCAGCAGACCCTCCGCAGGGACGCCTGCGGGAGGTCCACCGGAGCCACCTGCTGCCCTCCTGGCAACTGGCAGAGCATCCCCTCGGCATGCCGCCCCAAGCACGCGCTTGGCGCACTGAGGCCTGGAACTGGCCCTGATTCTTGAGAAGCCAAGTCCTAAATTCTGTGTGTTGTTCTTTGCTGCTATTATGGATATGGCATCAGACTGCAGATGGGCATGATGCTTTACAACATATTTATTATGTTATTATTTATTCCTATTTTAAAAATAGAACTGCATGTTCCCATCCAGAATCCTGGGTGTCAATCCTATTAATTAAAAATCTCAACGTAAACAAGAGGATTGCCCCTACATATAGCTAAATAAAGACTGGGAAATATGAGCTTTGCAGTATGCCTAAAAGGTTGATAAACCTGGGCTGTGGCAGACCAATGAGGAAGCATGTTCCAAAACTCTTACATTCCATGACCAGAAGGGACCATTGTGATTAAGTTTTCTGACTTTCTGAAGAGCATATGCTAGAGAATTTCCCTAAAATAATTCCTAGAGCAAGTCTTTTAAAAAAACAAACAAACAGCCAATCTTGATTTTAAAAGTGTCAGTGACAGAGAATTCACAACACCTCTTGGTAAATTGTGCCAAGGGTTAATCAAGAATGCCTCATGGAGAACACATTACCAGTGGCTTTCTCTGGCTTATACTGAAAGCGGTCCAGCTCAGATGCCTCTGCTGGTCTTAGCTGTGACAGTTAAGAGGGATGATTGGTCAGGTAACCAGGTCTCAAACCAGTGAGAGGTTTGTGCTCTGAAGTGACTGCAGATTAAGCAATAAAGAGAACAACAAGCAGAAATAATGACACGGGAACAGTGTCATTTTTAGTTTTGTTCTTTTGAGTGGAAGTATAACTGGTCGACAAGTCTTTGAGGAGATAAACTGTCTTTTTCACAGTGACACTGGCAGACCAGGTGCCAACTCATGACAAGGCCCCAGGCCTCACTGAACCCTTGTGAATGAATAGTTGGAAACCTGTCTTGCTTACCTGTGTGTTAGCATTGCCAAAATAAACAGTAGACGTTGAGTTGATAAGAATGTGTTCAGATTTTTATAAAATGTTTGTAGAATGCTGTATGTATTGATATCACTTACACACTCCATAGCCCCTGGTATAAAGTTATACTGAATGTTTGGATTGTAAACCTCTGTATTGTGTAACTCACCAAACAGGAAAGAAGCATTAATTAAGGTAAAGTGCTTGTCCTGCATACGAGATGGCCCATTGAAGACCAATGAGATATTGCGTAGCATCAAAGGACAGAAGCCCTGTGCACAGCTTTCCTAATTTCCTCTAAGAAGAAAAGACCTAGTCATGAGCCCATCCAATCACTTTGGAGCTGGAGGGATAAAAATGCCTGAAAAGGAGAAACAGTCTCTCTTTTACGCTGTTTGGATGCTGAGTGGCAACGATTACTAACCATAAATTAAGAGATCCCCATGCAGCATGGCATGGGTTATCCTTGAAAAACACTGAACTGACAGATTACGACAACTCTGTCATTTTTTGCATCACAGACTGAAACTCATTTGTGTGTATATGCTTGCTTTCTTTAACCTGTAAATAACTCCTCCCCTCTGCCCCGCCCCGGTTAACAAACCTCTTGTCAGTTTTTTACAGGATTGGCTACAGGTGTAGTCTTTGGTATGAGATCTAAGATAGAAATTGACCTGGGGTAAGTAACTCATCTCTTGGGAGTGGGAGCAACCTGAATATTTTCTAAACTGTTGTGTTTGTGACTGTCACATAGACCATCTTTCTGGGTCACAAGATAGACTGGAGTGTCTAAGGGGACTGTCTGTGACTCCATTATAAGATTGTTAGTACTTTGGGAGTTCACATTTGTTACTAGGTTGGTGAAATCTAATTATAGGATTACCAGTTTGAGGTGTCTGTCCTGCTTTTTGACAGTCTGCCCTAAGATTGGCATTCTCAGTTGTGAGCCACTCCAGACAGAATGACACCTTCATAAACTCCCCAGAGCAGCAGCTGAGAGTTTCAGTAATCCAGATGTTAGCTTTGCATTAGGTAGGGAGCCAGTTATTTGAGGTCAAGTAGGTAAGTTATTAATCTGTTTTGTAGATGGAGAAACTGAGGCAGAGAGGTTAAGCAAATTGCACAAGGCCATGCAACAAGTCAGTGTTGGAGCCAGGATTAAAACTCATGAGCCCTGTGAGTGGATCTACTGGATTCATGGTGCTGATATTTCACCAGGGATAATACCCCTACTCTCACAAAAAGGATCCTGAGATCTTCAATGAGCACAAACCATCAGGTACCTTCATCTCTCACCTGAACTTCAGTCCCTACCAGTGGCAGAGTGTCCTCTAATAACATACTAGGAGAGGCAAGATTGCCACCTGCTGGATTATCAGCACAGTTCCTACAGCACCTAGACTCTCATCTGCAAAATTGATGTTGCAGTTTAGCTGATGCACTCAGCCTTTGTGCAATAGCTGCAGGCTCTGCACCCACTATCCATAGCACAGGGGTTTGGAAAACTTAATTGCCATCCCATTGTCTTATATTAAAAAAAAATAAAAGCCCTATCTGCAATCCCCATTCTTCCCTCCTGGACCAATCCCCCCCCACCCAGTCTTATTTAATTACATTGTAAAGGTTTTCCTTGTAAATAATCACTTTATCATAGTTTCAGGAAATTATCTGATGGGAGCAAGATGTAAATCAGGACACTTATCATATTTTCTTGTGTCAGTGTCATCACATCTTGAACTTCTGGATCTTTCTGAGTAATTGGCATGCCCTTGCCTTTCCTCTGTCTCTCTCTTTTGGGCAAAGCAGTGTCAATATTCTGAAGAACCGTCTCAGCAGTGGAATGTCATTAGAATTAAAAATACCAATGGAAGAAATGAACAGAAATAAACAAGGAGCAATTTACAAACTAAAAACAGTGACATAAGGTGCAGAATAATGGAATATGGAAAAAAAATACAACGATGACTAGTTGACAGATTGTTGTCATTCAACTCTCCGGGGCTTTGTCACAACCTTCCAATCGGGATGCAATATTGAACATCTGGTAGCCAACTAGTGCGGAACCTCAAGGTTGCTTAATAGAAGCAGTGGAACCAGAGAGGCTTGGGGCATAAATGCTCCCACCCACCAGCTTCCTCCAATCAATTGTTAAGCTTTTTATGTGTCCCCCTTAAAGTTGTCTGTTGGGGCAACTCCTTTCCCTGTCAGGCTGGGGGGAAAATCGCGCTGCCAGTGCTTAGAACTCAAAGTTGGCTTTTGCTTCATTTTATTGAGGGACTGAGGGATGGTGCATGTACCACAGAGGCAGTCAGGCATGTTTGCAGTGGAAGAGGTGCAACAAGGTAAAAACCCACTGGTTTATGGCTTCAATCATCTAACGTTATGTCGAAAGTATAGTTACTTCTGGTTTGTTTGATCTGGATAGTCAGGTATCCCATATCATGTAGTGGGGCTCTGAGTGGGGTTAGAAGTCCACCCAAAATGCAGGATCAGTTGTTTTAGATTGTAATTCCTTCAAGTCTAGGAGTATGGAGTAGAGTCATTTGCCCAGGTGTAGGTAAGGAATAACTCCAATAAAATCAGTAGAGGTATACTCTAAAAGAGGTGTATATAAGGGATAATCAGACCATATGGTCTGAATTTTCAAAATAACTGTCTAATGATTTGGAATGATCCTCAGTTTCTGGGAATCCCACTGGAGACCACTAGAAAAGTCTGGTTTTCACAAAGTCCCAACACCTGACCTCTGAAAATCAAAACCCTTTAAGTATCAGAGGGGTAGTTAGTCTGGATCTGTAAAAGCAGCAA
The DNA here is from genome assembly GCF_003597395.2 of Chelonoidis abingdonii. Classification (NCBI taxonomy): domain Eukaryota; kingdom Metazoa; phylum Chordata; order Testudines; family Testudinidae; genus Chelonoidis; species Chelonoidis abingdonii. The sequence continues at coordinate 9,732,922 of NC_133774.1, forward strand.
AGAGTCCTGTGGCATCTTATAGACTAACAGACGTATTGGAGCATGAGCTTTCATTGGGGGGGAATACCGCTTTGTCCTGGGCCAGTGCTTCCATTTAGGCGACCTAAGTGGTCGCCTAGGTCACCAGGATTTGGAGGGCTAGCATTTTGCAGCCCTCGGCAGCAATTCGGCGGCAGGGGGCCCTTCCGCGCTCCGGGTATAATTCCCAAATCTGAACCTTAGCGTCCAAAATATGGGTACCAGCATAAATCCTCTAAGCTTAATTACCAGCTTAGATCCTGTAGTGCTGCCACCAATCAGGACTTAGGGTAGAGCCTCTGATAAGCTCTGGTCTCCCCAAAACCTTCCCTGGAGACC